>NC_043971.1:19177130-19518380 GCF_902148855.1 Sphaeramia orbicularis
CTGCCACCATAACAGGGAAATAAATGTACGCAATTTCATAATATTCAGAGAAAAACATAGTAAATGAATGACACAAACAAGGAGTCACCTGAGGTGTATTGTCACCTCCGTTGCAATCTATGTACCTTTCTTGTCTAATCTGTCTGTCTGTGGAGTGACAATATTTCAACAAGATGCATAAATGTATCTGCCCACAGTGGAGTGCAGCGTCAACCTGCTCACACATACCTTGAGGGAATGCATGACAATAGGACATCGAGTTTTCTGTTTAACAGTGAATGTTTTTCAGTCTTTTTCTGCCATTTCCTGCTGTGTGAAAACAGCTTTTTCTACTGCATTTTGCTTCTTTGAGTAAAAACAAAATGTTCTACTATGGACCTGAATATTAAGAGCATTTTTTTTTTTTTTTTTATCTTTGTTCATGTTTTTTCTCCCTGTGGCACAAATAAAAATCCATCTCCAGCTGTGTAAGACAGATGACATGTAATGTGATGAATCTACTCAGCTAAACATGTCTAAGTGTTGTGGCTTCAACAACGACATTTTGTTTGAGAATGTACTAAAGTTACTTGGGTAAATATGTAATTGAGGGACTTTTTGAGTTACGTTGGCAAGATAGTTGACAGGTATAGTTGACATTTTTGCTTTTTTTAGGCCTAAAATCAACATAACCATAAGACCACATGGCATCTTTATTGAATGATTCTTCTAAATATCATATGTACAATTGAGTACAACTGACAGTTACTTATAAAGATATTGTAGTAACACTGTTGACATAAGAGTGCGATAAACACACACTTGACTCACACTCTACTTTATGTTAAATAACTAAGAAAAAGAACAAATAACAGACCTTGGAGTCTTGCCAGTGTTTTTTTCAGGAGGAAATGACATCATGTGCAGGAGGTCATGTGATTTGGAATTAACACACTTCCTTTAGTGGTGTTTTTGTGATGGGTAACTTAGTTGAAAGTGATTTCTCGGACACAGATACAATTTGTTATTTTTCATATAAATTTTAAATATTGCCAATAGAAATATCTTTCATGATTATCTCAACTTACAAAGAACACAAAACAATTTTCGAAAAAGCTCTTTTTATTATTGGTTAGCTAATTAGCAGGTGATTGTTATTAAATTCGGATGGTTATTTACTTGACATTTTAGTATATCTAGTTATTTATAATTTTTTGTATTAATCATTTATTAATAAGTAATTGTTCCTGAAATTAAATTACAAAATTTTAAATTCATGATCATAAAAAAACTCCCTTAATTATATATTGACCCACTTGTTTTAGTACAGTTTATTGTTTTAATGAAGCCCTGTGATGAACTTCACATACAGGGTGTACCCTATCTTTGTCCATTAGTAGCTGGGATAGGCTCCAGCACCCCTGCGACCCTCAAGAGGAATAAGCCGTTCAGAAAATGGATGGATGGATGGATGAAACTCACCTTGAAATGTTCCTTGCAAAAAAAAAAAAAAAAAAAAAAAGGTCCTATGATGCATGCATTATCTGAACTTATCCACGCATGCCGATGGGCGGGGCCTTGACATCCTGGACTCAAGAGAAAATTAAGTTATCGAGCTGATTTCATGTCTCACCTCAGCTTTAAATTCCAAGTTAGGATGGCATAATATACAGATGCTATGGTCAGCAGCATTAGCCACTGTGTGTTTGCAACTTATACTCTTCATCTATACCAGCAAATTGGATTTTCATTACTGTTTAGAGTACACGATTTTCTGAACTGTCCATATTAGCATATGCAGTCTTGAAATAACCATATAATATAATTTCACCTACATTTCAGTTATAGAGTAGGGGTGGATGAGAAAATGATAATCATCATGATATGATTGCAGATATTTTACCTTCTGAAATTTTACTAAAAGTTTTAAACCCTAAATAAGCATATGCAAAGTCATTATTCAAAGCTGCAGAAGCCGAAAGCACAGGCGAAAAACACCAGAATTTTTTAATTCACACCTTCAATTGTACAGCTTTCTCCTCTTTCTCCAAATGAAAATAATAGACATAATTACAGATGAACCTGATGCCATTTCTGTGGGTAAAATTAAGCAAACCTTAAAGCATAAAAAACAGGTCATTTGGTCAGTGGGTCTTCCTTACTCATCTGTGTTGTGTGATGTGTTTGTGTTTTCTGGTCTTTATCACAGAAATAATTGTCCATGTTGCTCTCATAAGTAGAGATTTTAATTATATACACTGTAATTTCAGCTGCACCATAGGCCCATAGTCACTGTGGGTCCTGTAGAAATTGATTCATGCAAAATATCTGTCATATTAATTAAGGAATGCATGTATGTAACTATCAAATCCTTATTCACATGGGACAAGTAGGATAAGTGTGGAAAAATGCATTTTGTACAAAGTATCCCCCAGATCTGATGTGAAGGCTCACAACTAATAGGCTACCACTTACAGATAACTCTTGAGCCTGTTTAACCCACAAAGACCCAGTGCTACTTTTGTGTATGTTCCCAAATTAATTTCTCTCTATTTAACCTTTATTTACTGATTTATCACCATTTCTCATAATATCATCCTCTCAATTTTTCATTTTTTTCAGTGAAAATCAGGTATTTTTCTATATTTGTTTAACTGGTGTAAAATAAACATGTACTTTATCATCACGCTGAGATTACATATTAGGATTATCATACCAAAAACAGAAACCTTAAAAAAAAAAAAAAAGACTTTTTCAGTAAAAGATGTCATTAACTGGACATAATCCAAGTGTCTCCATCCACTGCCACTGATCAAACTCAATGGGTTTTATTGGTGAATCAATGTTGTAGAAGATGACGGTGTTTCCATGTTCACTACAGAGCCTCTGAACGTCCAAATGGGTCAAATCTGATGACCATGAAAAGATGATAAACTGCATTTTACACCAATTATTTACATGTATTGATAGAATTAGTGGCTCTAAGGTTATTAAATATTCAGATGAGTAGATGCTTTTGGTCACTGGTGTATATTTGGGTCTTAATGGGTTAAAGATAAAAAAAAAAAAATTCTCACAGGTATGCTGCCATGCATCCTTTGTTTCATCTTCACTTTTATTTCGCTTTTCTGAAGAATTCACATGTGTTGTTTCAGTGAATGTGTCTCCATGCTATACTATAACATGAGCCTCATTCCTTTACCTCAAGACTAAAATTTCATCTATGATTGACAGCAGAGCCGCCATATGTCTCCAGGAAAAAGACAGAATAAAAATGCACAAGACTGAATAAAAAACTAAATCGCTCCAAATCACAAGGATATTGATTTGCATGTGATTAATATTATCATAGAATCTCTGTGCATACTGAATTAACATCGATAAGTTCCTTTTATCCATAGTTTTTTTTAGTGCTAGGGTCAAGTCTAAGGTTAAGGTTAGTTTTATAAAATCTGTTTGTGATTCAGCACTCTATAAATAAAACTGAATTTAACTAACACACTAGTCCAACAGTAGCATGTATCAGCAGCATCATCATGTTTACAGAATGTACAGCATGAACTTCTGATTTTTATCCAGTGGTGCCAACATCCACAAAGCGCTCATCAGTCTCTGCCTCCTTACTGCTACTTGGAGGTGTAAGTCCACTATCCTTTATCCATCAAAAGTTATCCTCTCTTGCCCTCTCTCTCTCTCTCTCTCTCTCTCTCTCTCTCTCTCTCTCTCTCTCTCTCTTTTGATAAATGAGCTGTAGGAGAGCGGTATCACATGTTCTGTAGAGGAGAGGAGACCGTTATACATGGAGAAATTGGGGTCGTGGATAAGGAAGAGTTGAATTTGGTAACTGATAGCATCTGCTCTTAGAGATGGAGGCTGGTCAGTGGCCTGTAAAATACAAAGAGAAGAATGGAGCTGCTGGAGCTACAGTATTTCAGTTGTCTGAGGGTAAAAAGAGATCATTCTTCTTCTCTAGATTAAGTTTAAGAAGATGTCTAAACTTCTCTGTAAATCTGTACATTGTGCAACACACTCTAGTCCAGTGGTTCCCAACCTTTTTTGGCTCGTGACCCCATTTTAACATCACAAATTTCTGGCAACCCCAGACACCCAAAACAGATTTTTTTTGGTTTTGATCATGAAATAGTTTGATATACTATGTTGCAAATAAACACTAAAAGATGACATTTAGTCTATGTAATGTATATTATTATGGACGGAGGCAGAAAAGCCAGGTGTAGATTACTGCACAAAGTGAGAATTTGATTTTCCTTTTTCAGGATATGTACAGTCAGTCCAGCTTGGATTTACAAGGCTGACAATTAATACTGAACAAACAAGAACTCAAACTATGAATTATGAAAGAGCTGCAGCATCTGAAACTGACCACAATGAACATTTGAAAAATAAACAGTACCACAGTGCTTCAGTTTCAGCTTCAGAGTTTGTCATGTCTTTTATGTATTGGGATTGTCTCCCTCAACTCACCGTATGTTTTTTATTAGTAGGTTTATTTTTTATTTTTGTCAATTATGTTGTGACCCTGGGTCATAATTTGCCTATTTTTGTGTATATGTATATATGTTTTCAGTTTAGTGTGTGTGTTCTCCCCCCAGTCCTGTAGGTGTGCTGTGTCTGTCTTGTGTCTTTTGTTTTTGGCAGGAAGCTGATTGGTGGAGCGTGATTGTCCGGCCCCTTTAAATGGCCCTGGACCCAGCTGTTCATTCTCTCTCTTGCCCCCAGCCAGCTTCCAATCATGTTCCTGCGTGTATGACCATCAGTCTTTGTGTGTTCGTGTAATGATTCGAAATTGTATATAATTGTAAATAGATATTTTGTAAATGCTATCCTTTTCCTGGTAGGGGAGAAGGCTCTTTTTTTTCACATTTTCTCCTGTTTTTATTAGGGAGTTTAGGTTAGTTTTCTGTATTTTTTTTCTTGCATTTATTTTGGATTAGGCAATTTAGTTTTGAACTTTGAAGAAGATATTTTGTTTGTTGTTTTAGTCGCGCCCTCCCCTAACCCTCAAAGAAGAGCACATTATGTTTGCCCTGGTAAACCCCTAGGCTGGGGCGTAACAATTACTAGAAATTTCAGGCAACCCCATTTGAATTCCAGGTGACTCCACATCATGGGGTCCTGACCCCAAGGTTGAAAAACACTGCTCTAGTCCTTTGTATCTGCTGTTGTTTTCACAGAAATACAAAAACAGGTTGGCAGCAAATTTTCAGTTAACAACTATACATTAATTTTAGCTGTAAAAAAAAAAAAACCTAATATTTCTCCTTCCTGTGGGCTGTCTAGTGATTTGTGGGGTGAGCTAAATTGTCAGTCACACAGTCACCTGACCAATCTGCCAGTTCCTGCAGCCCTGAAGGGAAATAAGGGCTCATTTCCTCTCCCCACCCTGGGAGCTGAAATGGCATGGCAGTGGTGGAAGGTATGCATGGTAGAGCCATTTACACATGGTATTTACTCACTGATTGTGCTCACTGGCTTTTGGATAAAGCACATTTACTGACTTTTTGTCTAGGCAAAAAAAGACTAATTTATCAAAATTCTTTGAAACGCCACGGCAGTGAAATATTGTGGCTGTTTCTAAGGATACAGTTTTGAAAAGGCCATCTAGGTTATTTCATTCTCACTCTAATTCAAGGTTTTTACTTCAGTGATTTCTACCTGCCACGCAAGGTTGTTAAGCCTCAACGAACAGGACTTTATTGATCGCTCTCACGAGGATCTCTCACCAGTTTACATAGGTTTACAGTTCTCAGCACTACTCTACAGTATTCCTACAGGATGTTGTATATAGCATTTTGTGTGGGTGAATGGAAAAGAACACTGGGATGGGCAAAAATAGTCCAGATTCAAAAATTCAAGAGTTTACATGAAAGGGCATCCCTTGTCAAAGCTTACACCCTCAGAACAGAAATACACAACCTGATCAATAACCGCAACACAGACACAGGATGAAAACCTTAACCACTAACAATCAATTTCAATCTTCTCCCTGTAAGCCGTCCAAAAGCCATGTAGATCCCTTCCAATATACAGTTAATAGTTCCAGTTAACTGATTTATCACCTTTGTTTGCTTTGTCTTTACTGAGAGAAAAAACAACTCTGAAGCAAAAAAGTGAGGCATGTGGGGATTGTAAGAGACAGTGAACAGAATAATAGGGAAAATATTTCGATATTGTCATTGCGAATGAAAGAGAATAGGGCCACGACCAAGAAAAGTTGTATAAAAAACAGAAAGAGTGAATGAAGAAGATGGAATAAAAGAGGTTTTGTCCCATCTTGCATGAAGCGCTCAAGGACAGGGAGAATAACAACAAACATATTTCGAGCCTATGATTTTCTGGGGGAAAAAATTGGAATTTAAAGTAATCTCATGGAAGCTTTGTCTCATTCTCTTAGTGAGAGGATACAACAAAAGAAGCAAGTCGTAGTCTCCTGACTCGATGTAAAGGATGAGGATGTCGCCTGTGTAGCTACGCGGTAATCATCTCTAATTATTGTTGCCAAAGCTCAAATCCCTGCAATCACACTGGGGCTTAACTACACTTATCGCACTCTGCACTAATGGGATCAGCTTGATGGAAAAGGGAGGGTTATCATTTGGATTTATCACACAAGGTTGAACATCCATATATATCCACATTCACAGAGACAGGAGCTCGCTATTGTAATTCTGCAGATCACATCATTAAATTATTAAATAACAGCACCGTCTGTCCAAACTTCCACGCTATTCTAATAGTCACCCATTGGGATCTTATTTCAGAAAATATCTGTATTACAGTTAACAGGAAGACGCAAGTTGTTTTTCAATTTGCTTTGAATTATGGCATCATTTACTCTTATGATGTTTAAAGCCAAGAAAGTCGAGGTTCGTGATAACACTGCTGAACAATCAGACTGTAAAAATACATAAATAAAAAGACTATACATCAGAAATTTATGGAGGGGACATCATCGCAACTGTCACAATCTGTTTGGATTTGCTGAGGATCTCTCTGCAGCTTCAACCAGACCAGAGTGATTAGTAATTTTAGCCTCTTTTAACACTTTTCTCATGTTTCTCTAAATGATTATGGAAATATGTCAAGTCAGTGGTTATTTTGATGTTGGTGGCATGTATCCCATGTGACAAGGGATGCAGTCCATTCGGCCATTTAACACAAAACTAGAGGTTTCTTTACTATCTTTGCAACAAACTGCTACTTTCTTGGCTTATAAAATGATCTTTAAATTCACAAACATCATATGTGTAAAGTCACATGATTCAAAAAGGAACAAAAAATTATTTGTGTATCGCCACTGACAGCTGTTACTATATTTTTTCCAAAGTTAGGTCCCATGGGAAACAGCAGAAGAGGAAGAAATTCAGTTCAATTCAATTTCAATTGCTCAGGTATATGTAAATATTGAGAATCTTGCATTATATGCTTGTTGTAGCATTAATATTGCAACGCTAACAAGTGATTCTTTATTTAATGCTAAAAACAGTGGTGGATTTAGAATATTTTACATGGGGTGGCAAAGGGTCATTGAACGGCTGTATGGGCAGACAGTACGTCAAAATACTCATATGTGGGTGCTTCTATGGAACTGGGTTTATTATGGTACCTGGCACTTTTCCACCTTTTTAGATCCAATAATAAAAGAGAAATTTAGACATATTTCCCCCCAGGATGTATCTAATGATGACCTCAGATAAATGCAAAAAAATTATATTCTTGCTCTGAGCCGTCCCAAAATTAATGCATTTTTAATAAAATATTAAAGCCAAAAATAGGACAGGAAAAGATACTTAGGTGTCAGGGCATTTGATTTGGAAAACATGGCTGTAAATTGTCTTTTATACCGCTATAAATAAAGCCATTGTGTTAGATTTGATGATCTTAGTGGTTTTTCTAATCCACATGTGGGTTTTTCATGAATCTCAGTCTCATTCCAGGTTTCATGCATAAACCATTGTGTCCACTGGTGTTACATGCGTAATCTGCCCATTTAAAAACAAATGAATCACGAGTGATTTTGCAACAGCGGTCATTTTTGTGAAACACTCTGCCTTGCATAATTAGTTTGATTCCCAAAATGTACCTGTGAGAGAATAAAAAGATATTCGAAAAAATAGTAGCATGTAATTTTCGTGTTTTTTATTGTGTTACATGCAGATTTTTGTATGAATGTGTTTTATCTGAAAAATTGTTTCTCTTATCTCAGTAAATATTTCCTTTTAAAATGGACCCAAAGTGCTTCCAAACTTGCGTCATAACATGAGTCTACATGTGGTTTGAATTTTAAGCCCCTCTGTCCTGTTTTTCGGGACCAGTTTCATAGAAGCACTCATGTGTAAATAAATTCAGCAAAATCTCCACAAAGATATTTTCGGTTTTAACATGCCCTGTATCAACACAACACAACAGGAACAAGGCCAGTGTTCCAACAACAACAACAAAACCTGTGCAGCTCTTTAAAAGTACAAGTATTAATAGCAAAATGAAAATATTCCACTACAAGTCAAAGTTCTGCTCTTTAAAATTACAATAACTGCCTGTGAGATGTGGAGTAGAAGAATGGCCTAAATCACCTTTTAAAATGACTTTGGATCAGTGTATTGTTTGTATCAGTGCTTTGAGGAGCTTGTGAACATAGTGGCAGTTTGTTTTTTTACAAGTACATTTTTAAGAACATAAAGGTTAATGGGAGATGCAGGAGAAAAGCTCTACAGAGAAGCTAAGTAAAAGTGTTCAGTTAATCTCCTTTAACCTGCAGGTAGTTAATTATTGTATACTTTGCTATTATGAAACTGATGAAAGTGTGAACAGCTATAATAACCCTGCACAGTAGCTGTAGAATGTGATGTGCAGGGTTCAAAGTCTTTTACATTATTATGAGAGAAACTGGTAAAACACAGTGTACTGTTATAGAAACACATTGTTTATCAGTAGATCTGTATTAGGTTTCTTCAAGTCAGTAGTCGCTTTTCCATTGGACATCTGTGCAAAACTTCACCAAAATTTACTAAATGTCGAAAAAACAGAAGTGCGTAATGTCGGTTTTTCCATTAATTCACAAATGCGATGATTCGTTCATTTATTATCGTGAGATGACATGAGAAGTCATTCCATAAACATGGCAACAAACGTAAATATGGTGTTGATTTACAGATATATTCATTATTATTATATATTACCCCTCTATCTCGTAATAAATTAAAAAATGATTGGGTGTCCTGGTGTGTCCACATATACTGCAACATGTTTCTTCTTCTTCTTTGCTTGTTGTAATGTACATCAACATCCTTTTTTTTAATTCACCTGACTCTAGTTGCGAAAAAAGGGCTTTTCTTTGCAGTTTTGCATGATATGCCATTTGCGCTATGCCCAAAAAACCACCTCTTGCCAGTGCAAAAACTTTTAATTAAAAAATGAGAGTTTTGGCAAAATTGTCGTTTTTCCATTAGGTAAATTTTCATGCACAAGTTATATTTGCACAATTTGAGGGTCAATGGAAAAGCGACTAGTGTCTAAGACTTTTAGACTTTTGATCAAATAACAACAATAACAACAAAAGAAAGCTTAATTTCTACTTAACAGATTTCCATGTGATTTTTTTGGCCGGATCATCCAACCCTTTCCTTTGCACATTATTAAAGCCATTACTCTATTTGTACATTTATGTCTATGGTCCACAGTTCTATGTAGTAGCTTTAGCTGGTACATCTAATACACACCACCAATACACACATATACACTTGGATTTAGGTTACCTGCTGCACAGGGGGAATCATTAGACTACAAATCAGTGAAGCGACTCTACATGTTGTCTTCTGTAAAAGCATCTCACTACAGCAGCAAAGCTTTCGAGAAATTAAGTTTGAAAACTCATCTGTCATCAGTGAAACCAGTGAATTTTAGTCTATGTAAGAAATATATGCAAGAACTTCTGCTGTTGTAGTCTCTGATATCTGTTTTATGTCCGTTTTATTGCTTTTTTCTAGATGGTTTAGTTTAACGGTCACACTGAGCAGATACTTTAATGGTAAATCTCATTAAAGTTTATTATAAACCAATGGTGCAATAGGAGAAAAAGTCAAACATAATTAGAACTAATGTACTGCATTTCATGATATCAGTAAATTCCACTAAAAAAATAAGATTAGGATTGACTCTACTTGATGTTCGCTGCTGAGTTTCACATCCCATTGACTCAAAGGAGAGTTAATCTGCAAACTCTAAAGCGTGAAAATAGAAACCTTGCTAAAAAAAGTAAATGTAAAGGTCAGTACATCAATATTTCAACCTTGCTCATGCAGTTCATGCAAAGTGAATGACTCAAATGCATTTTCTGATAATGGTCATCGTGCAGGTTTTCTAGCTTATTGCGATTCATTGTTGGAAAAAGAGGCAAAAATGCTGTCTGTGTAGGTGAGAGGATGGATTTTTTACTTTTCTCAGTTGCTGTTTCTATTTAGAGTCCAGGGTGGTGATGTCTCCTAAAACTGCCGTTCATCTCAAAGGAACCTGTGCACAACTTAAACGGCTACTCTGTTAACGCTAAAACACATTCTAAGAACATCTACAAGGGATGTTAACCAAATATAGCGGAAAATGTGCAACTCATCAGATGAACTGATGGGCTGTGTTGCTTACATTTTTCTTTTACCACAGTTCTTTTTTAACATGGCCTGACAAGACCTCCTCCCACAGCATTTACTCCGCTTTGGACTCACTCTGGAAGCTCATGCAAGTTTAAAATAGAGCGCTGTTAGTTATGGAGAAAGAGCAAGGAACTGCTGCAGCTTCGTTTTTCAAGAGCATAAAATTATGTAAAGCTGTATTTTTGCACGCTAAGTGCTTTCTACATTCCAGTCATGGAAAATGGGCAAATATATTACCTCTTTTTATTCTTCTTATTTTTTTTTTTACTTAGCTCATGCATGTGACACAGATAACCTTAAACATCTCTCCAATGAGTCAAATTACTCTGACATTCCTAAGTCTCATCCTGTGACAGAATAATCAATCTTTTTACCAACCAATGCTCAAGCTTTTGTTTTCAGTGACTCATTGTCTTTCTGTCCTTTCTGAAGACAGCATAAAAGCTTTGCTGCCACGGCTTGAATACAGATACAATCTACCTCAAAGTACATCGAATAGACATCTGTCAGTTCTGTTCTTTGAGTCAGTACCTGTTAGATCACCATGTCACTACATGCCAACAACACCAGATATTCAGACAACGATTTGAATAACTAATGAGTCTAAGTACATAAGAAAAGAAAGAAAAATAAAGAGGGAAACCAAATGTGAGTGTGAGATGACAAAGCAAAGTGACGGATGCCACGAGGCACCTACACCAATCTCAGAGGTAGATGGATAATTAATCTCACAGCAGGAGCGAGATGTCGAAATACTGAGCAACAGACCCAAGACGAAATTTAAAAAGTAGAAAAGGAGGCGGATAAAGCATCAACAGGAAAAGAGGGAAACTATAATACATATATAATGAAAGGAAGAAAAATTCAGGAAATAAGTGCAAGACAAGCAATGACATGCATCACAGCGTTGAGGATGTATGATTATTAATGGTGGTGCTGGGATGACAGGATGCTGGAGTGATTCCTATTTTTAGATTGTAACCCGGCAGATTGATGTTGGGGTGAAGGGATATCATCAAGAATCATTCTTAAATAAAGTGCTGTGGTATTTTGAAACATCACTCGACTGTAAATTACTCAGACAAATTACTGCTGGTGAGGCTTATATTTATATTCAGCTACTGTATGTTACTCGACACACAGAGGACATCTTGTTAACTGCAGCAGGTAAAAATTTGGTTAGAAATTTTGTTTTAGTGTTTTGATTTTTCATTCTGACTGTTAACGCATAGGATGCTAGGGAAGTTTTCAGAATTTTTAACTTCCGCTCATATGATAAGTTTATACTATTTGTGTCACCAAAATAATAACACTCAGCTGCTTATGCAAGCAAATTTCTATATTTAAACCATTAATTTTTAATCTCTCAACCATCTCAGCATAAAATTGTGCAAAAACAAATTTCAGTTGCAGGTAGAGAAATAAAAATTATATATATTTTTTTATTATTTATGCAGACTATATGTAGCCTAGTATTTGTACAGTCAAATATAAAAAAAAACAACAACCTAAAATTAACATGAGTGCTTACATTAAAGAGCTCTGAAGTTATTGCAAAAGACGCTAATACATAGGATTGTAAGAGATATGAACTGACTGCATTTACATTGACGGACCAAAGGATTTACTGACCACTAGAGGGAGAAGTGAGTCACTCTGTGGAGCTCCCAAGGATGAGGATACCGATCACGACAGGGCCTTTGACTAAAGCACCAGGATGGGATGAAAGAAGATGAAGAAAGGATGAACAACTTTTAGAGTCAAAGAAACTGATAAAAGCTAGAAGGACTGTTGTTTTCACCACTGGACACAGCTCTAAATGAAAAAATGAAGTTTGATGCTAAAATCATAATGTTTCTTCAGTACGGGTCAGTTTGTTTGAATGTATGTGATGTTATTATCTTTGCTAAGTTGCTGTTTGTTGATCCATGGTTTAGACTAAACTGTGACAGTTCTGACCTTGTTTGGATGATTCCAAACAGATCTTTAGTGCAGCTACTGACAACAGAAACTGTACAGAAAACGGAGGTGATTTGTGGTTTTACTGTGGCTGTTTTCTGTCTGAACCAAGAGCTAAGCTAACAGAGCTATAATGTAAACTATTAGCTGATGCATGAAGATTATAAGACAAAGTGTTATTTTGACTGACTTAAAATAACCGTCAAACTTTTTTTTTGTTTTTTGTTTTTTTGTTTTTTGATGATACCATAATAAAGATGTGTCAGTGATCATCTTTATTATATTTTATTCAGTGAGTGAAATAGTTTGTGGATGTATGATGTCAATTCGTTGGTGATTATACTGTAGTAGGCGAAATATGAAAATTGATGGTTACAATCAGTACTGCTGGTTTAACTCAATATAAAAGGAAGTTATATTCATATTTTTTACAGTTGTAGGAGGAAGGATAATGGGTTGGAGTTTAATATAGAAAAAACAATAAATTTTTTTCTCATCACCAGTGGCCTGATATGAGCAAACTGGCATTTAACTGGATTAAAATTCTGAGGATGAGTCAATATTTCTTAGGAATGATCTATTTTTTCATCTAATGAGGTATCTGAATGGCTTATCCATTCCCTGTTTCGTTGCTGATCCATGTTCCCGTACACTGTGAAGCAAATATGAAGAGTCATCCATCTCCAGGAGAAGATGTAAAAAGGTAACAGAATATAAAATCTGCTTCAACGTGACACACACACAAAACAACATGCAGACAGTTGTATCACAGCAGCCAATACATCACACCTTCCTGCTGTGACTGGGAATAAAACACTCAGGTGCATCTTTCATTGGGCTGCTGACTGGTCCCCAGATAGTCTTTGTTGACACCATACAGTTCTCTGAGGAAAGTGTTGGTATACTTGAAGAGACGTGCTCAAACACACACACAGATTAGCCCCACTGAGGCAACAATGCGATAAGAGAAAGCCCTTGGTAGCAGAATAATACATATTAAGTTAAGCACACACAAACGGTGTTGTATATTGGTACAGAACTAGACACAAAACAGTCAGTCCTATTAATGTTAATGCTGTACATTTATATGCAACGAGATTTTCACTTTGATCACAGAAGAGAACACTGACAAATTGCATCTTGTAGGCATAATAGTGTAATAGCATTTTTCTAATTACCCAAGGCTATCACTGTAGATTGGGATACATGCATAATGCACACACATAAACACACACACACACACACACACACACACACACACACACACACACTCGTCAGCCGCCAAAGCTGAGTGGGCTATCACTCCGGCCCATCAGCTGTAATAGGTTTTCACAATCGCCATCACAACCCGAGTACACGCACACACACACATGCAGCGTGACACCTGAGGGGGTGTGACGGTGCGTTCGCTGACGCTATTTATGGCTCTGAATGAATCCCATCTTTCATAAGTTGCATTATTCAAACGAAGTCCAGAAACCGTCTGATTGAGAGAGCGCTGGAGAATGCCACTGGGTGCTGGATATGCAAATTCTCCCTCTTCAGAGTTGTCCCTCCACACACACATTCACAGAGTTTCAGAGCCATGGGCAGAGCTGTCCACATGACAAACGAGTCTCTGAACCCAGGGCTGTTCACAAAGGTCTGCAGCCAGACTACAGAGAGGGAAACCCCAACACCCCCCCAACACCACCTGTTTCACACCACTCTTCTCAGTGTGTTGTATGGACATGTCACATCACTGTGTTGAAGAATTATACAAATAAATGAACTTCACTTTCATCGAATCCGGCCGCCTTTTCTGTTATTGATCTCCATGTGTACCACAGCATGGTACATTTTGATTTCTCCAAGCTTTTCAATTCATTACGGAGTATCTGTTCTCTGCAGGCTGTCAGAAAGCAGGAAGAGCTCCAAACAGTCTTCGGAGACAGGCAGGCAAGCAGGGTAAAGAGGATTTATTGTAGAAATAACAAAACCTACAGACAGCAGGTGCAGGTGCAAAACTCCAAGTTCAAGGGAATACAGAAATATTCAGAAAAAGGTTAACATGAGAAAAAAAAAACAGCAAACATGGTAAGGATTCAGGGCTTAAAGATATGATGAACAGTAGAGAACAAAGGAAGATGAGTGGTTTACAAGTATATTGTGTTGTGAATGGAAATGGGAATGCCTCACAGCCCAAATCGTGCACTGAATCAAACAAAGCTAACATGATGTCACCCCCAGCGTCTGCTTTTATTTAGCATGTCAGCAATGTGGAATCAGACACTCGATGCAACAGTGTTGGGGTCACATACATAACACGCCACAGCCCTCCTCTATAATGGGAGCTGTCATTACAGAGATGTTGATCCAGCTCTGTGGCTTTGTCTGGTACCAGTTTACAGCCAGAATAATGATGATCTCCACCAATTCTATGCTCACACCATTTACACAGCTTAGTCAGGCTGGGAGGGGCTTTAGAAATAGGGTCAATGAGGGAGACATACCATGACATGGGCTGTTTTAACACAGTTTTAGTTACAAATGAAGGACTGTTGCTCAGTCATGTTCTGTTTTTGGTCAACAGTAGTATGGTGTCCTGAAAACCAGTATTTTAATCAAAAGCATTCAATCTGTATTCAAAAGTATTCAACCTATATTCATTTGTATGCCAGAAGTTATTACCTCCACCAAGGAGGTTATGTTTTCATTGGGGTTTGTCTGTGTTTGTCTGTTAGCAAGATAACTCAAAACGTTATGGAAGTGATGAAATTTTCAGGAAATGATACTGGCACAAATTATTAACAAATTATTAAATTTTGATGGTGATTGGGGAGGGCGGATTTTGATGAAATTTTCAGGAAATGTTGATACTGTGATACTGGCACAAGGAACAAATAATAAAATTTTGGTGGTGATGGGGGGCAGGTGTGGGGGCTGATATGCTTAGGCGGAGGTCTGCGCTCTCCGAGTGCTTTTCTAATTCTTAGTGTAATGTGAAGATTGTAGCAGAGTAACTGACTTTTTTCTTGGGAGAACCACTACAAAGAAAGAACACGTGTGCCCATGGAATGTTTTGAAAACGTGAACACAAAAGATGTGAATGGAAATTTTGAACATTCTGGGAAATAATTTACATATTCTGGGAAAAAGTTACATATTTATGTATGATAAACTAATACTGGGAAATAATTGCACATGTATATATGCTGCCCAATCCAGACAGACACCAGTAAAAACTTACCCTATCGGGGACAAAGCCAAGAAGGGGAGCTTCTGACATGACTACAATAACGTTCAAAATATGACAAAAAGGAAAAAAGGGGGTAGGGTCTATGGTTTAAGATTCAACCTGATAAAAATGGTCTCCCAAAGCAAAAAGATTTCAACTAATTTATAGTTCTGTTTTGCTCTGTTCCACTCACTCCCACCGTCATGACGCTACAAACTCAGTGTTTATTTTGTGTGTGAATAAACACTTTATGTGTCTCAAATTCTGCTCAATCTCTGAGTTTGTCTTTGGAAGTTGAATTTATGTCTTTGTACTCCCATCTAAGTAGTGGAGCTTCACTGAGTAACGGTCACACAGAGCCAGAGTACAGTTGTGGAGGAATGTCAAAGAGACCAGAGATGTCTCCAACCTGCAGCCATAAAACTTCCACAACAGTAGTTACATGGAAGAACATGCATATGAATGGATGCCCAAATATTTTCAGCTTGACACCGAAAAGATTAATTTGGTTTCACCCAGGTAGAAAAATGAAAAAAAAAAGATACATCCTGAATTTCTGTAACATATTTTTTTTCCCCTAACCCACGTTCTGCTCAAGCCCACGAGTCTGCAACACAATGACAACATGCAAATCATGGCTTGCAAGATAATATCAGTACAGGTAAACTTGCAGCACTAATCCCTAAAAGAAAAGCATGACTGACTTACTTTTTCACTGTTAAAATACTGTGTGAAAGTCACTTTTCTCAGGAAAAATTCTTACAACTTGACCTGATACTGAGCAGACTTCATTTGAAGATGTCTGTTCAAATGTATTCAAGTTTCAGCTCTTATTTCTAAGCACCTCTGTGTCCACTCAACTTTGGTGAAGCCATTTTCCTTCTCTTCCTTGCATTACATTTTATCACATTTTAAGTTCCAGGAAAAGATCAGGAGAGCCCTGCATATAGAATTTGAGCTGAACAGACAACTGTTGTAAAAAGAACACTCTTCCTTAAGGGAAATTAATATATCATAGTTTTATTATATCTTTTAATTGGTGACCCACTATAGATAGGCCTTCAGCCCATCTTGGGTTCTGATCCTAAGTTTGAGAAAGGCAGGAATAGAAGAACAAAGGCTAGAAAATTAATAAAAGTTGGTTAATGTCGAACTAATCATCAGAACCAACCTCTCCAAAAACTTTGCACACAAACCAGTGTCTCTGATTAGTTTCCCTTCTATGTGTGGACTTAGATGATTATTCACTTAGCTGATTTGCCTTTAAAGAAAAGTCTGGACAGTTTCAGTTTTTGGTAATTCTGTACTTATTCTTTAAATCAGTATTTAGCGTCGCACATTCTGTATATATGATTTTGTACAGATAGTACCTTTGACTATATTTAACATACAGGATCACATATAGTGTTTTTCAATTACAACTCATTCATAAATTAAGGACTTTTCTTTCATGGTGAAAAATTGCATGAACCAGAGGGTGAAACAGGAGTGGATTTGGCCCTGTGTTGTCCCAGTTTCATGAGAAAATACACTGAACATGAATGTATGCACAGAAGTTTGGTTTTTGCTCTCAATTATTGATGGGTTAAAATCAAGTATATAAAACTCTGTGTGCATAATAGACCTATTCCTCTAATTCACAACTGTTTAGACCCATATTACTGAGCATTTCTTCTTTGCTGAGATATTCTGTACACCTGATATGTGTGGCATATTCCTACACAGGTGTGAATTAGTCTGGTCACAATAACAATGTGATGTCCCATTCCAATGTTGGGTTTTATTTTGTAAGAAATGTTGTGGTCTTTAAGCAATGTAATGTTTTTTCTGTCACCTCCGACACTTTATATTTTGCAAAAGAGATGATTTCCACCTGCCTCTCATATTATGATCACATTACAGGGTGGGGAAGCAAAATTTACACTGAACATTTAGTTGTTTTTTCTCAGCAGGCACTACATCAATTGTTTTGAAACCAAACATATATTGATGTCATAATCATACCTAACACTATTATCCATACCTTTTCAGAAACTTCTGCCCATATGAGTAATCAGGAAAGCAAACGTCAAAGAGTGTGTGATTTGCTGAATGCACTCCTCACACCAAAGGAGATTTCAAAAATAGTTGGAGTGTCCATAAAGACCGTTTATAATGTAAAGAAGAGAATGACTATGAGCAAAACTATTATGAGAAAGTCTGGAAGATACTATTAAAGAAGAATGGGAGAAGTTGTCACCCGAATATTTGAGGAACACTTGCACAAGTTTCAGGAAGCGTGTGAAGGCAGTTATTGAGAAAGAAGGAGGACACATAGAATAAAAACATTTTCTATTATGTAAATGTTCTTGTGGCAAATAAATTCTCATGACTTTCAATAAACTAATTGGTCATACACTGTCTTTCAATCCCTGCCTCAAAATATTGTAAATTTTGCTTCCCCACCCTGTATTAATCCATTATTACCTCTGCCAAGGAATGGCGGAGGTTATGTTTTCGTCAGGGTTTGTCTGTTTGTTAGCAAGATAACTCAAAAAGTTATGGATGGATTTTCAAGAAATTTTCAGGAAATGTTGATACTGGCACAAGGAACAACTGATTACATTTTGGTGTTGATGGGGGGGGGGGGGGATTTTTGTTTCTTTGTCTGTTAGCAAGATAACTCAAAAAGTTATGGAGAGATTTTGATGAAATTTTCAGGAGATGTTGATACTGCCACAAGGAACAAAAAATGATAAACGTTTTGGTGGTGATCGGGGGGGGGGGGACTGATCTGCCTTGGCGGAGGTCTGCGCTCCCCGAGTGCTTTTCGAGTTCACATTTAAGTTGTACTCTCACTCCTTCCTGCTTGCCCTAACCCTCTCCAAACATTCAATAAATATCAAAAATCACTGTCATTTGACAGAAATCCCATGATTGAAAGTATTCCTGAAAAACTGTCAGCCTCCTTCTATGACACAACAATGTGCATTCCAATACTCAAGGCCCATAGTAATAAATTCATTTACTACTAAAAATTACATGATAATTATTAATATTATTGAGAATGCATTTTTGCTATTAAGTATATTATGAAGGCCTTGGTTCTTGTATAAATGTTATATACATCACTGTCTAGAGGGTTAGTGTTTCATTAAAATGAGTTTTCCTCTCAGACATGCTTGAGCTTGATAGTACATTAGTACATATCATGAAAAGTAATAAACCTTGGCTGATCTATTTATATGGAAGGCACTTCAGCGTGACTCTTTTTTAAGCTCCAAAAGAATTTCGCTCTCAGAATCCAAATGAAATGTGACATATCTAATTGTGCAGCTCGTTATCAGTTTGGATTGACGTGGTCTTACATAACACCAGAAGTTCTTCTCATTACAGTAACGAGGCTATAGCTGAGGGCGGAGAAACCGACTCTCACATAGCAATGGGATAGAAAGGAAATCTTCTCCATGTAAACAATCAATGAAACTGACAAGCCTTGGAGCCGTTTTCCCTTTTTACTGCTTAACAAAAACGTTACATTTTCAGACTCTGTGTCAAGTTTCATTCGTTCTTATTTGAGCCCATTTTACTGAGGACAAAGCCGCCAGGGCTCGTATTAAATGAGAGGCTTAAATGTCAAATTACTAGATTGACATCTGTAAAATTCATCACTAGATTTCTTGCACGGGGAAGGGAAAACGATGTTAATGGCCCAGAAATGTCACTCATGCACATTCTATCCACACCACGAACTTTCCGCTGGGCTTGGAAAATGCGACGGTTTGGGGATGAGGACTATTTCTCAAGAATAGAGCCCATAAACACAGAGATCATATCGCTGCTACTCTGCTTATCTGCCTGAAGTGTCTTAGTGGGGGTTGAATGTAGAAATGCATTATATTTATATGCATGACAGTTTGCTGTGTGTGTGTGTGTGTGTGTGTGTGTGTGTGTGTGTGTGTGTGTGTGTGTGTGTGTGTGTGTGTGTGTGTGTGTGTGCGTGGTAGTAGCTGCTTCAGGGTGAGTTACACTGATTGCATTCTGTTGTCAGTACACTGCATTTTACTCTTAGCAGGCTTTGTAATATGTATAAGTTGAAAAAAAAATTCAGTCCATATACTGCACTTATTGTCATCTCTGCTCTTTTTTATTTGTGATACATTGCTATTAAAACAAAATCACAGAAAACATATGATGATTACAGCAAAAATGGAAAGAAAATACTGCATTTATCTTATTTGGGTGCTTCTATGAAACTGGTCTCTAAAAACAGGACATGGGGGCTAAAAATTCAAACTAGATGTAGACTAATGTTATGAAGCAAGTTTGGAAGTACTTTGGGTCTATTTTTAAAAAAAAATAATTTCTTACAGAGATAAAAGAGGAACTATTTTTCAGATAAAAAACACATTTTTATATTTTTTTTACATTATATTTAATACAAAAATCTGTATGTAAATTACGTGCTATTATTTTTTTGCATATCTTTTTATTCTCTCATAGGTACATTTTGGGAATTGAACTAATTATGCAAGGCAGAGTGTTTGACAAAAATGATCACTGTTGCAAAATCACACAAGTGGACACGATGGGTTACATACAAAATCTGGAATAAGACAGATTCATGAAAAGCTGCATGTCTGGATTAGAAAAACCACTGATCATCAAAATTAACACAGTGTCTTTATTTGTAGCGGTATATAAGACCATTTCAAGCCACGTTATCAAAATAAAATGCACCGACACCAAGGTAGCTTGTCATGTCCCATTTTAGTTCCTATTTTGGGCCCAATATTTTATTAAAAATTCATTAATTTTGGGATGGCTCAGAGCAAGAGTATAATTTTTTTTGCATTTATCTGAGGTCATCATTAGGTACATCCTGAGGGCAAATATGTCTAAATTTACTTTTTATTGTTGGGTCTAAAAAAGCTGGCAAAGTGCCAGGTACCAAATTGTACCCAGTTCCAGAGAAGCACCCATTTTGCTCCACATTCAATGTTTTGCTTGTAACCCATTTTGCAAAATAGTTCAACAGATTCTAATAAAGGTCACAGCTCATGCATCAAACACTTAGATCAGCATTCTTTGTAGGAAGTGAAGCAGCAATTATTTTCATGTACATTTTTTCTTTTTGTGGTGACAGCAGAACAACAACCTATAAAACATTTGACTTTTTTTTTTTTTTACATTTTTCGAGGCATTCAGAATATTCTCAACTGGTTCGTAACATTAATGCACTCCGATCTCAGTCCTGCACCACACACATATACACAGAGCACCTTTTCATTTGCCTTATAAAATATCCATGAAAAAAAAGAAAAAAGAAATGCATTCAAATCAGGACGAGAAATAGGTCATGTTCTCTCTCTTCATGTTTTTTGATTTATCATGACAGCAATTTCACAAACACAAGGAAGGGCTTCTTGCATTTTTCAGGTTGTTTGTGTGTCATGTGTGTGGAAAAATGAAGGAAACTTGGAGACAAAGATAAAGAAGAAACCCTAATCCAAAATCCATTTCACAAGAAGAGATGCCCATGTTTTCTTTTTATTTTGTTTACTTCACAAACTCAACATACACAAAAGAACTGGCCAAGCAGTATTGAGTGTTACTTTTCTTTTAGCTTGTACAATTGCCTGCATTATTCACAAAACAATGTAGTCCTCATCATTCATAGCATTGTAATCATAAGCTCTGTCTTTGTCAGTTTTGTGTCTGTTTACAAGCACAGTGCACCTGATTCTTAGAGATACTGTGAAACTGATCATACACATTGTTTCCTATGGAGAATAAAAGAGTCCCATCCCTGTATATACTCATATACGAGTGCATGCAAGATGAAGCAAAGAGATGAAAGCGCAAAAAGAGAGAAAAAAGAATCAATAAGCCAGGAGGGAAAGAGGGAGGGGTGTAAAGTCTAGATGACAATGGACATTCACATTAAACAGTGACTCTTCATTGCAAAATTTAGCTCATAGAAACATACATAATGGGTTTTCACTTGTGTTATTGAAGTAAGAAGGTCAGGGACAATCAAATAACTGATCAGAGAAATCATAACATTACAGTAGGGGTTACATTGAAAATAAAAACCTTAAAAAATTATAAATAATTAGATTCATCAGTGCTATTTTTAGGTCCAATGGACTACTGGTATCAGTTGTCATCTGTAAACAATTTTTCAATAATCTTCCACTCCAAAACCATCTGTCAGAATTACTTGATATTTGTTGTGGAACATCTTTGGGGTAAGGTCTACCAAAATTCTTCAAAGAATTGGGAAAAAATTTATTTTTGATGAATTTTTGAAATTTTACAAATCTTCATTGGTTTATAATGGTCAAATTTCAAAGTGCTTCAACTTGAAAACAGTTGCAGATATTGATATAATTACTTTTGGCAATAGATAGGAAGTCACATATGGGCTTTCATTTAGTGCTATCACCTTTGAATTCGAGTGGCCTTGAAAGGTCAAACGAATGTCAATTAATGTCTATAAACATGCCGTTGGACTACAGGACCCTTGGTCCTATTTTTCACTGACCAATATATCTTTAAGTTGAAAGTGTGTGGTAAAAGTGCAAACAGCTCCTCTTTTTTGACAGGTACACCCAGAACACCCCCGTTTTGTCAGCTCTTCATTGGCTCCCAGTCAAATCCCATATTGATTTTAAAATTTTAGTCCTGACTTTCCAGGCACTGCATGGTCACATCCCACATTATATTGTCGACTTGTTGTGCCCCTACTCCTAGGGCACACCCTTAGGTCTTCAGACCAGAACCTCCTGAAGTTCCCAAAGACTCATTTTAAAACCCGGGGAGACCCGTCCTTTCAGGCTGTAGCCCCCAGACTCTGGAATGACCTGCCCCTGTCCCTCCGTGTGGTCGACTCCGTGGACTCTTAAAAAGCAGACGTTTTTATGTAAGAACGCTTTTGGTTGATGGATTTATCCTTTTTATTTATTTTATGAAATTGTTATGTTTTATTGCACCCATTTTATGGATATCTCTTTGCGATTTTTATCTGTGAAAAGTGCTTTATAAATAAACTTTACTTACTACTTACTTTTATTTTGTCCTCTGTTCATGAAAAAAAAAAGGAAAAACTGATGATTTAACCAATACTGTGGCATCAATGACACCTTAACAACACCATAACATTAAACACTATTACGAGGTAATCTGAACCTCCCAGAAAAAAAAAACTTGTCATGTCGTTGTATTCATTCATCATCTGACTACCAAATACACTTCACAGTAATTACATATAATTCCTCCACACATGAAATTCTGAATTTACATATCTGAACGAATAAACAACATTCTAAATACTCTGCACTACAGATAATTCTCAATAAACTTACAACCATAATTAAGAAGAGTGAGAGTAAATGAGACGTATCCTTGATGGATGAATGAACTGAACAACTTTAATCCACTATACCTATTTTTGATGAGCAAACTGCAAAAAACCTTCTCTTGTCAAGAAATGCAGTCTTGTTATGTATTATTACATTATCAGTGGCAGTGATTACATTTTCAAAGATTTTTTTTTCTTTAAATGCTAGGCTAATAATGTAAAAACCATTGATTTAAACATTTTATTACATTACTGCAAAATTATTTTATTATTGGCTTTATTACAATGGCCAAAAGTTTATATGTAACTGGCCATTATTATGTTACTGGTTGCTACAAGGTTCTTTATAAAATCACACTACTGTTGTTCAATAAATCAGACAATGCACAGACCGTTTTGAAATAAAGACTCAAATGCTGTATGTCCGGGTCTGAAAAATGGGGTTGAGACTGAAAAGTAGTCCTGAGATCAGGCTTAAGAAAAAAACTGATTGCACGTACCACCTAAACCTTAACCTTAGGTATTGTCAGAACCAAAATGCAACTGGGTGTTTTCAGTCCACAAACTAATTTCAGGAATGGGTACTGGTGATTAGATGTGAGGATGTGAGAATGTGTTCCTGTGTCTAATGGTTTAAGTGTGGACCTGGTTAATATGCGGTGAAAGTATTGTGGTGTTCAACTTTTCTGTCAGCATTAATGGAGCTGAAAGCAAAGTCAAATGAGGAGAGCACATTTTTTATTCACTCCTTCTCATCACTAGGACACCAACAAGCCATCTTGGAGCGCACATCTCGCATTAAGACTCATTAATCTGCCATCCCATAAAATACACCTTGTCATTTTCACATAAAAAACACCTCCTACAGACCCCCCCGCTCACCCCCTACCCACCCCTCCAGCTCTATGCACTTTAACTGCCACACAATGTGAGCTCATACACACACACACTAGTCAATCCTCACATCATAAGCCGAATGTGTGCAAGTGTGATGATATGAACACCCGAGGACCTCTTTCTGCCCATTAAGCCAGATTTACACCTCCTTCTACACCCACTATCCTCGGGGCATCCTGCTGTCCATTTCCCCTTCTCAACTCATGCATATCTTTCCCCTCTTTTCTTCCCATCTGCCCTTCTAGTGTCTTCTGCGGTTTCATTTCTTGCTTCTAAACTCATTTTCACTGAATACGTAAATATTAACTGTTGCTTTTGCCATCAGCACAATGTCAAAAAAGTAATTAGACATTATACAGGAGAAAGGCGGTAAACAGCTTATTCTGTTTCTATCAAATTCCTGTAAAATTTCCAACACTGTCCTCGCAGTCTGTGCAGAAAAAACAATCACCTTTGTCCAAATGGAGTCATGCAGGTTCAAGTATGCTAATGAGCCACATGCTGATCCTCTGGCAAAGCTGAACCGTTTTCACCTTCATTTCTATTCCCACTCTCTTTCTCTGTCGCTCTCACACGGACTCTTCATGCATTAAACACAGAATTTAACCTCCACCTACAGACAGCAATCTCTTTCTCTACCTGGCAAGCTCTCACCCACATACAGGTCCTCCCCTGCACTCTGACATGATTCTACCTGCACGACGACTTCGGTGAGATGGAAGGCACGGAGAGAGCTCACTTCACTTTTTCAAACTTTAAAAATATACACGGCATAAACCAAATGCACGGGAGGTATTGTCTCGCCCAGAGATTATCTTCAGTGGTGTTGGTTTCATTTGCAAATGAAATTACTTTCATAAATAAGAGCTGTAGGTGTGTAGTCATGGCAACGTAACACTTTGCTGAGAGGATACTTTTTGTTTATCTGGCACCGCCGTTTCTTTCCCTATTTTGTTCAGAAAGTGTTATTGCTTATGACTCAAAATTTTTATTGGTATATTTAGCTTCAATCTGTCTCTTTTGTTTTGATTCTCAGCTGCAGTTCAGCATGTGTGCACCGAATGCACAAACAAACTGATCCTCAATCAATAAATGTTATGAATATTCACAAGGTTGATTCCTTAACCCTATTGTTTTTAACTTTAAACCCAATTAAGAATGTCTGGAAACGCATGTGTAGGTGGCATTCATGATTAAAGACCACATTCACAGGAATTTAAAAAAAAAAAAAAAAAAAAAAGGTGAGTGCAAACAAACACCTGAGAATTGATGCAAAGCTGAATTAAGCCCTCCTTGTGCCTGCAATGCTCAAGATGTTATTTGCCTTTGACTGTCATTGAAATCAATACAGTGTAATATAATGCTGTCTTCAAGCCAAAGCGCCTGTGATCATTCTGCTCTTATGAAAGTCACCCACAAATGAACAGTAATAAACTTGAAAATAATCTACATTTACGCCCATGGTTACTTCATCGCAGTAGTTAGAGTGCATGTATTTAAACTGTAGCCTGCTTCCTATACTGGACTGTTTAAGTAACACTATATACTATGTTTCAGTACAATTTATTTTCTATGTATTCAAAGCCACAACCTGTTTGCGAGACATCCAGAAAGAACTTCACCAAGAACATGTAACTTCCAAGTCAGTCATTCATAAACATAAGGCAGACATCAGCAGACAGGAAAATAACATGCTGACTGTAAAGCTGGTGGTCTAGCAAAAGAAAAGAAAAAATAAAGCAGTATTCACTAATTCTTGGCAATTAGAGGACAGTGGAGCTGGACGTAAACACTGCATCAACATTATTTTATAACATTAAAAGTTGCTAATTACACTGTCATCTGACAAAAAGCAAAATCAAGATTTATTTGAGAGTCTTGTTTCTGTTCATATGATAAATTTAACGTTTCAGTTCTGGTTTTGTATCTGTAAACTCCAGAGGGCTCTTCTCTGGCACATTTATATATAAACTTGACATTAAACTACTTAGAAGCTCATTTTTTCAGCTGGAAACTCAGCTGCAATACATCAATTGGCTATGAAACCTTGAAAGTACAGGGAGAGAGAGGTGATAACTGTGTGTAAGTGTCATGATAAATAACCTCTTCTGTTTTTAAACTGTAATAAGATGTGTTAAATATGCATACATTTCTCTTTTTTTCTTTCTTTTTTTTTTTTTTTAACTTGTCTTATCCAGCATCATAACAGCAGAATGGTGGTCTGGCTGCCTTGTTGTGATGTCTACTACTACTTTGTCTACTGCTTTTATTTTCGGTTTGGTTGAACCACATTTTGATGCCAGACCTGACAGGAAAAGACAGGAGGAAAGAGGAAAGGGAGAAGATAGAAGGCATATCCATTTTTTATTTTTTATTTTTTTTTTCTAAAGAAGGGCTTATATTTCCACACCCCTGCACTGAAATATTGTCATTGTGAATTTAACACCAACAGTGTTAAAGTTAACACTATGCTGTTGTCTATATACTTCTCACTGGAGTTGAAGTTACACCTTGGACAGTGTTAATTCTGTCCAGGTACAGCTCACTTGATAATAATAATAATAATAATAATAATAATAATAATACTACATAGTTTTATATACATATAAACTTTGAACATAATGGGACAGAACAAGTGCATTATTGTTTGGCAGAATGTGCAGATAAGTTTAACTGGTTGAAAAGTTTGTACTACTACCACCACTACTACTATTAGTAGTTCTTTCCATAACAAACTCCTTTGTGACTCATAAGTAATTCCATTAAAAACAGCTGTGGAACTGGCACCACCCACAGAGCTCTTTAACACTGCAGGAGTGTTAAAACAACACTAACACTGGATTTAAGGTCTCAAAACCAACTTGTAGTACATGCTTTGTGAAAGCATCCGATTTTTTCTCATTAGTCAAATGAATCATTACTGAATTTAGTGCAGCTGGCAGGTCCCATCAGTTACACCAGATTTTTTTTTTTTTCTTTTTTTGAGTGGGCAATCTTGAAGGATTTCAACAGTCAGACCATGACATGAACAGATGCTACATTTCTTTTTTTTTCTTTGCTAGATGCTTTCTCTGGCAAACAAGAAATCAAAGCCAGTCATTTGTGAATCACATTGTGTGACTCAGTGGTCGTGTGTTTGGATCTACAGGCCATCTGCACCTCCACCAAACTGGATAAACTCCACTGATACCCCCTTGGCAGAGAGGAGATCGACATCAGGTGCAATGTGACGTCCAGCTCTGGTGATCACACCATGTGAGATGGCAGCATGCTCCGTTAAGGCTGGAGACACCCAGGACTGAGCCTGGTTTCAGGCAATATCTGCCTTTCTGAGGCACCCCTGAGCAAGAAATTTAATTTCTCATTCCTACCAGTTCCACAGATGCTGCTGTGTGAAACTTTCCCCACAGCAAATACATTGTTACATAATTGTGATTTTACTAAGTTGTGCTGTATGCTGTAGAGGACCACTCTAGTGTAAACAGCTTTTAATGCCTTTTTCAAATTATAACGGTCCACAGTTGTGCAGAAAATAAAAACGTGTTATGCAACATCAAAGGGATTAAAAAAACTTGCATTGGGCCACAGTGAGTGGACGCATTTGCTTCACTGGAGATACATCTTGCTGTGGGTGCTGACAAACATATGGGACAGATGCCACTGTCCCTCACATTTTCATATCAAAGAGTGTGTGTGTGTGTGTGTGTGGGGGGGGGTGTATGTGTGTGTGTGTGTGTGTGTGTGTGTGTGTTCTTGGGTAATGAGCTCATCCATTTTACTTTTCTGAAACGAGCACCTCTGAAGGTAAGCTGCACAAGTTTTAGTCATGTTTCCACAGTTTTACCTAAACTTCTAAAACTTTATTTTAAAGTAACTTGTATCAGGCCCAAGGGGTGACGACCTCAGCTCCAGAACAAAGCCAATGTGGAAGTATCAGAAATTTATAATCGAGCCAATGTCCTGGCCCCTATAGACTTACATTTCTTTTTAAAGATACTACAAACAACTTTCCTTCTAGGAATTTTTCCAGTCTTCTATTTTATTTGGAACCTCTAATAAGTGATCCACCTGTCCATCTATGCATTTTTCCAATGTTAATAAGGTCTCATTTAAAATAAAGGCTTTGACATCCATCATGCTTTGACTGACAGTTGTCACTCGTCTGCCAGCGTGGACTTTCAGAGTTTAAATTTCTTTAAAAAAAAAAAAAAAAAGCATGTTTTTCTTGCCAGACCACTCAGCTCTGCCTGTGATCAAATAGGTTCAACTATCAAAAGTGTTGTTCGGGTTTTGTTTGGTTATCGTCTTACTCTATTTCACTGAGCTGATCTTGACAGCCTCATGGACCGATGAAAAGACACCTCATTGAAGAACTAAGAGTGAAGTTCACAGAACTCCCCTTTCGTCAGGTGAAATTAAAAAATATCCCCTCCAAATGCAGCCCATAGACTGTCATCTGTCAGGGCTTCTTTTTCCACATAATGTCTGTGGTTGCTAGTGTGGAATATTTTTCTTTTAAATAACCACATCAAGTCTTGAAACGTGTTATCTGACAGCACATTCTGCCAAGTTGTGTGAAAGATGAAGGAGCTGTCATATTATTTTTATGTAACTAGGTGCATAATAAAATACTTGTAAGCAATTCAACACAGAACAGTAGTGTACTGTGTAGCACGATGAATGGACCAGCAGTAGATAGTGTCAAACAAGGATGCGGTTCATCTGGAGTTTCATTCATCATTGTTATGGATCAGGTGATGAGTAGAAAACCTGGTCATGTCAAGAATGACATTTGGTGAAAGCTCGTATAAAAATTGCTGATCTAGTCGTTATGGATGACGTGGAGTAGATAAAATGAAAAGACAGGATGAAGAAACCAGATGAATGGGAATGAAAGGTCAGCATAGAAAAGGAAAAGTGATGACAATTAAGGAAACAATGAAGATTGATGGAAAAAGCACTGGGAGCGTTTGGGATCAGACTCTCAAAAGCCAGGAGTGAATTCATTTCACTAAAGAATACCTGGAGTTCCAACAGCATCTCAAAAAAACAAACAAAAGAAGTAAATAAAATGCTGGTCTTGCTATGTGGATGTAACAAGTGGAACATGAGCAGGTAAAGGTTACAAAGGCTGGAAATTATACAACGGGGGTGCAGACATCGGCACCAGACTGGAAAAGTGTTATGAGGTGACACAAATTCCTCTAAAGAAAAGAGCGACTCCAGAAATAGGTGATATTCTTGACCATCTTGTATTTTTATGTTTTTGCCATTTCATTAATAATAGAAATGCAACTGTAAGTCACCTCATTCATATTTTAACATGCTTCAAATTATATCCAGTTACAAAAAAAACAACCCCTGCAGATGGTCTCATGTAGTTTTTAGAACAATTCATACAGTATCTGTTAAGCCCAAACTGTTTGCCTTCCCACAGAATAGACTGATGTCGTTCTACATGGATGGAACAATAACACGTAGAAGATTTGACCCCCGTGGTGTATAGAGCAACACATACCACACATGACAGAGGTAGAGAAGTAGAAGACGTAACAAGACAAAACAGAGAAGAAACAGAGACCTGAGAGCAGAGGAAAGGTGTCATATGTTTAATGAGATGTCAGAGACCAAGAGAACAAGAACAATGTGGATGATTGGAGGTTCAGTAGGTTTACACAAAGGCAACCAGTAGAAAAATGTAGAAATACTTTATAATTTTATCTTGTGTAATTTTTATAACTTGGACTTTGAACTTAAAGTTCAGCCAAGAACTTGAATCAGTACTTCTACCAGAGTTTGTAAAACAAGTATCTATACTTAACTGCAGTAAAAATGTACAGCACAGGTGTTAAACATACGGCCTGTGGGCCAAAACCAGCCCACCCAAGGGTCCAATCCGGATGAAATTTTGAAATGCAAAAATTACACTGAAGAAAGTAACAATCAGGGGTGTTAAAATCTTTTCAGTTCATATTCCGCATACAGACCAATATGATCTAAAGTAGGGCAGACTAGTAAAATAATTACATAATAATAATAATAATAATACATTTTATTTATAGGCGTCTTTCTTGGCACTCAAGGACACCGTACAGTAAAACAGTAAACATAATAACCTATATATAATGACAACTACAAATTTTACTTTCGTTTTAGAGTAAAATTCCATCAAAATATTGACATTTACAAACCAGTCTTTCACACAAAATATGAATAGCCTGAACAAATATGAACAACCTGAAATGTCTTAAGAGAAATTAATGCAGTATTAACAATGCTCTGTCTGTTACTAAATGTTTTGTATATCTGTAGATCCACTGTAAGCTGTAGATTGTAATGCACGTGTCAATGATAAACTGAGGAATATTATTGTTAAACTTGCACTCATTTTTCTTAGTAAATTTCAGGTTGTTCATGTTATTCACTTTTTTTATACTTTGTTTTTTATTGTTTTAGTGTAAGGTATAAAACAAAACAGAGAACTGGTCACAGGTACATTCAGACATTTACATATTGTTTACTGTCCACAGATTGAATGAAAAAGTCCCATTTTTTCCAATACTTTACACCCTTGTGTTGTTGTAGGTGGAGATTGTAGGTCATCATTTCCATCATTCCATTTTTAGCCAATATTTGGTGATAAATTTTTTTTAATGTTATTCACATTTTTAAGGAAACCTTGTAGACGTAAATACTTTCATAATGTAATTTTACTTTTTTCATTGTTATGTTACTGGTCCGGCCCACTTGAGATCATATTGGGCTGAATGTGGCCCCTGAACTAAAACGAGTTTGACACCTATGATATACAAGTATCTTGTCAAGAAAAGCACCAGGCAGGAAATTAAGTGACATGCATGATTTAGAAGGTATGCATCATAGGTGTCGTCTTCTAAAAATGCACATCTTTCAGTCACTTCAGTGGAATGGGGAGTAATGTTGGTCATATTATCATGAAGAATCACACATACTTCAAGTGTTACATCACCTTTTATTTGATTAAGTGAATGAGCCATTTGTAAGCTCAGCTCACAGACATTATTCAGCTGTGGTTTGTGTGAATCAGCACAGGTGGTTTGGAAAAAAAAAAGGATTATGCAATATGTGCTTGGCAGGTTGATCAAAAAGGACTAAAAAAAAAATCAGGATTGAAATGGGGTGAATTAGATTAGAGCTGCCACATAAAACACAAACATTCTGGTCAAAGCACTTGAGCTTTTTTTTTTTAATCAGGAAATGATAAATATTTTGATCAAAAAACATATTTGAGAGAAACTACTTATAGAAATCGGGGTATCATTAGCCATGCACCAAAATGGAAGGGGGTTCTTCTGATAAAACCAGACATGAACCTTCTTTAAAATACATGTTGCTATTTTCCTTACACTGTACTCTTCTAAAAAATTAAATTAAATTAAACAAATATCCTGTATGATGACAGTAACTGTTTTGTGATTTTTGAGGCTTATGACCCATCTCCACTAAAATGACTATTTTGCAAAACAAAGCTTTTTTTCAACACTTTAACCTATTGTCCACATGTAAATAGACTTTTAGGTGACTAAAATGGAGGTTTTATGAAGAAAAAGACATTTAAGAACTCTGGTTTGAGGATCCAAATATATTTTAAAACAATGGCCTCACAATCAATGGAAACTGACTATGGGAGACACGTGGACCAATCCCAGGCTGGTTTCCTGGAGGTGACTAAATCAAACGCACAATTACTTTGTGTAGTGAACACACACCTGACACATCCACCACAGGTCATATAGGTGTATGTGTGTTAGTGTATTATCTGCTGCAGATCCATTTGGAGATGGACACATGCACTGGTACTGTGGTGAAATCTATATAATTTATAATACGTTGCAACAAACCAAGGTTCTAATAGTTTTGGATTTTTCATTATAGTTTAGTTTGATTTAGTTTTGACTTTTTTTTCTATCATTCAGTTACTTTTAATTAGTTTTTAGAGCAGGTTTGCTAGTTTTTATTAGTTTTCTAAATGCTTAGTTTTAGTTTTTACATATCTTTTATCTTTCTCACCGTCATATTCAAATAAATCCCATACAGGACTCTGTTGCTTTCTCATAACTTTAGTCGCCATGTTGCCAGGTACAACTGGGATGAGAAGCCGACCCTAAACGACAACTGCCGAGAAGTGACGGACCATGAAGCATCATATGGTGCTGCAGCTAAAATTGCTCGAGCAAAATAAAATCAATTTCATCTCAATCCGACATTAAGACAAAAATTAAGGGAATTTTGTCCATAATTTTTTATATGTTTCAGTTAGTTTTGTATGCACACAATAGTTTCTTTTTTTTTTTAATTATTATGATAGTTTTTATTTATTTCAGTTAACAAAAAAGTTTTTTCAATTCTAGTTTTCGTCATTTTGTTAAGGAAAATAACCTTACAACAAACTGAACTAACAACTTCCCAACATCACTTGTCATCACTGCTCCTTCTTCATAACAGACTAAAGCTTCTATATCTACCACATCCAATATTATCTTAAGGTCTTAAGTCCAATGCAAATAATACATGTCTGAGCATCAGCATTGACTATCAGTTGTTTACTTGTTCTAGTGGGTACATTAGAAAAATATCTATATTAGCGTGGGCAGGGCATTAGCTTCTACACGGACCATCTATCCCCTTTGGCTTTCAAGCTTCACATTATCTGAGGAAATGACTAGTGATACATCTACACAGTATCATTACCTTCACACCTGCATGCAGATGAGCTGTAACCAGTGACAACTGAGCCAGAAGAAAAAACACTACCATATTCATCACTGCTACATTGCCTTCCAAATGAGCAAAGGGATTTAATTGGCCTATTAACTGTTAATTTAGCATTAATTGTCATTGAAATCGATGACAAAATAAACATCTTGACTGATGGGCCGTGACCATAGCTCAATAGATCTTCCATCCTCATTTTGCCACCGTGGAGACCATCTCTGTGTGGGAATGGCCAAATTTGCTGGATCTCACTTCCGTTCAGTGTCCTCTACAAGTTCACGGTATGTTTTGTACATAGTCTATTAAATATCCATTGGTGTTTGGCATTCACAGGACAAAAAAGGGAGATAAGAAGACAAAGAGTCAGTCAGTCAGGAGCAAACACGCCAGGCTTTCACTGGTCATTTGAGGGAGATTTGTGGTTTCTCCACCTGCCCGAGCTAACCCGCACACCCTCTGCTGCCCAGCTTTCACCTTCCACAAGGATTGAGGGAGATTAAGTGTCTCCGTGGAACACCATGCCAAATTAAACATCCTCTCTCTATCTGTATCACTTCATTCTGCCTCTGCCGTTCTCCCAGACTCCTTGAGGCCTTTTTTCCCCCTCCTTCCCTCCCCTTCCCTCCCTCCGTCTGTCTGACCACTGATTGCTTTTTCTCTCCTCCACAAATCCCCTCCTTCAGCACAAACTGTGCTTATTTTGGCGGGGCACAACAGGTAAAGTAATGCAGGTACACAGCAGCCAGGATTTAATAGCAGGAACAAAGCTGAGGGATTTAGGCTCATAGAAATAATACTTAACATCAGGAGAACGCTGTGTAGGGAATTGCTTTTAACTGATTTTTTTTTTTCCTTTGGCTATTTTGTTTGTTCTTATTTCTATTTTACACTCTTCGGAAACATATGTGAAAATTCAAAACACAAGACTACAGCGAACAAGCTCAATTAAACAGCTGAGGCAACAAAAAAATGTACTTTATCAATGTCATCTACACAGGTTGACCAATCCTGTATCATAACAATGCATCTCTGGTAAAGAATAGGCAGTTGTTGGTGGAAATAATTGACCACCTCCAGCTGTGAAATATCACGTTCGTCCACATACAGATCAATACAAACCCATTAATCAAACTGATCAAGTGTGTGTGTGTGTGTGTGTGTGTGTGTGTGTGTGTGTGTGTGTGTGTGTGTGTGTGTGTGTGCTTGTAATCATTACTTTTTGGGGACAAAAAGCTGTTTACACAGTCACGCCATGGGGACCTCTGACGCTATGGGGACCAAAAAGCAGGTCCCCTAAAGGGAAACCCTTTTAAATGGGTTCAGGAATGATTCTGAAGGTGCCTGAGTGATTTCTGGCTCTGGCCCATAAGACACATTTTTCTGTGTGTGTGAGTGTATAGAGTTTGCACAGGAGTGCCCCTGTATGTTGGTCCTGGTACTGCACCCACCGCTTCTCACACACACTTCCTCCATATATGGTTAGCTCCGCCCACTTCCGTGTCCCCGTACAGAATGGTTTTCACATCGGTGCATTTAACATGTGCAATTAATGAGCTATCAGCCAGGTGGTTCATTTTCAGCCATTCCAGCCAGAGAAAAGAGAACAAGACGTAAGATAATCGCAAGGTAAGCATTACAGTTTTGTAATTTAAGAGAAGTATGTAATGTTTAATGAAATTTTGTAAATTATGAGCTTGAACACTGACGAAGTTAGATCTCTTACGTTTCCACATAAGCTAGTCAGCTCAATTAGCTGTGATGCTAGTATAAGTACACTCATAATGTACTTTATTTTTTGTTTTACGAAAGCTGGAGTTTGATATAGATTAGAGTAGGGGTGTGCGATATGATGTGAAGGATTAGAAGTATAGGCGATTCGACAAAGCAGAGAAATCAATGAATCGGGGTGGGGGGTCAAATTGGGGTGCGTTCCGTTCTGCACTTATCCACAGTGAGTACACACAGTTAAAGGGAAACTTTAAACTTTAAACCACCACTTTGTCGGACGTACTTAACTCCGTGGACGCCCGTGTTCATCAACCTGTTGTTGAACGTGAAATTGGCACGATCTATTAGAAACCTCAGACGTCAGAGGACGGTGCACGCGGAGTACGCGCACAGTAGCCTGTGACCGACATGTGTCCTCTACATACAGATTCGTTGCGTTATATACTCTTAGAATAACTTATCCACAGTGAGTACACGCAGTTAAAGTGAAACTTTAAACTTTAAACCACCACTTTGTCGGACGTACTTAACTCCGTGGACGCCCGTGTTCATCAACCTGTTGTTGAACGTGAAATTGGCACGATCTATTAGAAACCTCAGACGTCCGACGACAGTGCACGCGGAGTACGCGCACAGTAGCCTGTGACCGACATGTGTCCTCTACATACAGATTCGTTGCGTTATATACTCTTAGAATAACGTTTATCAACACTGTGAACCAGTTCAATCAGCTGAAGAGACAGAATCCAAACAGTCTGAGTCCAACTTAACTAGACTAACCACAGACAGAGGAAACAGGTAGAATTAAATAAAAGCAAACATCTGTAACACAAGCATTTATTAAAGACACTGTGGATGAGAAGAGGAGCAAGTGTAAAGAATCGTGATAAAATCGAGATCATAATTTTATTTTTTAAAAATTGTGATGTGATATCGCCTACCCCTAGATTACAGTTATATTGCAAAGGATTTCTTAAGACATGGAAGAGCTTGTGATGAATGACAAATTATTATACTTTGGAAATATTACTTAGATTTGTTCTAGTGTTTTGAAGAAGTTGTTAAAGTGGTATCACTAACAGCTGTCTAACTTTTTTTTTTTCATTTATTTGCTCTGTTTACTTTGAGATAACAATTTTATTGATTGCAACCTTGATTAAATGATTTTTCTAAAATTGTAGTTATGAATCTATCAGTGGGTATTCATAAGGTTGTCAGTTATCAGTATTTTCAATGTGTAGCCTATGCTTCCTTTTGATTCTGCACAGAAAGTAAAATTTACTTATCAGCTTAGCTAACTTGACAAGAGTTGTACACATCTTGAAGAGTTCATGTTAGTTATTTGTAGGCAAATAATTATTAAGATTTCAAAGAGTGACTTCAGAAAACATGCATTTCATGTTTACTCTAATTATTCAGTGAAGAAGTTAATCAGAAAAGGCAAACACATATTTAAGCAATCTCAAATGATTATACTTCCTTTGATTGATGTACATACCAGCAGGTATGTACATGTTTAGTACATTAACTAAGCTCCCTCTAACGTCCTGGGACATTTTTTGTACTTCTGTCATTTTTACTTTGAATAGACCTCATCTGACCTTTTCTTTGTTTTAATAGTAACATGATTTATAATTTGACAGCAGATTAGTTAAATGTATTTTGTATGACAGTTTGATTGTAGTAGGACAGTTTGAATAGATAACTACATTTACAGCACTTTGTTTTAAAAATGTCTCTTTTCTGGGCATTATAACCATGTCCACACAAAACACCTAACATGTGTGCTTGATTAGAAACTGTGTGTAAATTTTTGGACCAACCAGAGACATCCAAGTCTCCACAAGGAACATTAACATGTTGTGTTAAATATCCTCATTGTTCATGTTTTGTTAACATACAGTATGTGTAACAACAGACCCAGTTCTATGGTCTCCTGAAAAACTGAAAACTCTCTGCTTGTTTAAAAATCAACATATATTTGTGAGGTATTATTCTTAGTCAAATTTTAAATTCCATACTTTTTTTTTTACATTGTCATTAATTTACATATAACATGTTTACAGACCACAGGAACAGCAGCAGCTGTTGTTATTGATGAAGTGTCCAGCTCTGCTCAATGGGATGACACTCAAATGGACCAACCTTCAGGCCCAGAGAACCCTGACCAGCAGGTAGATGCATATTTTTGAAAATATGGATTTCATTTTAGGCTATGTGGTCCCCACAACACACCTAACGTGTATGTGTCATTAGAAGCTGTGTGTAAACAATATCAAAGCACTTTAAAAGAGTTAGATCTATTGTATGTTAACATCTGAATCTTGTATGATAGTGAGAATAAATAATTGCCTTTACAGGGACTTTATTTTTCAATGAAAATGTCCATTTTATGGACTAGTTACGACGTCCCCACAACACATCTAACATGTGTGTTTGATTAGAAATGGTGTGTAAATTATTTGGTAAACCAGAGACATTTGAGTCCTCACAAGGAACATTAACATGTTGTGTTAAATGTCCCCATTATTTGTGTTTTATACATATATGTGTATTAACAGACCCAGTTCTTCGGTCTCTGGAAAAACTTGATTGTGGAGATTTTTCTCTCTGAATTATTGTTTGTCTTTGTTTACTTACAATTCTAAATAAATAAATAAATAAGTGTATGTATGTATATGAGACATTTTAGTTACCCCATTTGAATGAACAGAATTTACACACATTATCATTGATTTATTAATAACATGTTTACAGACCACAGGAACAGCAGCAGCTGTTGGTACTGAAGAAGTGTCCAGCTCTGCTCAAGAGGATGACACTCAAATGGACCAACCTTCAGGCCCAGAGAACCCTGACCAGCAGGTAGATGCATATTTTTGAAAATATGGATTTCATTTTAGGCTATGTGGTCCCCACAACACACCTAACGTGTATGTGTCATTAGAAGCTGTGTGTAAACAATATCAAAGCACTTTAAAAGAGTTAGATCTATTGTATGTTAACATCTGAATCTTGTATGATAGTGAGAATAAATAATTGCCTTTACAGGGACTTTATTTTTCAATGAAAATGTCCATTTTATGGACTAGTTACGACGTCCCCACAACACATCTAACATGTGTGTTTGATTAGAAATGGTGTGTAAATTATTTGGTAAACCAGAGACATTTGAGTCCTCACAAGGAACATTAACATGTTGTGTTAAATGTCCCCATTATTTGTGTTTTATACATATATGTGTATTAACAGACCCAGTTCTTCGGTCTCTGGAAAAACTTGATTGTGGAGATTTTTCTCTCTGAATTATTGTTTGTCTTTGTTTACTTACAATTCTAAATAAATAAATAAATAAGTGTATGTATGTATATGAGACATTTTAGTTACCCCATTTGAATGAACAGAATTTACACACATTATCATTGATTTATTAATAACATGTTTACAGACCACAGGAACAGCAGCAGCTGTTGGTACTGAAGAAGTGTCCAGCTCTGCTCAAGAGGATGACACTCAAATGGACCAACCTTCAGGCCCAGAGAACCCTGACCAGCAGGTAGATGCATATTTTTGAAAATATGGATTTCATTTTAGGCCATGTGGTCCCCACAACACACCTAATGTGTGTGTGTCATTAGAAACTGTGTGTGAAGAATATCAAAGCCCTGCCGTAGAGTTCAATGTACTGTATGTGGAAGTCTTATATTTGTAGAATTGGCAGAATAAATAATCAGTTATCAGGCCTTTGGTTTTTACTAAATACAGTATGTCCCTGTGGGGGGATGGTAACAATGTCGCCACAACACCCCTAATGTGTATGTGTCATTAGAAGCTGTGTAACCAAACTACGTTCAAGCTAGGCTGTGTTCAGACTGCAGGCAAATATGGCCCAAATCCGATTTTTTTGCACATATGTGACCAGTTTGAACAGCACTAATCTGACTTTTTTTTAAAAATCCAACCCAGGACATTTTCATATGTGGTCCTAAATCCGATATGTATGTGATATTTTGCGATGTGACTTCAGTTTGAACGGACAGGTCACATTTATCCGACCCCTGTGATTGACACAGCAAACGTACAGATCCAGAGGTACATTATTTTGAGTTTCCGACTAGTTTAATGCATTCACGGGCTGACCTTTGACACAGTGTTTTCAGTCATAGGACTTGTAGATCTCCAAACCTTGAACCCAGCCACAGCAAAACTGCTCACAGCTGTCAAAGGGACTGGAGGCTTTGGACTTCTTCCACTGTGTAGTAACCTATGCCAAAAACAAGACAGTTCTGTAACTGCGTGTAGGTCCAGGGTAGCAGGGACCAGGCATTACTGGTGAACACCGGTCGCTCGTAGGATTCTGTATCCTTCATATTTCTGATGTTTTCCAAATACCTTTGCTTAGCAGTGGTGTTGAGCTTCTCTCAGTAGGGACCCCTTGCTTTTGCCAATGCCTTATTAATTTTTTTAAAAATTTAAATCTTAATTTATACGGCTCTTTCATCCACGTTGGTACTATGCTGTTGCCCATACCAACTGATAGCTTGTAAGCCTTACAGATATGTCACATGATATGACATATTTCCTCATTCCTAATTACTTCGGGGCCTCTTTTGCATATGCGGGTCACTTAAGTGTCGCATTCAGTCCATACTCAAGACTGATCGAAGTTGCATTTAATGTGTAATATGAAGAAGCACACAAAAATTGGATTTCACCAAAAAATCCGAATTGTTAAATTAAGACCTGCTGTCTGAACGTAGCCTTAGATATCTGAGATTTATATGAACATTGACTGTATGTTTAAAGAGTATGCAAGAATAATGCTAACAGTACACTTCTACTTATGTCATAGTAATTTAAATCTATTTTATTAAAAACTATACGGTGTCAGATTGAGATTTTCTTTTTTTGTCAATTAAATAGTGTAATGACTTTGATCTTACTATTTGCAGATTAAAACAGGTTGCCAAAATGAAGATGAGACTTTTGTTCCAAGATTACGACGGACAAAAAGTATAATGGTAGGGTATTTTTTTTATTAGTTTCGAGATCATTGTGGGTTTTTAAATGATCTGATTGGACTTTCAGTTTTGTACATTCATTTGCATTAGTCTTATGTGTGTTTTTGTTTTTGTATTTTCAGATGAAAGAAAAAATTCCTGAATTCTCCGATGAGCTATTTGATTCCTCATTGACTGATGTGTCAGTGAGTGTTGATGAGTATGTCCCAGATACTACTTCAGAAAGTGAAGACAGCGATGTTAGCCTCTCACTAGTTCCAAAACGGACCCTTCCTGTTTTGAGTAACCCTGGTTCAATGAGTCCTCCAGTCTGTGACAGCACAACACTTGACGATGGAACCTTTGACAGCAACAGCATAACACCTGAAGTCACTGGAGCAGAGACACCCTGCTCAAGTCAGGACATGATGGACACTGTAGTTGTTGGTGTTTCCCAAAAGAAAGATGGCCACAGAGTTTATAACAAGAGACATTACTGTTTGTATTGCAGCAAACCTTATGCTAAGATGGCAAGGCATCTAGAGAGTGCACACAATAATGTATCAGAAGTGGCCAAAGCACTGAGCTTTCCAAAGAGTTCTGCGGAGAGGAAGAAACAGCTTGACTACATTCGCAACAAAGGCAACTACGCTCACAATGCTACTGTTATGGAGTCAGGAAAGGGTGAACTCGTGCCATTCAAACGACCAACCGACGAAGTCAAAGGAGACAATTTCATGCACTGTGCATACTGCCAAGGTCTTTTCAAAAGAAGGGTCCTGTGGAGACACATGCGATGCTGTCAGGTCAGACCTGCATCAGCCACCCTGAAACCAGGAAAGAACCGTGTTCAGTCCATGTGCATATACACAGGACCTGTGCCTTCACACATGTCTAAACAGCTGTGGGGAGTAATCAGTGCCATGGTTCCCGATCCAATCACAGAGATCATCAAAAATGATCATGTCATCATTGATGTTGGGCAGCACCTGTTGAATAAAGGTGGGATGTCAGCCAAGAATCAACAGCATGTCCGAGAGAAGATGCGGGAATTGGGAAGGCTGATCCATGCTGCAAAGACAGTAACTGCTTTAAAAAAAATGGAGGACTTCATACATCCAAAGAATTACTTGGAGATGGTGAAAGCAGTCAAGAAAATGTGTGGCTTTGACAGTGAAACTAACAAGTTCATGATTCCATCACTGGCAAATAAAATAGGGAATGCCTTAGTTAAAGTCAGCAAACTCCTAAAAGCTCAGGGTTTGATGTCAAACAATGATGACCTAGTAAGGAATGCCACTCAATTTCAAGAGGTCCACAGTGAGAAGTGGAATGAGCTGATATCTGCAACAGCCCTTAGGAACATTGCTGAAAAAAAGTGGAATGTGCCAGCTCTCATGCCCTTTACAGAGGATGTTCAAAAAATGCATCAGTTTCTCAGTCAAATGCAGGACGAGTATACCAGTGTGCTGTCTGAAAATCCCTCTACGAAGGCCTGGGCAGACTTGGCCAAAGTATGTTTAACACAGACCATCCTCTTTAACCGACGCAGAGAAGGAGAAGTTGCAAGCATGCCTTTATCTGCATTTCTGTCCAGGGACACAACTGATCCACATGAGGATGTGGACTGGGCACTCTCTGAAGTGGAAAAAGCACTGTGCCGGCATTTTTCAAGGATAATCATCAGGGGAAAGCGAGGCAGACCGGTTCCTGTTCTCTTGACTCCTAAGATGCTGTCTGCATTAGAACTCCTTGTGAAGCAGAGAGAGGCTTGTGGGGTTCTCAAGGACAACCTGTACATGTTTGCACGACCTGCAGCAATGTCACATTTCCGTGGTTCAGACTGCATGCGTAACTTTGCTAAAGTGTGTGGTGCAAAATGTCCCAAGTCACTAACATCCACCAAACTGCGGAAACATGCTGCCACCCTTTCAACGGTGCTAAACATGACCGACACCGAGATGGACCAGCTGGCAAACTTTCTCGGTCATGATATTAGAATCCACCGTCAGTTCTATCGACTCCCTGAGAAGACTCTGCAACTTGCAAAGATCAGCAAAGTTCTAATGGCACTCGAGCAAGGAAGATTAGCAGAGTTCCATGGCAAGAACTTGGATGAAATCATGATCGGTCCAAATGGCATGTTTTGTTTTACATTGTCTATCAAATCTGTTTAACCCATCTTTTATGTTTGAAAATGTTTGTAAACCAAAGATGGTTTGTGTCCCACAGAAAAGGCTCTGGAAACTGATGAGGACGATGTGAACAGAGAGGAAGGAGACCATTCACTCCCTGATAAAGGTATTTATTGTAAACCAGGGGTCACCAACCCTGGTTCTCAAGAGCTACTATCCTGCATGTTTTAGATGTTTCCCTCTTCCAACACACTTGACGGTCGTTATCAGGCTTCTGCAGACCTTGATGATAGGCTGATCATTTGAATCCGGGGCCTGTTGCACAAAAACTAGGATAAGGGATTAAGATGGGATTTGTTGGTTATCCTGGCTCAGCCGGGATATGTTCTGACATAAGTTACCATGGAGATATATTCTGTGGAGCTAGCCTGCTCCAGACCAGGCTAACTTCATGGATTTATTTAATCTCATCCCTTATCTCAGTCAGCAGTCACCGCAAAGAAACCAATAGTTATTCCACTGCCCACTACACAATGCAATCACAGTAACTAGACCCACTGTCAGTATTTAAGCATTTGTGATCATGAATTTCAATAATTTTACATAAATGATGATTTAGATGATTTTGCAATCATTAGATCAGTTCATTTCAGTTTAATTGTGTTTATTCAGACATTTTAAGCATTAGACATTGTGCAAGATACAATGTTTGAAAAATGAAAGAGTCTGAAAAGGAATAGGCTGAAGCCTAAGCTTGTTCTGCTGACCCCCCTATTCACATCACCAAACAAATGATATAAAATAGATACCAATGCCTTTTGACTAGTAACAATAGAGCCCACAAAATACTGAACAATTAAATAGTTTGAGTCATGGAAAAATGAACATTCACATTCTTCATATATTTTCATGACATTTCTTTTAAACATAAATACCGTTGCACAGTCTTTGAACTCAGGACTGAACTTGTTCCAAACATTTCCTCCAACACACAGACTAAATGTGTTCATATTTGTTCTTGTAACGGACTGAGTACAAAGCCAGAACCCAAATGCAAGACCAGCAAACTGACGTAAGGTTGAGAGTGTTTATTTAACACAATCACAGGGAATAAAGCACAACACAGAATAATTAACACGTCTGTGAAGGCATTGGTTTCTGGACTCGTCGTCCGGGCTGTGAGCGGGGTCAGCGGACGGTCAGCACAGCCGAGCTGAAGTAATCCCAACAGCAACCCGACTAGGGCAAAACAAAGGGATGTCAGTGAACAGACCAGGTCATACACGGGTAAGCAAAACAGAAGGCAACGAGACATGAGGAGCAGGCTAAGCTCACGGTCAGTAATCCAGGCGAGGATCAAAACACACAGGTAACGTTGGAGGCTGAGGTATCAAAGGGAGTAGGCAGAATCAGAAGTCGGGTAAATGAACCAGGTCACAACAGACGAGCAGGCAGAACAGGAACAGGCAGAATTGGTTGTCGATAGGCAAAACGGGCAGACAGACAGGATCCAAGGAACGCTGGTAAGTAAGCACACAGAGTAGCAAACAAACTGGCAAAGACAGAGGGCAAGACACGGTTTAAATACACAAGAGGGCAGGAAGACAATCAGGCACAGGAGGAACAATCAAGGAGAGGAAGTAAAAACACCAGACACGACACACGAGGGAAACTTAACAAAATAAAACAGGAAATGACAGACAAAACAGAAAAGACAGACAAGACAGACAAGATCCAGACACTGTCTGGAAGCCGACATGACAGTTCTAACATAAGGTTTGTTGAACACATGGCTTCCTCTGAAATTATCAACACTTTCCTGTATTTTAAACAAGCTCTGAATATGAACAGGCAACAGATTTTTTTTTATTTTGAACAAAAATGGTGTTGTTTTAAAGTGGACTAAGTCACTAAACTTTAAAGCTTTCAACTTGATAATAAACTGATGTGTGTGTTCCCTATAAGATACTTTATTGATCAGTGGTATTGGCCTTTTCTGAATAATGATTGGATTTGTATTAGTTCTGTCACTATTCACCCACACCTACATGAACTACGTCATATAGCAACTTCATTTCTTCTGTATAAAACAACAATAAATACAATAAAAAAATAAAACAAGAAATACAGTGCAATTAGCAATCTCACAGTGATTCAATCAATCTCATTTTGTATAGCACAAATTCATAATGGATGTCATTTCAGGAAGCTTCACAGAAGAGCAGGTTCAAACCTACTTGTATTAGATTAATAATTTAATTTATAATTATTACATTATTGATGTATTATCAATATCCAACATTAACCCACTACAAATGCAGCATTAAGCCACAAAAGCAAGAAGAAAAACTATTGTGCAGTTTATACCGCAGTGAATGTCTGGTTTGTATCCTAAAATGTTTTTTGTCCATAGAACTATCAGCAGAGGAGACTCTTCCACCCCAGGAGGAGAATGTAGTCTTACCACCACACAAGAGACCCAGACCGCTACCACCAGAGGAAGAGGTATCCTCTGGAGTCAGTGCTGTGAGACCTTCTTCTAAAGGTGAACGGCAAACACAAGTTCATTTTTTTCTGATACAATCTAAGTTGTTAGCATAAAGCCATCTTTGGTTTGTCACTTGGCTAATAATTAAGACAGGTAATGACTGAATAATTATGATCAGATTTTTTTTTTTTTTTTACCTCCCTCCATGAAATGTTAGCCTTTACTCACTGCAGCCATAATTTCACTTATGTAGATGGTAGCATAGTACAGGTAGCTCACGGTTCGGTCCGTACCTTGGTTTTTGGGCCACAGTTTTGGTTCAGTTTCGATACATGTTTTGAGTATAAAGAGAACAGTTTTTTTCTCCCAAAATTATGTTTTTATTTTGCTTGTCAGCAAAAACTGAATTTCACAGTAGGAACAAATTCTATCAGTGTACTGAATAAAATAACCCTCTCTGTACTAAACAATAGAACCCTTTCTTATTCCTTTACTTGTATACAGTCGTATAAAATGGACACGTGCACACATAAGGCCCAAAGGGAGCTTGAGCCCCTGCCTTTTTTGCCTCGTTGAAAAAAGTGTGCTTTCAGTTTATTTTAAAAATAAATAAATTCCTGTTCTGCATAGGGATGTAAAAGAAAACCGCGGTATATCTACTGTATGCATTTCCTTGTAATAGCGTGTCACGGTATTGAATGTGTGTTGAGTCTAAAGCCGCTTCTCTGTTCGCTGTCTCTCACAGAGGGGTGGGATTCCCTGCACTGCACGCTCACATGCATGTCTAGAGAGAGGGAGAGAAAGGGAGAGGGAGAGAGAGAGAAAAAGAGAGAGGGGGAGAGAGAGAGAGAGGGGTACAAGCTGTGGCCGTATCTCCGCTCCATGTGTAGTTTCTGCACAGCTGAGTTGTGACAGTGGAGCGACTTGAACCTTCATGAGTTCTAAAGCCAAGTCCCCCCAGTCACTGTTGTGGAGGCACACCACACATTGAACATTAACTTGTGGGGGCAGACTTTTACCTGTGCAGTTTGGTATTTTCCAGAGTACCATTGCATCACTGCCATCAGGCTGACACCCTTCTCATTATTAAGGGTGCACTCACATCATGTCAAGTTGTGCCATGCTGAAGCTTGATTGAAAAAAAAAACAAAACCTCAAAATCAAAGCTCACATGCTGATTATGTTTTTATTGACATATTGTTGTGTTAATTTGCAGGAAAAACTCCGCAGAAAAGGAGATCCTGGCAGCAGCTGGAAGTCAAAGCTGTTGAAACACATATGACTCGCTTCATCACGTCTGGTATCGTGCCGGCTAAGAGCGACTGTGTGAAATGTTTAGAGGCTGAACCGGAGGCTCTCAAAAACCGCGACTGGAAGGCTGTAAAATTTTATGTGTACAACCGTATTAATGCCTACAAAAGAAAAACACAGTTTAAATAGAAAGAAGATTATAAGCACATGATTATGCAGTTTAGACATGGTTTACTTATAGGTTATTTGTTTTACTAGTGTCCATGTTAAATGTTTTCAGAACTGAGTTTCAACCTTAAAAAAACTTGAACTGGCAGGCCTGGAAAAGTTATGTTTAGAAGTGAAAAACAGTTTGAGTAAACAGGTATTGTATCCAGATTTTTTTCCCCCTTTATTTACAGGTTTCTCAGCAAACACAGGATTTCATGTGATGCTGAAGTGTTAAATGCATATAGATGCTGCTACAGTTTACAGTTACATCGGCAAGTTGATTTACCAAGTTCTTGCATTGTTTACTTGTTTCTGACATTTGATGTGAATGAGTGACAGCTGTGCAGATGTGCATGAACATCTTGAAGCTGTTTCATTGAATTTATTAAAGAATTCACATACACCTTCAAAATGAGTTCAGGTCCTGATTTCAGAAAATCTAAATGTTATTGAAGAATTCAATTTAATTTTAATTCAATTTCATTTTATTTATAGAGCTCAATATCATAACAAAGTCCCCTCACAGTGCTTTACAGAAATTGTTGAACTGATAAAAACAAAACGAGAAAAAAAAAAAACAATGAAAATAAGCAAACAATCAAGTAATCAGAAAGATCATTTATTTCGTGATTGTGACATCAATATTATAACTGCAACAACAATACCAACGTTTTTCACAGAGGTAAAATTTCTGTATTCTAGGATTAGGATTCTTATATGTATGGTAATGAAAGGGGTTGAAGAATTCACTGTGCAGTGAATGTCAGAAGTGGCTGTACTTACATCTTCTCATAATTACACTACAATAACCTGTGGATAATATCAAATAAAGGTTAGCTTTGTTATGTTAGCATGGTCCCCTCTCGTCACATAGGAATGTGTGTGAATTATGCAAAATTATGCAAATGATATGTAAATTTTGTCCCCAAGCAACATGTTAGTCTGATATTCCCAGGGTCCCCATATAGCATGGTTGTAACATGACTTCATCATTTCAGTGTTTTGAAGCTGTGTATGAGCTAACTGTGCAGGGGGCAGTATACCTAATTTTTTTCATTCCTCTAGCACCTCTAGAAAGGGTAGTCCCCACAAGTGATGATTAGAAATTTGGTCCCCAAAGCCCACACTAACCAGTATGTGTGTGTGTGTGTGTGTGTGTGTGTGTGTTTAATTGTGAACTTGGCCAATAAGATAAACTCTAAATCCCCATTTGTCCATCTGCAGCAGTCCTCTGCTCTGGTGTAACATGATCAATCACCAGTGAAGTTCCTGGTTGGATTTTAATTTCACGGGAGATCTGAAAAATCAATACGCGCTCATCCGAAGAGGAAGAGGGAGATGAAGATAATCTTCACAAAGTGCCATGCCGTAAAATCAACTCAACACCGAGCACAACGAGATAAACTAAGCTTCATGCAAAGGCACAACAGCATGATTCATTTACAACAAACTGCTAATATGGATACGCTACAGACTGACTGGACCATTTGGGGATTGCAGGATAAATTAGGAAATGTGGACTATTTTAGATAAAACCAAGATTATCCTCCAAGTTTAATGCGGTAATTTACTTGTATTTATCTTCTGGATATTAAAGCCCATCACTTAGCCTGCCATGGGAACAAGAAAAAAAAGAAGAAAAATACAGTTTACAGGTCTTCACTTTGGCTTTGTGATTAATTAATTTATTTTTTTGACTAATGGACAGGACCAAAAGTAAGATCTGAAGGTTAAAATGTGGAACTCATTCTGTATAATATTTACAGCCTAGCACAAGTTTACTAACTTCAAAGGTACATGGATAAAGAAATAACTTGCTACAGGTCGAGAACTCCATCAGCACTTGTTATAGAAACATTTTATTTTACTTTAATGTAGACCAGCACGTTTTGATCAGTGCCTTCATCAGGATCGTCAGGTAATAGAAAGTTGTGAATAAAGTTGGAATAATTTTGATTTCAGACACATTCCTCTTTTTATTCCTATTTATACACATCAGTAATCACCTCTGACCAGGTGCAATGATTACATACTAAGTCCCAGTTACACTTTATCTATCAGGAATAAATCATAACACAATCATTTCATGAGAAGAGGTAGAAGTATTTTAGTCCAACTGTATGGGCAGAAGTGCACATAACCAGCTGTATGTAAGTAAAATATGAAACATGAAAAACAATCACACACTCGCACACTGCCTGACCAATAGGGCATCTGCACAGACATGTGAACAGGTGACTCCTGGATAATCATCATCTATATTATAAAAGCCAAGTGGCCTCTGTGTGTATGCGTGTGTGTCCGGGGATTCACACAAAATCCAGGAAGAGTCCACAGCTGCAGTTTGGCATATGTACTTCTGTATGTACTTCTGGCCAAGGAAGAGACTAGCACAAACAGCAAGTTGATAGGACCAGTATTTTGGGAGATATTCGTAATTTTGGAATACTATAGCTTCACAATCATGTTGCTATGGCCAGAACGTTTTGGCAGTGACTGCTGGACAAATGTGGTATAGCATGCACGAATACACAACAGCATAAAAACCACCACATCTAGAACCCATTGAACCCCCACAAGTCAACATGCTAGTTGTACAATATATTTACCTCCTCACTTTTGTTTATCCGTCGGTCTATACATCTATAAGAAGGATTAACACAAAAACTCCTGCATTGATTAGGTGAAGAGCCAAGAACAAAACACTTACACAGCAGATCCATAAAAAAGGATGGGACTTGAGGTGCTTTCATAGGAAAGGATTAGGTGAATTTAGTGCTGTTCTGTGATATTGTTAGGATTGTATCCATACTTTTATCGGTTTAGTTCATTATCAGTGATTTATTGATTCTTCAATACTAAAGACACAAGGCCTGTAAAACAGACTCTATTCAAAACAGGATTCAAACTCATTTAACAGAGTCCATTTTCATGCACACCAATACTCACACATGACCACTCCAAAGTGATCATGTAAACAGTATAATCTGATATGCTTAATTAGGTAACAGTATTTATCCAATTACGAGAAAGCAGATTACTCAGTTGTCTACATGCATGTACAGTACAGGCCAAAAGTTTGGACACACCTTCTCATTCTTTGCATTTTCTTTATTTTCATGACTATTTACATTGTAGATTCTCACTGAAGCATCAAAACTATGAATGAACACATGTGGAATTATGTACTTAACAAAAAAGTGTGAAATAACTGAAAACATCTCTTATATTCTAGTTTCTTCAAAGTAGCCACCCTTAGCTCTGATGACTGTTTTGCACACTCTTGGCATTCTCTTGATGAGCTTCAAGAGGTATTATTACAGAAACCACACTTATATTCATGCATGAGGCCTTGCTCCTGGGGGATTCTTTGTAGGTTTCTTCTCTATAGCCTTTTAATGTCTTGATCTAACTTTGTAATACATTATCATCTCAAGGCATTTCCCAATCGGTGATATATAAATGAAAGTGAATTGAATAGAACTTCTGAACTAATGTCTTTCACTTCAGTAATGGGCTGTGATTTTTCTAAAGTACAATAACAGAAGCCACTGTCTGAAGGTCTGCTTATTTGGCACTGTATAACCTCACAGGAAATAAATCGAAAATGTCAGTGAAACAAGTAATATCCCTGACATTGAAATAGTCTACAGAGTAAAGTTTAGATACCATGAAGAAAGTAGACATCTTTGAATTCCCTCCTGCGGTTCACTGCCTGTAAGTCTACTGATATATAGAGAAGAGGACAAGCTGCCATCTCTGCTGTTATGTTCACAAGAATTTGGCGAATTTTAAGATTCCTGGTAGCCTAAGATAAAGATTAGGCTACATGGGCTGCAGAAAGCCTGTCATTTTTGTGTGTTCCTTACAAGCTGTGGTTGTACAAAACTAACAAAACAAGCAGAAATGTCACTTTTGTATATATTTTCTGTTCTTGTTACTGAATTACCAACCTTTCTCCTGCTCATTCTGCATCCTTTTCACTCATGCAGAGAAGAAGAGAGTTATGCAGTCATGAATGGACAGAAAGAGATGGTAAAGAAATAGTTGAATAGGGTTTTATCATTTCAATTCACTAAGACACTGTGAAAAAACAGCATGTTTAAGTATTAATATTGGCATTTTTTTAAAAATACATTTCTTAAAGTGAGGAAAAATTCATAGTTTGTGGTTTGTTTGTGGTTTAAAGATGCAGCAGACTTTCGTCACCAATTTTTCATCAAATCAGTAAAACCTCAGTCATAGCCTAAGAATCATGAATCCGTAAGTCTTTCTGTGATTACTCACCTGAATCTCCGCCCTCACAGTGAACAATTTTGAAGTGCCATCCACCATAAACAAACCATTTGTTTACTAACGGAGCCAGTAGGTAATTTGGGCATCTTCGGAACTTTGTCGCGATGTGCTTTGAGGGAAGTGGAGGCTCTTGCAGCCGCCTAGCAGCGGCAGTACAACCATATGATATTATATGGATGCAACAAACACGACGTGGAAACGACAGAAACACGGAAGCAGAGCAAGTGGAGCTCTGCCTGGCAGCTACAACAAACATGACGCAGAAACAGCGCTTCGCTTCCCTCCAGCCGTTTCAGCGTTTCAGCCATTTCCGCATCGTGTTTGTTGCAGCCATATAATATCATATGGATGTGCTGCCACTGCGCAAACCTCCACTTCCCACAATGCATGTCGTGACAAAATTCCAAAGATGCCTGAGTTACCTCCCGGCTCTGTTTGTAAACACATGGTTTGTTTATGGTGGATGGCACTTCAAAATTGTTCACTGTGAGGGAAGAGATTCAGGTGAGTAATCACAGAAAGACTGACGGATTCGTGATACTTAGGCTATGACTGGGATTTGACAGGTTTGATGAAAAATTGGTGACGAAAGTCTTGCGCAGCTTTAATAATATTGTATAAGACGATGCAGAGTGGACTAAATCAGAGGTCTGCATCCTTCGAGATTCCCTACTAGTTAACTCTCAAAGCAGCTAAAAGCATCTACTGATCTAATATGCTTTATAATCTCTAAACTGATAATTCTATCAATATATTTAAATAACTAGTTTCTTAGCTTTTCATCATCAGTTATGATCTATTTGGATGTTCAAAGACACTGAACATGGAAACACATCATAACACTGAATTACCCATTAAACCAATGCTGTTTGACAAAGAATGTGGTGGTAGACACTTGTTTTTACATTTAGTTAATTATGTACTTTGCTGAAAAAGTTGGGTTTTCTTAAGTCTTTTAAACCACGCTACAAAAATCCAAATCTTACCAAGTGTATTTTAGGTGATTATGTCTTATTTTAAGTGTGATGAGATAGTTTGACTAGAAATGAGAAAAATACACTTGGTAAGATTTGGATTTTTGCAGTGAATAAGGACCCAAACAGCCACCAGCAACCAAAGGTATCTGCTGATCTAGACTGTTAAACAACTTCTGAACCACTAATCCCATCAATCCATGTAAATAACTGGTGTAAAATGCAGTTTGTCATCCTTTCATGGTCATCAGATATGACCCATTTGGACAGTCAGAGGCTCTGTGGTAAACATGGAAACACCGTCATCTTCTACCACATTGATTCACTAGTAAAACCCAAGGAGGCTGATCAATGACAGTGGATGGAGACACTTAGTTTATTTTCAGTTAATGATATCTTTGCTAAAAAAAGTCACTTTTTCTTCCGTTTTCTTCATTTCTGATATAATAACTCAACTATAATTTGAGCTTTTATGAACATTTACATGATCAGTGAATTAAATAAAGGAAAATTCCTGATTTTTGCTGGAAAAACACAAAATACAGAACATGATATTATAATAAATTATGAAAAATCACTTAGGAAAGGTTAAATATAGAGAAAAGTCATTTGGGATCTGACCTAAAAGTAGCACTGGGTCTTTATGGGTTAATATAATCTTTGAATTTATCTACATTTCCAGTCAGTTAAATACAAGAAAGTGCCGGATTTTCACTGAAAAATGCAAATGCAAAGCATAATATTATAATGAATGGAGATAAATTACTTAGGAATGGTTAGATGTAGAGACAAATTAATGTGGAAGCAGTTCGTGTCTTTATGGAGTGAAACCTAAAATACTTACAGTATTTGCAGACAGTTTAATTGTGGAGCAGAAAAACAAAAATGAACTGGAACCACTTCAGTTTTTATGTCACCTCACTGGGTAATGTGGTCACTGGGCAGATTAATTTTAAAGACTAAATTACGACAGTGCATCCCAAAGCACCTGAAGCATCCAACATCAGCCCTCCTCCTCCTTTGCCTCCTCTATCTCATCCTCTTCTTCATATCTTGGAGTTTCAATGCTGCTCTTTCAATTTTGAGAAATTCTTTTGCTTGGTCTTGGATTTCATGGGGATTATCAATAGCAAAACATTTATATTTGATGCAAGATGGTGTTAATCAGTCTTTAAAACACATTAACTGAGTAACTTGTGCGCCGTATGATAAGAAGGTAATTCTTTGGAGATAAATGATGAAGCTATTAGAGCCTAAACAGAAGACAGTTATATTATTTTCCTCTCATTTCCTCTCACAACAAGTGCCATTTACCATCTACATAATATTGCCAGTATCAAACCTTCAATGGGTTTCCTCATTTAAAACAAAACTCTCAGATTGGTTGCTCAACGTTTTTGCTATAATATAATCGACTTTAAATGTGTTTTAGAGGCCCTTAAAAGTTTCTGTTCCCATAAAGGAGCATTTAAACCTTCAACTCAAGAGAAATTATGAAAACGCCAAAACACTGTAACCAGCCATTCATACAACAACAGCAATAAACAAGACAGAGTGCACTGACAAGGGCTGTTCTATGTTGTAATAATGTAAAGTCGAGTGCGCCAGGACAGACAACACAGAGAAATGAATACAACCAGTCAGGCTTGAGCCTTGGGTCTGCCAGGAAGACAAAATGCAACACATTACAAGCGAATAAACAGCGCTGGCAGGAGCCCTAATGTATGTGCATGCCATAATACGCTTTGCTACCCCCAGCAAGCACTAGTATTAACATAGATGTCACGTAGGACTCGACTCTCACTCTAGCACGTGTATAAACAGAAAAACAGAGGCATATAGCGTACATGTATGTAGATGTGTGTTCCTGGACGGAGATGAGTCAATCGAAGCCCGGGAGCTTTCCTCACAAGTAATGGAAAGCACAGACATGAAACAGACAAATGGATGATATGGGAAAGGAGAGCAAAAGTTCTATTATACAGGCACGGAAAAAATTATTAGACCACCAAAACTCATCAAAAACAGTGGTTATGCAATCAGTACTGGATACTCTGACCAGCTGACCGTAACCCTGACCTCCAACCTCTGAGGTGTGTGAACACATTTGTTAGTCTGTTTCTGTGCTACAGAAAATGTTGTGTGAACTATAAAGGCAGTCACATTGATTTGGTCATTGTTATGTACAGTGAAGAAGCTGCGTCAAAACATAGCTTTTATGGAAATTTCATGAACCATGTGATGAATCAGATTCAAAAAAAGTTTAATAACAAATAAGTTCATAGAGATCCCAACTGAAATAGAGGAAAAAAATATATAATTGGCCATATCATAGACTAATACAGTCATGGAAAAAATTATTAGACTATCAAAAGTCATCAAAAACAATGGTTATGCAATCAAGTATTAACTCCTGTGTGTATCATATGACTGAAACAGACAAAAGAAAACATGGAAGGCCTAAAAGCACTGTTTTTGGCAGTAAAATGCCATAGCTATTGATGTAAGAACTAAAGTGATTTTGATTATCAAGAAAACCATAGATATCAGCTCTTAAATTAAACTCTTATGAGCCTTTTTTTTTTTTATTGTTATCATTATATTTGTCCAAACAAATGTACCTTTAGTTGTACCAGGCATTAAAATGAACAAGAAATTGAAGAAAACAAGGGTGGTCTAATAATTTTTTCCGCAGCTGTATGTGAGGAATAAGGTAAGGATATATCTCTACTCATCTTACTGCAATTTTAGAAGAACAAACTGTTCAGAGTTCTTCAAACTGAGGTGTATGCTAAATGTTTTTGCAAAGGCCATTATCTGTCATTTATAGGTGCTGTTGTTCTGCCCATTGGTCCTGAAGTGATGTCAGGATTTTATTAAACCACCTTTCACACTAACTGGTGCTGCTGAAGTGGCAAATCTAATATACAAATATGCACAGGCAAGAAAAAAAAAAGTCCTTACTTAGATTTAACGGAAGAAATAGGTTCAATTGTTCCACTGGATAGTTACTGCAGTTAATAATAAAATATGTTTCAGCTACAACAGGTTCTTTAACCCTTAAACTGGTGCAGTGAGTAGCTTTTCTTTCTTAAAAAACATTAGTTTTGATAGAGAATAAAAATTGGACTGTGTTTCAGTGCAAAAGGTCATGTGGTCTGATGCGTCCAGAATGACCCTGGTCTGGAGTGATGGTCCACCAGGGTGTGAAGAAGTGGATTCAAGTGATTACCCATGCCTAGTGCCTACAGTACAAGCTTGTGGGCAGTGTTATGATCTGGGATTGATTCAGCAGGTCAGGTCTAAGTTCAACAACATTATGCGTCCCAAAAAAAAACAACAGCAAGGCCAGCAACTACCTGAATATACACTAAAACCAACACATCCAGCTGTCATCCTACCTCCTTCAATGTGATTAAATGAAAAATGTCAAAGTAAAGCTTCAGTTCGTAAATAGCTTAGATCAGCATGTTAGCTAGCTTGTACAGGGTGACCCAAAAAAAACGGGAATTTTTGAAGTGCGTATTGGCAGACATGAGCAAGTGGCAGCACTGCGAGACAGTGACCTTGAGCAAGTAAACACACCCCCATTTTAGTAACCATTGGCGGCTGTGCGAGAATTGTTCGGTAACCGTGTGATCTCAAGATTCGGTTATGTTCCCTGGCCCCCTAGATCGCCAGATTTGTCTGTTTGTGATTTTTTCTTGTGGGGCTATCTCAAGAATAAAGTGTACACGACTCGACCAAGAACTCTGGATGAGTTAAAACAGAGAATTCAGGATGAAATTCACAGCATCCCAGCTGAGATGTTGCAGCGGTCAATGAGGAATCTCAACAGCAGATTTCAAGAATGCATTCGTACAGGAGGACGCCATCTACAGGAAGTAATTTTTTTAAAAAATGAAAATTCCATCATTGTTTCTTAAATGGCATGTTTTAAGGTTTCAATTACTATGAATAAAATATTTTTCTTCCATCACTCTTGGTTTTATTGGATTGTTAAAAAGTTCCAGTTTTTTTGTGTCACCCTGTATTAGTCCTCACTGCATCTGCCAAAGCAAATCTTTATGAATTCCTTTGATATGTAATAAGGCTTTTATGAGGTTTGTCATATCTTCACACTTTTTGCTCTGAGCATCAGCCATTTATCTGTACTGTCCATCTCAAGATGAAGATTTATGTCAATACTGCACACAGCTGAGCACGCAGTGAGGCCATGCACTGCTATAAATGACCAGGAGCTTAAAAAATGCTTTAAGACACTTAAAAGTGTGATGTGCTGCAGGTAAAACACTGACTATGGACTATATAAAAGCAAAACGGATGAATTTGGGCCCTTCCGAAGCCTAAATGGTGCTTAATTAAAGTGAGATGTTATAGTACACAAGTACAGACTGGACCTGGAAAAGAGTTTTACAGCACCATGATGTCAGATTTAACAACCAGATACTAAATGACCAGGTTTTTCCATCAGTGGATTTTTTTCCCCTCCCTGATGGCATGGGTATATTCCAAGATGACAATGCCAGGATTCATCAGGCTCAAATTGTGAAGGAGTGGTTCAGGGAGCATGAGACATCATTTTCACACATGGATTGGCCTTCAGAGTCCAGACCTAAACCCCACTGAGAATCTATGGGATGTGATGGAGTAGACTTTATGTAGTGGTCCGACTCTCCCATCATCAAAGCAAGATCTTGGCAAAACATTGATGCAACTCTGGATGGAAATAAATGTTGTGACATTTATTGTGATGCTGCACAAGCATTGGCCATCCAGCTGGTTGATGTGTATTTTAAAGCCCCTTTTACACAGCACTTCTGTTGTGGGAATATTTTGCCTTTATTCCAGAATGACGGTGTAAACAAAATGGTGGGATCATTTGGTCCCACCTCTGTCACGCCTCTGGAGGTGGTAACAGAGCTGCGATAAAGGTGGAATCATGATTAAGGAACGCTGTGTAAAATGAACACCTCTCGTTCCCCAACCAAGGTGTCGTTCTGATGACATATTGCATGTGTGACCCCCACACCAGAGGTATTTAAAAATGAGCACAGGCCGTGTACAGTAAACAAACATGTCAACACAATCAGAAAGATGTCGAACTGGGGATATGCCCAGATCCGCGAGCTGCTGTCAAGAGGTGGAGGACTCTACCCATGCTAACATTTGTGGAACTGTGAAAGACGGGCCGGCTCTGGAGAGGGTAGCAACACCACTATGCTCTGGGTATTTCCGACGTGGAAGTTATGAGTCACACTATACACTGCGCTGCATCATCGTCCCTTTGATTCCTGAATGCAGGTCCACTGTGTAAAAGTCCAGCCTGTCTCACTTTTGTTACTCCTTTGTCTTGGCTATGGAAATCGGTCAATGGTGGAAAAAAGGTCACCATCTCACCTTTTTTCCGGGATCTCTGTGTAAGAGTGGCTACAGTGTAAATGAACCCTTAACAAATGAACACAAACCAATGTAAGCAGTATACACGTACCCTTGTTTGTAAAATGCATCAAATGGAATGTCACAAGTCTAAATGGGAGAAAGTATAATAAATTTATCAGTAGTTTAATATCCAAATCTACTGGTAATGGAGTATGCATCTGACTCTGAGTACAAGTACACAAAAGCCCAACAGCACATGCAAATCTTACATTGAGAACCTTTAATAATTTTGTTTTTAATCACAACTTGTAACTTTTGTATGATATTTATTGTAATGCACAGAGAATATTACATTGTACTTTTTAATCACAGTTTTATTTAGTACGTCACTGGTTCAGCTGATTAAAACCTCTGCAAACAACCAGCACATTTAATATAAGCTGTGAGCTTTGTGAAGTCAGATGGGTGGAGGGGTGTGTGTGTGTGTATGTGTGTGTGTGTGTGTGTGTGTATACAGTCTGAATTCGTGACTGCGCTCTCTGGAACTTTGCCTAATCTCTGAAATACAAAAGAGGAAAGAAGGGAGAGCTGTTACATTATTAAACACACATGTTCATTGCCTCCGTTGACACGTGTGTGGCCTTTATGTGTTTGTTTGTTTGTTCGTTTGCAACTTAGAAACTTACCCACAAGGCTTAGGGCTATGGGGTATTAACTTCCCCTGTTTCTGTCAGATATCTATAAAAATATTCCTTTCATCCCAGGCGGTTTCAAATCTGTCTTTCCATTTATCTCACTTCTTTCAACGAGTAAAAGGACACGCACTATATGCATCATATAAAACTCACATGAACCCTCCCGTACACACACACAAAGGTCGCTCTCAGTGCCAAACTCTCAGACTCATGACATCTTTTACATAATTCATGGGACCAAATAAGAGCACATGAAATAATCATGAACCAGGGCCATCTTCACAAAGCCATCTGAAGCTAAAAGGTGGTCCTAATTGGCCAATTTAGGAACAAATCCTTAAAGTAATGTGCTCCTCAGTCATGATTTTAAAAGCCTCTCTAAAAGAATTCTCCAAACATTGAAGCAAAAAAAAAAAAGATTTCCCAGAAGAGATGGAGGGGAGAATAAAACAATGATTTACTCTAACTTATAAAATGTTGCCTGCTCTTTGTGAGCAATAAACGTCTCAATCCATCACGATGCCTGTTACACTTCAGCAATTATGGGATGACTTTTAAAATCATTACATCCACTCAGGAAATGCTGATGGATGAAATGGCCATTCTTTTTTCAGCGTTACCTGAGTATGTCTCACTTTAAGCCGACTGGCAGCGGTTATTGCACTTATAATGGTTTCCTCTCCAGTTAAAAACACCCGCTGTATTACTAGCAGAGGTCTGAGCCGAAGAAAGGTGAAAAGTTAAAAGTTGGTCTAAGAATAGTTTCAACTTTAAGTCACATTCCTCCAGACTTTCAGGAACTTTTTTCAGAGTGCAGGGAAGAGGGGTAATTTTGTTTGTTTCTCAGCAAAGAGACAAAATGCTGTGCCGATACTGACTGCAAGCACATTAGAAGGTTTCTGTTTAGTTATAGATTCTGTAAAAAGTCTTAATGTCAATAACAAGACTCATCGAAGAAGCAATCAGGACAATTTTCTAGGATGCAGAAAAACTATTTAAAGTTAAAAAGGTCCAGTGTGAAAGATTTAGGAGGACAGAAATGGAATATGAGATTCCTAATCATGTTATATTATGATATATTGTACAGTAATGGAAAAAAGTTTTTAGACACTCCATGCAGTAGTGATATATTGCTTTAAGAATAACTCAAGTCATTGAATTCGGCCAAGTGTTGTTCCATTCTCCAAACCTACATGCTCCTTTCTGCATGTACTCTGTTTCATCAAGGTCAAAACTGGATGTTTCAGCAAGAAAATTAAACATATCCAGGGCATGACATGCTGAAACTGAAGAATTTAGTTTTATTTTTTCATATAAAGAAAAACAACAAAAAATCACTTGCATTTATTTGTGTCTCTGATGTGGCCACACCTTTTGAAAAGAAAATATGTTTCTCCCAATATTTCATAACAATATTTGAAATTGTGTAAAATTTTAAGGATGTCCACACAGTTTTCCCTCTACTGTATATTGGTGTTTTTTGATACCACAGAATGAGTCTTTATATCCAATACAATCCAACTTTATTTATAAAGCACTTTAAAAGAACCACCATGGACCAAAGTGCTGCACAGAAGAATAAAAGCACAATACAAATTAATCAAAGCATTAAAAACATTAAAATCAAATAAAATAAAACAAGTTTATCATATGTACAGGGTGGGGAAGCAAAATTTACAATGAACATTTAGTTGTTTTTTTCTCAGCAGGCACTACGTCAATTGTTTTGAAACCAAACATATATTGATGTCATAATCATATCTAACACTATTATCCATACCTTTTCAGAAACTTTTGCCCATATGAGTAATCAGGAAAGCAAACGTCAAAGAGTGTGTGATTTGCTGAATGCACTCGTCACACCAAAGGAGATTTCAAAAATAGTTGGAGTGTCCATAAAGACTGTTGATAATGGAAAGAAGAGAATGACTATGAGCAAAACTATTATGAGAAAGTCTGGAAGATACTATTAAAGAAGAATGGGAGAAGTTGTCACCCGAATATTTGAGGAACACTTGCGCAAGTTTCAGGAAGCGTGTGAAGGCAGTTATTGAGAAAGAAGGAGGACACATAGAATAAAAACATTTTCTATTATGTAAATTTTCTTGCGGCAAATAAATTCTCATGACTTTCAATAAACTAATTGGTCATACACTGTCTTTCAATCCCTGCCTCAAAATATTGTAAAATTTTGCTTCCCCACCCTGTACAGAGGGAGCAGGTAGACTTTCATGGAGCCTTCCAATATAGCTCAAAGTGGACTTTATCTTCTCTTTTTTCTATTTTGCTCAAGTTGGAATAAAATATTTTCACCTCTTCTCATGAAATGATTGTGATAACGCAATTTTATTCTTGATAAACTGTAACTGGGACTCAGTTTGCAATCAATCCACCTGGTCAAAGGTGATTATGTTGTGTATAAACAGGAAGAAACAAAAACAAAAAGTTAAAAACAAAAGCATTCCATCTTTATGTGCAACAGTGTATATAATTACAAAAGAGGTTACCTATAAGTGTTTATATTTCAAATCTGATGTACTATCAGTCAAAAGTTTGGATTCACCTTCTCATTTAAATGGCATGAGAAGGACCGCAGATGGCCAACAAGTGCTCAGCATCACTGGGAACTCCAAGACTTTTGGAAAACATTTCAGGTGACTTCCTCATTAAGCTCTCTGAGAGAACGCCAAGAATCTGCAAAGCAGTAATAAAAGTAAAATGTGGCTATTTCGAAGAATCTAAAATATAAAACATGCTTTGAGTTATGTCACACTCTTTTTTAAACTACATAGTTCCATATGGGTTCATTCATAGTTTTGATGCCTTCAGTGAGAATCTACAATGTAAACAGTCAGGAAAATAAAGAAAAAACAGGTGAGTCCAAACTTTTGACTGGTAGTGTAGATGCATGCATGATTCCTGCAGGTTTAGTAAAGTCTCTCCCCATTGTCTAAACCTAATGCACTATAGTACATTTTCATATTATATTTTGTTGAAAGGAAAGCATGAAAGGTTTCATAAACTTCACAACATTACAAGTAAATCCAGATACAGTTACATTTGTTGACAGTATCTGAGCTACAATATTTGGGAATAGTATACAGAATTTAAAGAATTTAATTAAAATTTTAAAACCCAGGAATTTCTTTTGCACTGGAGATCGCAGCTTTTTTCATTAAATATTACAGTCCATGATTCCCGGCCATAAAAATCACTGGCATTCGCGGACTGAATCCAAACTGTTTATTTGCATATCATTTTCTGGTAATTGATTTTTATTGCTTCATCAAACTCATTAACACAGTGCCACATGCTGCTGCTCTGCACTGAAAATCTCCAACTGTTCTTCTATTATTCTTTATATATATATATATTAGACTTTTTTTTTTTTTAAGTGTGTGTCCGTGTGTGTGCACCTGCTTCCAACTTGATTGTCTCCAACTCTGTACCTCTTCTCAATTTGGAGGAAAAAAACAACAAAAAAACTACAATGTCACAGCTCTTAATGTTGTTTTTATGTGGAACATAAAACATCCACAGGGATTTGATTACAGTAAATGGCATTCATAATTACCTCAGACATTTGAATAATGGAGTTGATTAATAAATATTGGAGAGCACTGGGGAATATTGCTGATGTCTGAGTGAGATGAGAATAATATGTACTGGGATGAGATGCTGAAAAAGACGAACCAACAAGCTCTGCAGATGCCTTCAAAACCCTCTTTTCATGTTGTTTTGCACTCAAAAATAGTGTCACACAATAATATCCACATAAGTTTACCCATTTTTGTTATAACTATGATAATGATATACTGAAATCTTTTTAATTATCATTGAAACTTGTAAATTAAAGATTTGCTTGTGCTTTTCAGGGGTTTTTGGATTGAGCAAGTGAGCAGAAGGATAGAAAGCCATCAGCAAGGGGGTCATGGGGGAGCTAATGCTAATTGCTAGCTTTCCTCAATAAAATGGTAAACATCATCAATCATTTGCATAACAAAGTAATTTTAAAGTCTGATTACTGCAAGATATTAACCACAACTGCTCTAACGCTTTCTATCAGGCAGACAAACAAACACATTTTAGTCAGTAATCAGGCTCTGCAATGAACAACAGCCCTTAAACCTTATTAATGGAAGAATATTTTACAGACAGATCATCAGAACACTTATAAGAGCGTCAAAATAAAATGCAAGAGACCTGATGGAGTGACCAGGAAAATTGTTCATTTATGCCCTACATGTGGAGATTTAGCAAAATGGATATTTATCTTTATGTTTGGGCTTTAAAATGGCGTTTTGGGCTGCAAAGACAAATTTATAGAAGAGAAAAACAAACAAGTCATCCATGTACAGGGTGGGGAAGCAAAATTTACAATGAACATTTAGTTGTTTTTTCTCAGCAGGCACTATGTCAACTGTTTTGAAACCAAACATATATTGATGTCATAATCATACCTAACACTATTATCCATACCTTTTCAGAAACTTTTACCCATATGAGTAATCAGGAAAGCAAACGTCAAAGAGTGTGTGATTTGCTGAATGCACTCCTCACACCAAAGGAGATTTCAAAAATAGTTGGAGTGTCCATAAAGACTGTTTATAATGGAAAGAAGAGAATGACTATGAGCAAAACTATTACGAGAAAGTCTGGAAGATACTATTAAAGACGAATGGGAGAAGTTGTCACCCGAATATTTGAGGAACACTTGCGCAAGTTTCAGGAAGCGTGTGAAGGCAGTTATTGAGAAAGGAGGAGGACACATAGAATAAAAACATTTTCTATTATGTAAATTTTCTTGTGGCAAATAAATTCTCATGACTTTCAATAAACTAACTGGTCATACACTGTCTTTCAATCCCTGCCTCAAAATACTGTAAATTTTGCTTCCCCACCCTGTAGACAAGGGGGGTTAGGATGGCATTACAGCCCATTTTGTGCATGTCTGTCATTTTGTGTCATAAACCTGCCCCTGAAACATTAAAAAGAGGTGATACAAGTGTATAAGTCAGTGTATTACCAACAACCAACTGAAGCACAGTGGATTAGATCAAACATGTACCAGTGTTGTGGGGAAGTCTATAATAATAAAAGAATAAATTTCAACAAACCAAATCAACACTGAATGCATGTTAATTCTATTACTAAACTTGTTGTTGCGCTCAACTTAATGACAAACTTAAGCTTCTGCATCTTCTACGTCCAGTATTACCTGGAGTGTCTGAAGTTGAGAGTCCAGCAGAAATAATAGTTTGAGTATTTGTGCCAGTTTGAAGTTGTTTTTGCGTTGTAGGGTGGTTGAGGTATTTTGTAAAATGCAGCTTGTGTAGACAGAAGATTATTTTTTTTGTTTGTTTTTGGAAAATCTCTGTATTAGTGCAGATGGGGAATTTGTATTTTTAGTGAGAAGTTCATTGCAGTTTATTTTCACATTAAGATGATGTCCTGCATTGGTTTCATGTTGGAGTCATGCACTTTGCCCCTTTGGTTATGTTCTTTGCTGACATTAATGAACATGACTCTGGTAACATCTGTCTCCAATGCCTACAACCATGGTAACAAACATTATTATTGATTTCTGTGTAGAGGTTCGGGGTTAGATTTTCTATAAAAGTCCTCATTTTCTTGAAGTTCTCAGTGCACGGTGAACAACATTAAATCAGGCTTAGAAATGCAGTCAGTTAACATTAACAGACTTCCAGTAAACACATCTAAATCTTTAAATTAGATTATTACCTCGCCCCACTGAGGGGGAGGCATGGGGCATTGTTTTTGGTTCAGTTTCTTTATTTGGGTCGGTTTGTTTCGTTGGTTATTTGTTAACACTTTAGCACCAAAACTATTGGTTGAATTCATACCATATTTGGATTATACATTGCCACTGACCCAGAATAGATCTCATATTTTGGGAAAAGTAGGTCAAATTTCAAATTTTTTATGAATTTTTAAAACCTTTTTTTCCCCATTTACTTATAAGGGGCAAAATTTCACATGTCTGTAGCAGCAAAACTGTTGATTGGATTCATACCAATTTTGGTTTATAGGCTGCCATTGACCCACGATATATTTCATTACATTGTGGGAAAACTAGGTCAAAGTTCACATTTTTTTATGAATTTAAATCTTTTTTTTCCCCCCATTTATTTATAACGGGCAAAATTTCAAATGTTTGTAGCAGAAAAACCATCAGCTGAATTCATACCAAATTGAGTTTATAGATTGTCAGTGACCCAGAAAACATGTGATTCCGTTTTGGGAAAAGTAGATCAAAGTTAACATTTTTTTATGAATTTTTAACATCTTTTTTCTTCTCCCATTTAGTTATAATGGGCGAGATTTCAAATGTCTATAAAATCATCAATTTTGTTTCAATTTGCTTCAAACTTGGCACATATATAGAGACAGTTGATATATTGACATCAGCACATGCATAGACATCATGACATCAGGTGGATCGATGCTAAGATAAGCTACAATATGTGTGAGGGGCGGGGTTTGTTGTGCCTGGCACCACTTTTTAATCTTCAAGTTAAATGCACAGAGAAACCCAAAATTGCAGCTGTTTTCGTTTTAGCAGTAATATGAAGTTTCTTCAGAATGAGAGTCAATGGATCACCTACTTTTTTTTTTTTTTTTTTAAGTAAAAAATTGTGAAGTGTCATATGTGAGGATTTATTGGGGGCACCTGAACTTAAAGTCACATTCCCCGATGCTCTCCGTCTGCCACAATACTGCAGCACTTTAACCTGCAGCTCAGAAGCCCTTCATACATTATTCTGTGTCCATTCTCCATGCCTGTTCGCTGGAACACTGAACTCTAATAGCAGCCAGAAGCTTGCCCAGCTCTCCACAGTGGCAACTCCACCCCACTCAGCCCAGCGCTGCCAACTGAAGGGCACAGGCTGCACCCCAAGAGAATAACACAACATGGTTTTCAGAGCAGTAAGCAGGCTGGGAGCTGCATGCCAAGTAACCTCCAGGACATGCCTAAAGCCAATTGTAGAACTAGTTTTATTTTGTCACCTCAGAGAAACTGAATGGATGGATTCTTTTCATATTCTGCCTTCATGAAGATTTAAATTATTTCAGTCCTCGCTATTGTTTGTGAGAGAATTTCCCTCTTTGCTAATATTTCCTCTGAGTGACACTATTTTCTTGTGTGTTACAGTGTGTATCATTGCTTAAGTGTGAGCGCGTATTGTATTTTGATTAATATGTGAAGCGAATAAAAATAATGGAAGGAAAGTGCGAGTCGAAGTAGATTATTACAATTCACTTTCTTTGGCACACTCTGAAAAATAACCCAATTATTTTCCAAGGTTACTACTGGCATTCACTCTCTTTTTAATCACAGCCCCAGAGTAAAGGGAGCCTGGTTCCAGAGGAGCAATCCAAACCTAAAGCAGCACAGAGATAAGCTATCAGGAAGAGAGACGCAGGAGTTCAATAATTCAAAGACCCCTAATGAAAAGCAAATCTAGATATGCAGTTGTCTGTGAGAATCAAACATTACTTCCCTGATTTTATTCAATATGCATATTGCTCTTTTTTGCTGTTTGTTTGTGAATGCTGTGTATACTTAACAAATTACCAAGAAATCTGGAGGATTTACTTATTTTCATACCTATATTTTTTTATATCTCTTCTGGATCTAACTGGCTATGGCATTTTAAATCAACAATAGATAAAATTTAAGATTACAAGTAAAACAAAACATGGCAGATTGTTTTTCGTTTTTCATTTTTTCTGGATAAAACTAATGAACCTAGAAAAGTCTTATTTTCATTTTTTAAAAATTGTGCTGAGAGCTAATTGTCTGACTTAAGCTACCTCCATTATTCAGCTGACAACATCCACAATAGACTAATTTTTATGAGGAGGACATGGATTGAATTTACTGTGAAAATCCATGTAATTTCCTTGAAGCACTCAAACGCCACTTTTCTACTGAGTGTATTGACTCAGCTTGCTTTGACTCTGCATGGCTTTTTTTGGCATTGCCACTGCATTACATTATTATTTTTTTGTAGTATCACCTTTGAGGTTTCAGTCAAATCGAAACAATACTAAATGTGATGGAAAATCATGCAGATCACAGATTGGTCCATTCACAATATCAAATAGGCTTAATCTTGACAAGTCAACCATAAATTTGGGTGAAAACAACTATATTCACGCCTGAAAATATTTTATTCATGAAACTATAATTTAACTTTAAGTTTTTCAGTGTCAAAATACACACGTCTGCCTTGATGGAATATTACACATTCAATGGAAATGCACGAAATTGGAGTCCAATCCAATCTAAACCATGCCAAGTCAAGGACAGTTGATCTGATTGAAGTGGAAAAGCTGCAGTTTTCCCCTGCTGGCTCTTTTCTGCTCCTCTACAGCAGCAACAAAGTGCAACACAAGTGTGTGCACCTGGCACATATCACACCTTTAAAGTTTAAGAAGCAAAGATGAAGATAAAGATCTGTTAATGTGGGTTTTATTTCACCAATAGACTCTTGTAATGTGAGACCTGGATCCACAAAACTGGAGATAAGATACTGTCCATTATCACCCTGGAACAACAAGTAAAAACTTTATGGGTTCAGATTTCTTTAAAGACATCACGTGTCTTGGGATGCATTAAGTGCAAGAGGCAGCTACAGTGCCTTTAAAAAATGGTTACAGTAATGGAACATTAGCACATGATTAACCCATAAAGACCCAAACAGCCACTGGTGACCAAAACCATCTGCTGATCTAAAATGTTTAATACTTGTTGATCCACTCATCCTATCAATACATGTAAGTAATTGGTGTAAAATGTAGTTTGTCATCTTTTCATGGTCATCAGATATGACCCATTTGGACGTTCAGAGGCTCCGTAGTGAATGCGGAAACACCGTAATCTTCTACAACATTGATTCACCAGTAAAACCAATGGAGTTTGATAAATGACAGATAGATACATTTGTTTTATATTCAATTAATGATTCATTTTACTGAAATAGTCACTTTTTGTTCAGTTTTCTCTGTTTTTTGATCTAATAACCTTCAAGGTTAATTGGAGCTTTTATGAACATCTACATGATCAGTAAATTAAATATTGGAAAATATATGATTTTCACTGGAAAAATGCAAAATACAGAGGATTATTTCACAATAAATGGTGACAAATCTCTTTAGACATCTTAAATATAGAGAAAAAAATCATTTGGGAACTACCACAAAAGTAACAATGGGTCTTTATGGGTTAAGCAAGCCATGCTATTAAAATAATTGAATGCAAAAAATATGCGTCTTTGTCAGAACTTGTCATTTTGAGTGTGCAGTTAAAACTAGGTTCTTGTTCATCATGTAGAAATACTCAATGTCAGGATCATTCCAGCAAATTGCATCCTGTCAGACTACCTTTCTGTGTTTAACTAAGCTTAAAGCAAAAATGGACACTGTGTGGTGGTATATTTTTTCCAATGAAGGCGCAAAGCGTGAAAACTGTTTTATATTTAGGTGTCAGATATGTGAAGAAAAAATATGGTGTATTACTCTGAGGAGACATTTTGATTTGCTTGTTACTTTACAGTACATGCAATCCATATAAATAAAGCACTTATAAAATCTATTAATCTCGTATGCTCCAGTGTACGACAGTTTGTAAGTGTATTTGTGCTCTTGTTTTGGGAGACAAGCCAAGGCCTCCCTGAAAACCTCCTACGTTAATACGGAGTGACACTAATTAATAGCCACTCTAATAGCTCCTTCTGCAAAACACTTGGACAGTAAACAAGCTTCCAAGGTGAAACTCTGACACTAATGTAATACCAAGCACCGTGTGCGAAGACAGCGCCATGATGTCAGAACATTAAGAAACACTGTACCTGTCATTCCAAATACTGTCCCCATCTGCTTAAGTATGTTCTCCATTTGCATCATAAACCCTTTTGCCCCCGGAGCATAATAAAATGAACCGCAGTATTGCTAATGTCATGTGGGAACAGATGTGACGATAAGCCAGACCTTGGTTCCTCATTATACCGAGACAGGTTCCCTGCTGTACTGGGTCTGACCCGAGTCAGCAGCGTCAAGAAAAGAAGAAAAATAAACCTTAATAAGTCTTAAGTGAACCTCAGGGAGCCTCATTCTTGTGTGCATGTGGGAAAAAATGTGACTGAGGACAAAAAAAAAATTACTTAAGTTGGTGTATTTCCGATCGCTTGCTCACTCTTGTGCATCATTGCACACTGCAATGCAAAAGGAACATTAGGTGACTTCAGCATGACATAAGGCTACACCATCACTGGAGCAATAATGATCATTACTTTATCTCTCATTCTGTGGCTGAAACAGTTCCTCAGAGGTTGGTGGAAATGAGCCTAAATACAAAAACAAACAAGACTTTATGATGGAAAGAGTTAGAATAATGATGACCCCGACTCTGTGCCTCTGAGCGGTAGAGCTACGTGGACGTTCATGGAAGAATGCATACAGGACGTAAAAATCCACTGGTCCACTTACTTTCAGCTTTTAGAGAATCATTTGCCACCCACGCATGCACATAAATGCATAGTTTTACATAAACCCACACTGAGAGCACATCGGCGCTCGCATAAAAAACACACACCTGTCAGTTTCCAGCTCATGATGAAAATCAGAGAGAAATACGTTCAAGCATTAGGAGCCTTTTGGACCTTAAACTGCAAAACACTATGAAAATTTAGTTAGCAAATATGCACTTTTATTGTCCATAAGATTTTCTATTGTTGTAATGAGAATATCTTTTCATACATTATACAGCAGTTAAAATGAACACATGGATAATTACAACATGGTCTTACAGTTAGTTAATTATGAAAACACTACACTATCACAGTCATGGGTAAACAGGGCAAGATGCAGAAAGAATCCTATAATATATTGTTAAAAAAAACATGATGTAAACCACTTTATATGGAAGGCAAATCAAATGCACTCAAACTGACAGCTGAGGGAGTAATTCTACATTTTACCTTTTCTTTGTCTTCTACAAGAAGATGGTGGGTGTTTGCTCTAAATCTGTAGGAATGAGAGCTCCTGTTTCTCTCCCAAGCCGAATTTTGCTGCATTTCCACAATTCAACAGTAAATTCGGTATTATTAGAGCTGCACAAAATACTGCTTCAGCATCATCATTACAAAGCAAGTATATGCAATAGTTATATACAAGGCAAATTAACTCATCCTGCAAATGAGCAAAACAGGCAAAAACAGTGAAACGCAACATTTGGCTGCAAAAAGAACAGCAGCGTCAGCGTTGGGTGAAATTATTCTGGCTGCATAAAGTCTGATGTTGACCAAAAACATCAGACAACCATGTGAATGGTGCCTTCATGGTGAGTCAACCAGTGTGTTAAACATAATAATCCTCTAAAATCACTGCAGGAGCTTCATTACGGTGCTCAGCTGCTTTAATGTGTGCTGCATTAAAACCAGTTCAGTATTAAACAGGAAGAAAGGATGCTTCACACCCTAAAAATTCATAATGTAATTTTTTCAGCCTGTATTATTAATACTATTTTTCTTATTACCTCTGCCAAGTGTAACAGTGGAGGTTATGTTTTCATCGGGGTTTGTCTGTTTGTTAGCAAGATAACTCAAAAAGTTATGGACGGATTTGGATGAAACATTCAGGAAATGTTGATACTGGCACAAGGAACAAATGATTACATTTTGGTGGTGATGGGGGTGGGGGGTGGGGGTGTTTGTCTGTCTGTTAGCAAGATAAGCCAAAAAGTTATGGATGGATTTGGATGAAATTTTCAGTAAGTGTTGATTCTGGCACAAGGAACAAATGATTAAATTTTGGTGGTGATTGAGGGGGAACTGATCTGCCTTGGTGGAGGTCTGCGCTCTCCGAATGCTTTTCTAGTTGTCTATGTGGGTGCACCCTCAGCACAGGGATTTTAGATTATTATTTCTTGACTACTCCCTTCCAAATGGAAATACTCAAATTATTTGGTGAAGTTTTCAATATTTATTCATAAGAAAAAAAAAAAAAAAACGACAGTTTTTCCCCAATATTGTGCAGCTCTAGTTATCACAGACAGCAATACTGACCACGAGAACCACTAGAAAGTAGAGCTATTATTGTGGGTATATTTTTGTGCCGTAGTTTTCTACTTAAATTCGGTCTAATGCAAATGACATGTCTGCCTGGATGACAGTGTTTAGCTTTTTTTGGTATACGTCAGAGAGGAGAGAGAGTCCTCTATAAACTGTCTTTTGGCAGCATCCGCCTCCTCGTCTTCATGCAAATACAATAGATATGCTCTCCCTCACTGCGCCGCTAATCAGAGACAGTATTAATGTAGCATCTCCCCAGGCTTTTCCTCCTATCAGCCTCTTATCACAAGGCTGTGACAGGCTGATACACACATGTGCTGCCCCGCTCAGTGGCAGGATTACTCTTTAGCTGTGTGGGGGAGGGCTGCAGATACAGAGATACTATAGAACGCCCGAGGTAGTTTTCTTATAAAGCTGGACAACTATCTATACAATATGATAGACTCGCATTTGTTGTTGATCAGAGGAGCAGATAGCACATTGTTACCTTAACAGGCATATATGGTTCTCGGTTGGTTTAGCTTCTTTGGCGGAGTCTAAGTCAGGAAAAACGTTTCTACAGAAGAAAAGCCCAGTCCCCTCTTTTACCTCTTGCTTCCCTCTCTTTTCTGCCTCTGCCTCTCTCCACAGGGATCTGTTACAACTGAGTGGTTCTCTAATGATCTCCAAGTGAGAAGCAGAAAGTCATCCATAAGCATGCACATGGTCACAGTCTCACACACTCATCTTGGCATCTTCAGGGATAATTGGGGAAAGTTTCCTTAGCTCACCGAGTCCCAGCATCCCTCCTCCATTAAAGCTAGGAGCTTAATATATGCAGCTACATTTAGTGACTAAGAGAGAGAGAGAGAGAGACATGGATGAGGGCGGGTGGGGTGGGGCGGTAAAGTTGACAGGTGTTTTTAGGGATGAAATGCAGCAGACAGCTTGTCAGTTGGATGAAACTCAGTATTTTGTGTGTGTGTGTGTGTATTGGTTGGTGGGTGGGTGTATGTGTGACATGTAGAGTGAACTATTAATGCTTGGTTGAGCATGTCGACGGTCTGTACATGAAACCCCTCACAGCCCAGGAAGAGGTAGACTGAGACAGGCCCGGGTCTTCACTCTGTCTCTCTTCCTGCCTGAACCTTCCCATGCGAGCCCAGTGGGGTCATTAGGTGCTTTTCCATTCCTGCTTTTATTTGTAGTTTCAATTGGAACTTGGATGGAAATGCCAAAAAGTCCACCAGAAAAGAAAAAAAAAGAACATTTTTCAAAGCATATTCATGAGTAAGTGGAAACATCGATGTTTAAATACAAAGGAAACTGAAAAAGTGCAGAATACTTGTTAAAGCTGGTGTCATACTAGCTGGGTTTTCATTACCCTCAGAAATGGGAAAGTGTAAATTGCCCAATAGAAAACTGGTAATGGAAACACCGAAATGTCGCAAAAACTGTCAAAGATTACAAAAAAGTTTTTACATTCTCATGAGGTGGTTTTTGAGATGTTTCAATACAAAATTATAATGCAAAAGTGTAATGGAAACACATTTTGCTCATTCACACATCTGTGCACGGTGCTTTTGCTCATGCCAAACGTCTCACCTATGACCCTGTACTCAGAACAGGTGGTTCTAGTTTGTATTAAGCAATAGACACTCACTTTTGTGTACGAACTGCTTCCCAAGGGCATGACAAGTCTGGTGGCACTAGAGGTTCAATAACATCACACAGTTCATTAAATGTTACCCAGGCCCTTCGGAAATTCTGGATCAACAACTCATTGGTGAATTCCTGATGTACAATTCTCTCCTAGAAATCCATTCTGTGTGGCCGCTGCCATAAATAAGGACTTTGCCTTGGGACGATTATACGTTGCCTTCTTCTATAGTCTAAGACTTCAATAGCAGTAGATGCAACTGACACTACAGGGCCAACACCGTGGAGGTTTGGCATCAAACTCGGTGCATCCATCTTCTTTAAACAAGCATCTTGAAAGAACAATACAATATTTTATGAGAATTACAACATGTACAGAGACAAAACTTTACTAGAGTCATGCATCAGAAGCCAAACAAGTACCTGCAAGTAGTACTTTGTCAAAATTGTGGAAATATCACTTTTATTTTGTGGACAACTGTAACGGAAACCCAGCTAGTGATGGAAGACTCATTGCCAAGTCCTTCCAGTTAACAGGGCACCTACAAAAAAAAAAAAGAAAAAAAGCACTATTTTTACTTTTCTTTTCAAGAAGGTTGCAGCATGAGAAAAATAGTGGCATGCATGGTATATGAAGGTATGCATCTCTTGTGTTTCCTATATTTAAAAAAAAATAATGAAAATGCCACTTTCAGCCATTTCTGTACAGACAGGGGCATCAAAATGTGAACCCTCTCCAATTTGCAACTGTGAACAGGTAGTGATACCAAATTTTAGGATTTAGTACCACATTACAACTAATATATTTTGCTTGATACATCTTTTTCAAAACAACATATTCACCAGAATCTAAGGCCCCGATGGGACTGATTCACTCAGGCCATTGCTCCGCAACAGCTACAAGGGTTACGCCAACATTAAGATATTTTCAGTCCTTGTTGAATAAATTAGGAATGCTCCAATAAACCCTCAATGACCTAAACAGTCTCATCAAGACCATCTACTGATCTAAATGTTTAATAACTTTTAAAACATTAATTGATTTGAATAATTCAGGTAAAAAGTAGTTTCAGTTTTTCAGCAACATCAGATCAAACCGATTTATCAAACCTGTGTAGTTTGGTAAATGGAAATGATCATAGACACTTGTTTTCTGTACAGTTAATAATATATTTAACTGAAAATCACTTTTGCTTCAGATTTCTCCGTTCTATTGCTGTTAAACATAGTAACAAACAGAATAGCCATAAAGGTAAATATAGAGAAAAAATCATTTGGAAGTTGCCACAAAGTTCTAGGTCTTTAGGGGAAAACAGCCTGCCTGTATGCCTGAAAACAAAAATATTCTTGAAAGAGAAATTGGAAAATAATACTAGTTATGCACAAAATGGAGGGGGTTCGTATTTTGATGCCTCCTCCTGTACAGAAGTGACTGAAAGGTTCAAGGTTTTCATAAGAAACACATGGATACAGTACCTTCTCTACCTGCAGGTTCCTTTATTTTTCAGTCTGTGGTCATCTTGAAATACATACGTCTTTTTCCACAGTTGGTGTTTTACCTGCAGTATACTGTGATTTTAAGTGTCTTAAATACCATTTAATCTGCTGGTTCATTTATGGCAGTGCATAGCTTCACTTGCGCTCAGCTGAGTGTGTTACTTTATTTACCTTCTGCTGAAATGGACAGCGCCGGTAAAAGGTTGACAAACAAAATACATAGTAAAGTGAGAAGATGTAAAACGCCTCATAAAAGCCATATTCAATATAATAGGAGTCCATAAAGATCTGGTTTGATGCGTTAACCTTAAGTACCAAACTTTTTTTTCTCTTGCTTAAGAATTTTAACTTTACTTAACAATTCATCCTTTCTTCTGCTCTATCAATAATGGTAGAGTAATGAAGGAGTGTTTTATGAACTCTACAGAACATATCAGAGCATATCAGAAAGAAAGTAATGAACATAAGTGGCCCTTGTAAGAGTAAACAAATGGATCGGGGGGGGGCAAATAATTGTATGTGTATATATTTAGCGTTCACTGAACTAAACAAGTGCTGCCAGGCACAACAAACCCCATCCCTCACATTTATTGTAGCTTATTTTGGCATCGATCAACTCATATTCATATTCAACATTTGATAAATAGAAAAATTACAGGGTGGGGAAGCAAAATTTACAAAGAACATTTAGTTGTTTTTTCTCAGCAGGCACTACGTCAATTGTTTTGAAACCAAACATATATTGATGTCATAATCATACCTAACACTATTATCCATATCTTTTCAGAAACTTTTGCCGATATGAGTAATCAGGAAAGCAAACGTCAAAGAGTGTGTGATTTGCTGAATGCACTCGTCACACCAAAGTAGATTTCAAAAATACTTGGAGTGTCCATAAAGACTGTTTATAATGGAAAGAAGAGAATGACTATGAGCAAAACTATTATGAGAAAGTCTGGAAGATACTATTAAAGAAGAATGGGAGAAGTTGTCACCCGAATATTTGAGGAACACTTGCGCAAGTTTCAGGAAGCGTGTGAAGGCAATTATTGAGAAAGAAGGAGGACACATAGAATAAAAACATTTTCTATTATGTAAATTTTCTTGTGGCAAATAAATTCTCATAACTTTCAATAAACTAACTGGTCATACACTGTCTTTCAATCCCTGCCTCAAAATATTGTAAATTTTGCTTCCCCACCCTGTATATATGTGCCAAGTCTGAAGTAAATTGAAATAAAATGTATGTTTTTATAGACGTTTGAAATTTTGCACATTATAAGTAAATGGAGAAAAAAAAAGATTTAAAACTAACAAAAAATTTCGAAAACAAGCCATCACTTAGATATTTTGCAGAGTGATGTCTAAAATCAGTGTCTATATCGCTGCAAGGTTTTTCATGAATTGTGTTAAAATTTATGTTATAATGGGAAAAATTTCCAATCGCTACAAGTAAATGGGGATTTTTTTTTTTTTTAATTTATTAAAAAAAATTGAACTTTGACCTACTTTTCCCAAAATGCAATGACATCTATTCTGGGTCACTGGCAATGTATAAACCAAATTTGGTATGAATTTAACAAATAGTTTTGCCGTTACAGACAAGTCGCCTATTATAAGCAAATGGGAAAAAAAAAAAGATTTAAAAAATTCATCAAAAATCTGAACTTTGACCTACTGTTCCCAAAATGTAATTAGATCTAGTCTGGATGACTGGCAATCTATAACCCAATTTGGTATGAATTCAACCGATTGTTTAACACTCTAGCCGCAAAACTTTGAAACAAATCGAACCAAAACAATAACCCTTGCCTCCCCTTCAGGGGGTGGCGTAAAAATAAACAGAAATGTCAAATTGGATGAACATGGCAACAGATGGAGAAGGATTTCGACGAAGCATGGAAGTATCTGAAAAAAAGAAAAAACATGCTCAAGGCCAGCCTTTTTTCTCTTATTTGCGGTTGTAAAAACTAAAGCTATCTTCAGGTTTTGGTCAAATACCATCATATCAGCTCTTATTTTATATACACCTTTATCAGCTTCTATATCAGGAGGTCAGTTAGAATATTATTATGTCAAATAGTACATCTAATAGGCAAACTTTTAAACTGTGCAACAGAACCAAGTCATAATATTCACACAACTGGCATAAAATCAACAGTCTGCCAATACATTTAGATGGAAAACCTATTGTTAACCAGGTTCCACCACTCTGAAAAGGACATTACAGTTCATTTATGGACCATTTGTTTTAATCTTATAAGTAAAATAAGAGTAAAACGGACAGTAATCAAACCACTTTCAGAAAGTGGCTAAAGTAATCCACACTTCCATTTGACCATTTTCACTGACATCGTGGTCAGAATGATGAGATTTCTATGTAATTGCACAGTTTGGATGTACATTATGAGCCAGCTGGAAATGGCCAATAAAACTTAAAAGCTAATTTAACACAGATCATTTGTACTGATCAGGTGGGGTTACCACAGCATTTTCTCCTGTTTTTAAAGTCGTCGCTCATTAAGTCGCTTAATCTTACAGACTTTTAATCACAGTGGATTATTAACCATCAAGAACCACTCTATCTGCTCTCATTCTCTTCTGTAATTGTAGCGTTGATTAAAGCGATTTATAATGCGTTTCATCTAGTCTGAGATTCTTAGTCTGGGGATTCTGCCTCGAACATTTGTTTCACTATCTAAACCTGCAGCGTCAGATACTCCCCGTTATTATTTTTAATGAATCCTCTATCAATAACACTCATTTTATTTAATTTTACAGTGTAAAATTCTTCCAGCCAGTGTTAGACTATAAAGCTGACTGACAAATGATACAAATATTCTCACCACGAAGAAAACATGCAGAAATACAGTACAAATACACACACTTTGAACCTCCTCACTCACATCTTTAATTCTGATCTACGCAAAACACTTTGGGTGGACAAAGTTAAAAGTACTTATTAATGACTTATTTTCTCACGTCTCTGCTGCTTCAAAAACACCCCCCATGTACGCGTTGACTTCTCTTAATGACGTCCCACTAGATTTATTTTATATTAAAGCTCACAGAAGCAGACAGCAAATACAACTCATCCAGATATTTACAACTTAATAGAAAACAGCTAAATGAAGGACCCCTGTGTGAAAACATAGAGTAAATTTAAAGATAAAGGGAAAAAATTATGTATATCGCTTAAAAAGTCTGTAGATTTACAGTTCATTTAACAGCTTTCAAATGAATTATACATCCAAATAAATATCTAAATTCACCAAATCCTCGCTTTCATAGGAGCTGTGAACTGCTGTGCTGTAAATCTCATGGTATTTTACATAAATGTAGGTCAAACTCAAGCTCTTCCTAATAATAAAGAAGTCAGAGTATAAGAGTCTAATTCTAAAATTTCTCAAAATGCGGTTAACTCTTGGAACTCCACCAGATCACAAGCAACCCCTCCAAGCCTGATCATAGACCCCACACACACACACACACACACACACACACACACACACCTAAACAGAAATACTTGTGCCAATATATTCATGCCTCGTATTATTTAGGCTTGTGATTCTCCATGTTTCTGCTCTTTGGGTATTTTTATGGAAATCGTGAGCAATTCATCATAAAGTCAAGACGTATCGAGGATTATTATTCCAGTAATTTTCCTTTAGTTCAGGGGTTAATTATGATTTAAGCATATAGTAGGATATAGAAAATTCCCTCATGTACAGATCCACAGAATCATCATGTATATCATAATTTTCTTATACTTTACTTTATTTGTATATATTAAAGTAGCATTGCCATCGTCTGTGTGAATTTAATAATGCAACTCAAAAAAAGAATGTTATAATTTAATGTCATTTCAACAATATTCATTTTTAGTGTAACTCTAGAAGGTTTAAGATGTCATATCAATTGGTCATAGATTTAACCCATAAAGACCCAGTATTACTTTTGTGGCAGTTCCAAAATATGTTTTTCTCTATAGTAACTTTTCTTAAGGGATTTATCACAATGTAATATGACATAATCCTCTGTATTTTGTATTTTTTCAGTAAATATCAGGTATTTTCCCATATTTAATTTACTGATCATGTAGATGTTCATAAAAGTTCAGATTAAAGTTGATGATTATTATATCAAAAACAGAAAATACTTAAGAAAAGATGACTTTTTCAGCAAAATATATCATTAACTGAACATAAACTAAGTGTGTCCATCCACTGTCACTGATCCAATTCCATGGGTTTTACTGGTGAATTAATGTTGTAGAAGAGGACTGTTTCTCCACAGTAACTACAGAGCCTCTGAATGTCCAAATCGGTCATATCTGATGACCTTGAAAAGATGACAAACTGTATTTTACACCAATTATTTACATGTATTGATAGGATTAGTGGTTCAGAAGTTATTAAACATTTTGGATCAGTGGATGGTTTTGGTCGTCGTGGCTGTTTGGGTCTTTAAAGGATAGTTGAGTCTGGACTACCTAAAAATCCTCCAATGATAAAATGTTGGATGTTGGATATGTAACTTACTACTTTTATTATCACTACAAAAAATGATGAAAAAAACTGGCAAGATTTGATTTTCTTTTAACAAATGGGAATGAAGATTTTTGTATTTGCCGTCCTAGAACATTCAATATGGTTCTGAATCCTTGGCTGAGTTTTCATAAAAACAACCAAATTTAAAGCATGCTTTTGAAAAGTTGCAAAAAACAAAACATTAACTGTTGTTGTTTTCCATCTAAAATAACTGATGTCTTTTTACAGAAATGAGCCAATCGCTGCCTATTTTACCAGGCATTTTTTACTTTACCAGAATAAAAAATGCAGCCAACACCTGAGCAGTCAGCTGATCAGTCATGTGACCTAATTGGTCATAACATGAGAATTTTTATTTATTTATTACACATGCATTTAACCCACCACTTACTACAGACTCATAAAATCTGTCTGAAGTTACTCTTACTCTGTGTGGAACACTACCAACCTGATGATATGTGAATTTACAGTGCAACTTTAAAGTGAAACAACCGAACCAAATAAACCTAAACAAACTGAGGTAATTATTGGACAAAAAGCTGAGATAATTTTCCAATAAAGGGTTTGAAGGCTTGTTGGGGGGGGGGGGGGCTAGGATCATGTTTATATCATGTGTTTTTTTTCCTTCAGGTTAGAACATGTAGCAGGTGGAACTAATTTTTTAGCGTTGGAGCACCCTGGGTTCAAAAGGATGTACAGCAAACAAATCTACTGCCATGGTGATCTGTCACTTGACTAGACAAAGAGTTTAGGTTTGAAGAATGGACAAGGATTGGACTGGAAAAGAAAACTGCGGAATGTTTCTGTTTTTGCACAGTTTGTACTTTAATGTTCTGAGATGTGCAATGGAAATGGGCTCTTCGCAGCCACTGATAGTTAAAGTGTTCATCTTTGTTGCCAAATTCTGTTTGTTGTTCTAAAAAAAAAAAGTAACTTTATTGTCATAGTTGTAAGATAATTGCACATTTCCTGTTTTTATTTGGAAAAATATTGTGTCAGGGAGCAGTCTTGTTGAGTTTATTTGTATTGTTCAAGGAAAATCTAAGTTATTTTTAATTTGCAAAACAAATTATTCAAGGAAAAACTAAATGTTTTATTACGATATTTATATTTCTTTCAATAAAAGTTATAGTTGCATCACTGTTACAGTGTTGCTGAGGTTGAGGGGGGCCTGGAGATTTTTTGTCCTCCAAAGGGAGGCCCAACAGAAAAAGACTGAGAACCACTGTTGTACTGGAAGCGTAGTGTTTGCACCCATTGGTATTTTGTTTTATCCACCAACTTACCCTTCCTAACACACAGTGAAGAAAGGTATCATATGATATTGCACCTAAATTTTTTTTTAAAATGCTGAAATTCATACGGAAGTGAGTGTGCTCCATATCAAAGGCATTCTGACAAAACCAGTGTTACTCATTTTAGACTGATGTGATAAAATTAGGTTGGCTGGTGATAAGACATGCCCCAAAATGAACCTCTCCTCAGTTAGTCACAGAGAATTTCAATTCACTCTGGCCCATAATTTGTAATGTCCCCTGATATTAGCTTAGTGTGCTATCAAATCCCACAGTCCCGGTTTCAACAGCCAATGCCAAGGCATTAGATTGCAGCCCGTTTAACCTGCTCTGCCAAGGGCTTCGTTGCCAGCTCACAGTCACTCCAGTGAAAACCTCGCTTCAGCGCCAGGGGAAACAACACCTACTTGTGCAAATCCCCTCAAAGCCACCACATTATCTCCTCAGTACAGCTACATAATGCTGAATCATGAAACACTTTAAAACATTACAAGCAGAGGGCACCATGATTGAGCGTCTGCTGCTTAGTCATATCAGTTCACCCGCTGTAACGTGAGCCTCGCATCGAGCGACTGTCAATCACAATGAAACCTCTTACCTTAATAAACCACTGGTTAAATATTCAGTGGATTGACGAGCAAAATATAATCGAATTATTGCAGACACTGTGACGGTTGGAAAGAATTAAGCAGGGTTATTTAAACAAAAAAAACAAACAAAAAAAGTTTTATTTAATGGGAAACAATGTTCCTCTTCTGCACACTCATGCAATTTTGCACACTTCAGTTGTTCAACGGGCTGCTACTTCGCACATTAATCATTTAGATCAAGAAGTGAAAAAGTATTTTTGTCACTCCAGAGCAATAACACAGCACGATATACAGTTTTAACACAGATGCCTGAGTGACAAAGCCATAGATCAAAACTGTGAACATTAACAACCTTAGGCACTAAAACCATTCTAATGAATAATTACTACGACTAAGGTGAAGTCTAGAAGAAAGTTTGCTTTAGTTGGATTATTACGAGCAATGTTTTAACTCCTTACCTGCACATCAGTCTGTATGTTTGTGAAATATTCTTGTATCTTGTATATTTCTTTGCAATCGTCCCATTTGTCTGTACAGAAAAAAGGCAAACTCAGTTTCATTTCATTTATTTGGATCTCCATTTGCTTTGGCTTAGGCCATCACTATTCTTCCTGAAGTCCACAGCCAACACAATTGTCTTTACACTGCAATACACAAATTACCAAAAACACCAAAACACACAAAACAACTAAAATCCATTCATCAAAATTACAAAACAAAAACATACATGTAATACAGGACCTAGTTCAATTAACAATAGCTCCCAAAAAGTAGTTTTTAGCATACTTTGTAAATGGTCAGATATATTTCACAGTTGTATATCAATGAAATGTCAGTCAACTAAACATTAGCAGACACTGAGCATTGTTTTGCAAATAAATACTCTTTCAGTAATTCTTTAAATCTGTATTTGTTATTTACTCAAACGATTCCTCCAGGCAGAGCATTCCATATCACCAAATGATTGCAATCATCCATACATTAGTATATCACACTCTGCATCTTTAATATTCCTGCACAACAGTGGTTTTAATAACACAAGCCAATCTGTGTGCATTTGTGTGTGAGTGTGTGTGTGTGTGTGTGTGTGTGTGTGTGTGTGTGTGTGTGTGTGTGTGTGTACACAATAGTGTCCGTTTAATCACGGCATCTGTTGCTGTCATCGTTCTTAGATACAAACATCATCAATCACCAGTGGAAGTGACATTATTTATTACAGCCCTATTTGTTGGATTATTGAAAAGACTTTATCACTGTACGACAATATTAAGTACGTGGCTGCGTGAGGGGAGGAGGTTCCGTGTTTAATAGATGCATGAAAAAAATAATCTGAGCAATTCCATTTTAATGAGCACTTTCATTGCAAGAGGTGTGTATCATTTATAGCGCTATGATGAATGCGCCTCATAGATAAAAGTCTCTGATTGATGTAATAACTGCTGTTTTTAGAAGCCACGTGCTGCTGCGTGTTGTCTTTCCAGGCATCTTTCTGTTATCTAAGACCCCAGCTGAGTCATAGTTACAGCTCAATAGAGATTTAGAAAGGAATGGATATCAAGTGCAGAGGAGGTAAAAACAAAATCTCAAATATGCCCAACGCACCATCTCATTCTTCAGTTTTTAGTGAGAAGGCAACGTTCCTCTGGCTTTCCTTTTCAGAGAAGATAAAACAAACACACCGCCGTTCCTCACGCTCTGACAAATCCTGAGAAGGAGATTTATATTGGCAAATATATTAACTGAAATCAATTACATCTCATTGTCATTACGTATTAAATGATTTGTTGATAGCGCTGTTAACTATGTTAAATGTAGTCTGCAAAGGTTCGATGCTTCCTCCACTGATTAAATACATCGTACCCACAGACGTAAAATGGATCAACCAACTATAAAGGGCAGCTGAAAAACACAACTGTAGATATCTTGCTGCTTTTTTTTTTTTTTTTAGGATTCTCATTTTCACACGAATGGCATTTTATGGTCAAAAGAGAATACCATACCAACTTTATTTATAATGCACTTTAAGAACTTTCCAGCTGGCCAAAGTGCCATACACCAAACATAAAACAAGGGATTAAATAAGTAAATAAGTAAGTAAAACTAGTGATAACACAGGGTGTAAAGCGGGCTAAGAACAACAAAATACAACCACCATAAAAACAAAGACAAATTAAAATCTGACAAAAACAGCATAAAAAAAAAACAGACATGTCACTCATTGATTAGAAGCCAATGAGAAAAAGTACATTTTTAGACGTGATTTAAAGACAAGTAAGAATATTTTATTCAATGGCTTCCTAGGTGAAGATTTGTAAAACCTCCATTAAACTACAAATTCTTGCATCAAGGTTGTGATAAGTGTATTTGGGAGGCATTTGTCTAGAATGTCAGTGCCTTTGTAAATTAATTGGAAGCATTCAGTGATTATTTTTCATTTGCATGACTGTTTTGCTGATTGTTTTGGTAATTTTGCCATTTTCTTCTGCATTTCTGGATGGTGTTTTATGTTTGCAGATTACACATGTACAAATACTGCTTGAGCCACAGCATCTGCCATTTAAAGTCTACAAGGAACAGCAGGTGTTTGAGCATTTGCTGTCATTTTTGCATTCTTATTGAAAACCCTTTTGGAAGAAATAGTCATTTGGACAGATATGTTTGTAAACAGATGGGATATTATTCACATAGGTGTGGACAAGGAAGTAAAGAGAGTTTTGTGATTGTTTCAAAGCACTTGGATGTACAATGTTAGTTTTCATCTTCCATTTGCTGAGCAGCTGTCAGTGTTACTTGATACATAACAATTATTGTTTGGTAATTTTGTCCTCTGTACACTACATGACAAATAATGTGAAACAGATCCCTCTATGACACTTGGCTTTCACTGTTCCAATAAGCCTTAGCCCAGTAGAAATCAGTTCCCATCATGCATTTCTTCTCATGTTACATCCTTCCAGTCCCTCAGTCATAACACTAGTTCTTCTTAACCAGTGTCCACTTTACTAATCACAGATATAAAGTGTCTTAAACTGAATACAATGACTCATTTGCCAGTATTATATTTACCAGAGTTGCAGAGGGTTGGGTTGGTTAAAGCCTTTCTTCAATTTTGTGGAATGTTAGATGAAGGAATGGAGTGTCTGGGGTTCTGCAACAGGAAACAATCTTCAGTTAAAAAAAAGAAACATAATTTTGGAGCATTGTCATTACCTGTGTATAACAATTTGGAAGAGCTAGAGCAGATAAAATATTTTAGACTTCTGAAAAGTTTAAAAGCTAAAGTTAAGTCCATTCACAGTCAGCTGTTAGATCTAGCAGAAGTTATTCAAGTAGGTCAAAGGTAGGCAGCTCTCCACAAAGATTTTAAATTAATTTGACCAAAATTCCTTGGGTGCTGCAAGTAAGTTTTAAAACAATAATGACAACTGCTTTTATCTTATACAAATTTCTTGGTTATGACTGTGAATAATAATTTTCCTCAAAATAAGACAATTTTAAGTCTATGTAGGATGTATGACAAAACAATAAGAACAGACACAATAATCACTAAAGAGAAACGACTGCAGGTCAACACAGAGTTTCAGTTTATAGACCTAAAAACCACCAACCAGGCCAGAAATCTGGGTATAGTGATGGACTCAGACCTAAATTTTGAAAAACACATCAAGGCAGTCACAAAATCAGCCTACTATCACCTTAAGAACATCTCAAGGATAAAAGATCTGATGTCTCAGCAAGACCGGGAAAAACTAGCCCATGCATTCATCTTTAGTCGGCTTGATTATTGTAACAGTATCTTTACAGGCCTACCTAAAAAATCCATTAGACAACTGCAGCTCATTCAGAACTCTGCTGCTAGAGTCCTCATGAAGACCAGAAAAGTGGACCACATTAGTCCAACTCTGAGGTCCTTACACTGCTGCCTGTCCATCAGAGGATAGACTTTAAAGTTCTGTTGCTGGTCTATAAAGCTCTGAATGGTTTAGGACCAAAATACATCAGTGACCTCCTGACCCAGTATGAACCTACCAGACCCCTCAGGTCATCTGGATCCGGTCATTTGTCAGTTCCCAGAGTCAGAACCAGACAGGGAGAAGCTGCGTTCAGCTTCTATGCTCCACATGTCTGGAACAAACTCCCAGAAAACCTCAGATCAGCTGAAACATTCAGTTTATTTAAATCCAGGTTAAAGACCCACCTGTTCTCAGCTGCATTTGAATAGAGTTTTTATTCTTTTAAACTTAAAGTTTTTATCTGTTTTATCTGCTTCTCTGTTTTATCTGTTTACCTGTTTTATCCATTTATTTGATTTTGTTTTGTTTTTCTCATGCCTATACTTTTTATTGCTTTCCTGCTGTAATGCTTTTAATGTTTTATGTAAAGCACTTTGAATTATCCTGTACATGAAATGTGCTATATAAATAAACCTGCCTTGTCTTGCCTAAAGTTCACAAACATAACTTGCTGTGCACTTTTAATACCCTTCAGTTAATATAGAGTAAGATTCTGTTGAAAGTTACTGCCTTATACTGGCTTGAATGATCTTGATCATCTGTATCAAGCCAGAGCCACTCAGAGGGCAAAGGCCATTTTGGTGAACCCTCTCCATCCTCTTCATGCAGAGTTTCAGCTTAATCCATCTAAGAGAAGGTACATTTTCCCCTGCAGAGCCAAGTCAAGGCCTGGTGAACTTGCCAAACAGGTGGATTGGGCGGAGGGGTTTTGTTGAATACCCTCTGCATTCACCAGACCTCACACCACTAGACTTGTTTTTATGGACAAAATCTACACTATGAGACCTGCAACAGTCGCTGAATTGAGAGCAGCCATTGAACGTGAATGCACATAAATATCAAGGGAATTGTTTTGTGATGTGTGCGATTCCATTGCTTGGCATCGTCAGCAGTGTCTGGACCAGAACGGACATCAGCTTGAGAACAGGCAGTGACGAAACAATAAAATGATGTTTGTAAATTCTATTACATTTTGAATATTAAATTAATTTTAATAAACACCTACTTTACAATTATTTAAAATGTGTATACATTTTTTTGGGACACCCTGTATATGTGAAAGTACTCATATTATAAGTGCACAAGGCTATTTGACCTTGAAAAACTAGGTCAAAGTGACCCATTTTCAATAACATTCTGCTCCATGCCAAGATGTATCCACAGTATAAATTTGGTGCAGATATTGCAATGCATTCTTCAGATAATGCAATTATGTCAGTGAATGGAGAGACAGACAGATTACAATACCCCTCGGCAAAGGGGTAAAAATGATGCTGGACCTCTGGAGCTATCATAACACAATCTGCATAAATAGTGCTATAATATTTTCAGAATGAGTACTGAGAATGTGGGTCTTTTTTTATATAGATACTTACTTATAATGTGTAAGCTTAATTGAATTAATCTTAGTTATTATAATTTTGCATGCAGCAAAGTAGCCACAAGAGTAGCTCACTTATCTTTAAACCCTTTGTCTTAACAACAGATTTACCTACATGATTAAAAAGGGCAGTAATGATTAAATTATTAATCTTGCAGTGAAATAGGAAAGGTTGAACTAGCGAAGTCTGCTTCCATTTGGGTGAAAAATAAGATGCACTTAATATTTGAAAGGAACATGTGTAAAACGTTTGATTCCTCTTGAATGAATGATGAATGAATTCAAACTGGATATGAGGGCCCAAAGAAAACTATTTGTTTCTCTTTTCTCCCTGCTCAGTGTTTGGTATTCACTTTCAGCTGCTTCTGTCTGCAGCCTCTTGGCATGAAGCTGAATTTGTGTGTGTCCTGTCTGTCTGTTGGCCCTCTGTGCGTGCCTGTTGCTTTATTTGCCATATGCCAAGGGCTCTGTGGAACAGGGGCACCATTATCCATTCATCAGGCCTGCAGCATCAGTGTCTCCCCATTTCCCTGATCTACGATCTAATTTACACCTCAGACACCAGCCCTCCTCTTTCCCCAAAACCCTTGTTGACATAAAACAAGATCAACAAATATAAATCTACAAATGCTACGCTGTTGCCTTGTGCCATTGGTCAATATGTTCCTGCTTTAAAGCTGCAGTTTTGGTAAAATGCACTAAAGGCGTTGGTGGAAAAGAAAACTGATGTTGGATATTTAGCACACCGTCTTATCTTCAAGCTCAAATGTGACCAACAAGAGTAATGACAGTGATAGTTCAGATAAAAAGAGCTTAAATAATATCAGCCACACATTACAAAATGCTAACACCAGTCTTCTCCTTGTTGTACTCTTTTCCTACCTCATTTCCTTCATCACTTTTATGGTGGTGGAGCTGTAGGCCATAGGTATCGACTGAATGCCGAGGAATAATAGGCCTGACAGAGGCAGCGTGGAGAAACAGAAGAGGGAGGAGGAAATAAGAAGGAGAGCGGATAAAGAAGGACTTAATGAGAAAGACGGACAATGTCAGGAGTCTTTTACCTTTCCTTCCTTTGCTTCTTTCACGCTAGTCCTTTTTCATCTCTGTTCTCTCAGTGGAAAACAGACAAGACAAACCACTTCCCTAAAGCGGCTCCTCACCACTCACCTGCTTCTCATTCCCACTAATTAGAACAAAAAAAAAACCAGAAAAGCACTTGGAGAGCGCAGACCTCCGCCAAGGCAGATCAGTCACCACCAAAATTTAATCATATGTCCCTTGTCCCAGTATCAACATTTCCTGAAATATGCATCCAAATCCATCCATAACTTTTTGAGTTATCTTTCACACAGACAGACAGACAGACAAACAAACCAACGCTGGCAAAAACATAACCTCCTTGGTGGAGGTAATAACACTCATCAGAGCTGTGTTCTCTGCCAGGTTATCTTCACACTACACCAGAATGTTCCACTCATTTCTACCTTGATTTTTTTTTGTTTTTGACCCTTGTTTAAAGTTTTTTTGATTAAAAGTATCATCTTGGCCTTCGCTTACCAGTACATTTTAATGATGTGTCAATTCTATTTTGTGCAAGTCTGATACCCATTACTTTTTGCACCATTTTTTTTTTTAATTACCATTTTTAATGTTTTGCACCAGTAATAGCAGTGACCAGCGGCCTTGTGTTTTCTTGTATGTATGTATCCATCCCTCTGTAAATCTGTCTGAGTCTTGTAAATGCAACATTTTAGAGACACCTCAACAGAATTTATTCACATGCATTTAGATTTGAGGATAAATTGATTAGATGTTGGTGGTCAATGGTCAAAGAGATTGGAGTTGGATAAAATAATAAAATAATGGCATTTTTTATCCAAAAGGTCAAATTCAGCTTCACTGTAACATCATAATGTTATGCAAAAGCACTTTTCTGGAAATTATTTAAAGGGGTAATATTTTGCTAAACCCACTTTTATTAGTCTTTGGTACAATTATTTGTATATTTGGACCCTAATAGTTCAAAAAGTTTGAATTTGAACCCTCCAGGTGCTGCAAAGCCATCTTATATTCATTTTGACAGAAATCAAGTGGATTTCTACAACCCGTTTCATTTCCTGCTTAATTTCTTACATCTATAACTAGTTATGTCATGACATTTGCACATATAAGGTCAAGACTTCCAACCAACATTTCTCCGAATACACCATAACTATTTGTCAGCAGCAGCAGTTGTAGTCCATACTGAAAATATGTCCAAACTTCAAACTGACTACCTAAAATGTTCAGTTGTTGGTTGAACGGGACAGAGCACCCCAGCAAACAACTTAGAGGGGGTGGGGCCTAAAGTGGCTCATTTGCATTTAAAGGGCGAGCGCTCAAACAACCTTTCTCATGTCATTACTCAGAAATAGGGTTGAAGATGGACCTGTGGAGTTGAATTAATGAAGAATTCAGACCCAAACAGAGCATTTACAGTTTATGTAGACCACAGGGAAATGTTTTAAAATGCATAATTCCATTAAAAAAAAAAAAAAAGCAAAATATCACTCCTTTACGGCTATGCTCCCTGTAAAACACATGACAGAAATTATAAACTGGAATATGTGTCAATAGATTCCATTTACCAATGAATAAGAGTGAATGTTTCTGTCACACAGTGGCATGGTTATCATTGCTATTCTTTCTGGTATCTGTGCATTACCGCTCTGAAACTCCCCTGCATTATGCGAAAGAACATGAAACATGAAACTCTGAGCTGCAACTACACCCTGAAAATGGCAAGTTTTGACAAAACACACACCTCGTTTCATGTGTCATTTTCCTTAATAGGTGTTTGGTCCATTTGATACCACAAAACCCTTCTTGATTCCACCAAAACCACTTCTCTACCAACACTTTTTTGCAAATGCAGCTGCAGCATCCTGCACCCAGTGCCACCCAAGAACTGGCCAACCCACCCAGATCATTCCAAATCACTGTTTCTGCCAATCCAGTATGGTAATGGGTGGCACCAGACCTATCTACAGTACTGGCACACTTGTTATAAAATGTGGAGATAGATCTGGCTATGTGAGATTTACCCTTTCTGTTCTAATACACCCAACAATAGTAAATGTGGACACTCCATCTTCAGCATTGAAAGTTTGGCAAATGGGAGGGGTTGCAGACAGTTGTTTTAATGTCTATTTAATTAATTTTAAAATTTTCCCTGTTTCGATATAATGACCTTTGAATCGACCCTGAGTTTCTATGAACATCTACATGTGAAATACCTGCTGTCACTTAAAAACACAAAATGCACAATCACCAAAAAGTTATAGGTTTTTAAGGGTTAACACAAAAGGTTATAAAGTCACAAAACCACAGCACACAGCAAATCTGAGATTAAAATGAGGGAATTAGAAGGAAGTAGGACTGGGTATTAAATTTGTCAAGAGTTTGCCCCAGGACCACCTAGTCTAATATTAACAATGAATATGCTTTTATGAAATATAAAATAATCCACAGAGGAAAGGAACGTGGGTTTTTTAAAGAAAAGGACTTTTCAAGAGTTTTGATTCCAATGATAAATGTTGGAATGTAAGTAGTACAAAATGTAATAATGTATTGATAAATGGTGAAATAATGTGAATGATGAAGTAAAAGGTAAGATTTAAAGCAGGCTGTCTAGGAATGAGAGAGAATTCATTCATAAGGAAAAGCATAAAGAACGGAGACAGTCGTTTTCTGTTTCGTAGCCCCTCAGGCTAAAAGCTCCAGAATTACTGAAGAGGCATACAAATGCAGACGCAGACAGAGAAGCAGGAGAAGTCAGAAATTGATCTGGGTCCAAGATTCAGTGGTGTCCCTTTATCTGAAAGCAGAGCTGCTCTACAAATGAGTCTCAAGATAACTGCCACGCTCATCCTCTGATCCCTCCTCTTCCTCCTCTTCCTCCTCTTCCTCCTCCTCCTCCTCCTCTTCCCCTCCACTGACCCCTACCTGATCAGGCTTGCTCCCCACTCCTCTGCCCACAGGAAATCATTACCCCCCTTGCAAAACCCTCCACCAGTCTCTAGTCTCCCATGAGCCCCACTTCTTCCAATTTAGGCGATATTATGTCTGATTGCCAGCTATTGCATCTCTGAAATCATTCCCTTTTACAATTTCCAGTGTATGTCATGAAATCCAATGTAGACTCTGCTGATTGTATGCTGTTCAACCATGTGAAACACACACATTTGCACTGTTGAGTTCTGCTGACATGTCTACAGCTCGATCCAAATGCTTGAGGGGAGTTTGTGGCTCATGATGTTTCTGATAATGCCCACCTAATGTGTGGTGATACAGCCGTTTCCCTGCCATATGGCCTGTGGTTAGCTCATAATGAATGTGCAGTGTAATGTTGGATGCCTACCCAGGGACCTAATTTATCAAGCAAAGGCCAACAGTGTCAAAGCCATTTCCTCGTGAGATGCAGCCACACAGCAAATGACTCAATGAGGCTGTAACGTGCAAGGTGTAGCCATATGTATTCGTATTCCTTCCACTATCCATGCATGGGAGAGCTAAGGTCAAATAAATGGGATAGGCTTACACAAGCCTTCAGGGAGGATAATGTGAGATGGCAGGTCTCCTATCACTGATTTATCCTCATATATGGTATGAATATTTCATGGCTGTGTACTGGGAATATTATGGCAAAAGGTAACTGTGCATTAGTGTCCAAATGAATCTTGAAATTTGCTTTTGATCATGAATGCGAGGCTCCTGCAGTTTCATTTTAGAATGCAGACATTTTAAATGGCAGGTGGCGGTGGAGCTTTCCATTAAAAACACAATATGAATGATTAAAAGGCAATTTGAGAAGTATCAGCCTGGTACTATTCATGCTTCCCGTTTGCAACCAGTACTTTGTAAGAGAAAATGAGTGTTCACATCCTGCTGTTAATTTTTAAATTATTTCTTTCAGTATTATGAGATGCCATGCAATACACACAAAGCACAGGAGAAACTATAATAGTTACATACAGTGTGAGAACAATAACATGGGCTTCAGGAGAGTGCTATTTTTTGGGGAGGGGGTTGTCTTCAAAAATAACAGATAACATTTATAAAGCACTTAGCATCACAGAGGGGCAGGGACTGAATGAGAGATGCTGTTTATTTCAGTAATAATAGTTCTGCACTTTACTGACGGGAAATATGTTCGATAAAAAATATTTATTTTACTGTTCACAAAGGTCAGAAAGAAAAGCAAGCACTTGGAAAATGTTGTTTTTGACACAAAAACACTAAATGCTTTTTCTTTTATGGATTTTGAAATGTAAAAAAAAAAATCAAAGAATTAAGTATGGTGTTTTTAAATGTTTTCAATTTATGGTTGTGATCACATGATCAGTTACAAAAGACAAATGTACAAACTAGAAAAGCACTCAGAGACTGCAGACCTCCACCAAGGCAGATCAGTGCCCCCCCAATCACCACCAAAATTTAATCATTTGTTCCTTGTGCCAGTATCAACATTTCCTGAAATTTTCATCCAAATCCATCCATAACTTTTTGAGTTATCTTGCACACAGACAGACAAACCAACACTGGCAAGAACATAACCTCCTTGGCAGAGGTAATTACATTACATTAGCATTTATCGTCATATACAGTGGTGGCTAAACTTATTAGAACATTTCGCATGTTTAAGAGATTACATCTGTTTTTGTTTTGAATTGGCAATTAAAATACCCATTAAACAACTAAAATATCTACACAGTCCTCATTATTCTCCACAAACTGTAAGATAGAACCATCATAAGGAAATTTAGGTAATTTGTGAGACTTAAAATCATGTTTTGGGGGCAAAAAGTCAATATTTTCAGATCTGTAAGGTGTTCAAAAAAATTTTGCCATCACTCTACATTAGTAAGATTTGGACATGAATGATACAAAGGTAGCTGCCTAGTTGTACGCATGATGATGATGATGATGATGATGATGATGATAATGTTTGTATGTTTAGTCTGTCTTGTTTATATGTTAAGTCTGTTTTTAAATGTTGAGGACTACGGATAGAAAATAGCTCCCAGCAAAATCCAGCATATTTACACAAAGTAATTGTTTTATTTGTACTGACTGTTCATTAATATGCACTGTCTTCATCAAAGAAAGAAAGAAAGAAAGAAAGAAAGAAAGAAAGAAAGAAAGAAAGAAAGAAAGAAAGAAAGAAAGATAGATGATGATGATGATGATGATGATGATGATGATGATGATGATGATGACGATGATGATGATGATGACATAAAAACAACTACTAATGTTTTTAGGGGTACTCGTGCCTCCTAAAGAGGATCTCTCATATGAACTAGTCATGAAATGTGAGAGCCAAATTACACAAACAGCAAAAATAAGAGTTAAGCTCCTTTTTTTTTGTTTGTCTTTGTCCTCTGTCCTCCACCAAGGGGGTCTAAGGGATGGAAGTGGGCTCATCACATGTAGACAGTGCATCTGCAGCCATTCCCCGAGTCCACGCTGGCCAAGTTAATGTCATCCTCTGAGCCAAATTTTTAAAATGAAGCAGACACCAGATGTTGGAGCGGTCAGACGGAGTGGTGAGAATGACAACAACAATCTCTCCAGTGAGGTGATAAGCAAGTGGACTGGAAGCACCCCCTGCCTATTCACCAGATTTTCACACTCCTGATGGTCAGGTGGAAATTTTGGTTGGATGATTTCAGTAAGTGTGATTACCTACCGCAGACGATTCACAGGCACAATGAGCACATTCTCTGCTGATGCTCAAATATCACATTTGTCTTCTCTCCTTGTCTTTCTTTTACGCCTGACTGAAATGATGCTGCTGAATTCATTTTAATCTCATATCAGGTTTTGAATCGTGACAGATGAATCAGTAAGGTTTCCCTAATATTCTTTTCTTTAGACTGGTATGCTTTAATGGATGGCAGCTCTGTATAATAAGCTGTCTCCAGTGTAACATTTGCGTTCTGGATAAGGCACAAGAAAACATGCCGTATGCAGGGATCTTCTTAAAGTCGAGGATACTGTTCAATTAACAACAGCAGCAGAAAGAGGATTTGGAATAGGGGTGGGGGGTGGATGGGGAAGGGGAGATAGACAGTTCTTGCTGTGTATGGTTGGTCATGAGTGTGCAGGCACAAAAGAAACAGATGTTGTTGTTAAGGCATACACTATCTGAGCCATCAATGCCACCTATAAAAGATTACAGGCACATAACGGCAATCACTGAAAGCACACACGGATGATTTCAAATGCCAACAAATGCCAGCGATGTGGTAAGTCATTACAATCTCACAGCTCAGCGTTTGAGGTTCTAATCGTGCACCATTTTCACTGCCTCATATTTCACACAATTGGGGCAGATTTAAGAGAAAATCCTCCACAATATGTTCAGCACATGCTCACCTTCCTCACTGACAGCCATGCTTGTACATACACACACTTTTGTTTTTAAAGGATGTGATTGTGTTGTGATCCTGTCAAATTTGCCTCAGAATGCAACCGAGGTGGAGGCCTTTTAAGTGACAGCATCAAGGTGTTGTAGATCCACAACCATTAAATTGGGCCACGACTAGGGAGAAGATGCTCTGTGTGATCAAAGGCTGCATTAATGCCGGTTTGACTGTTTGAGTGTTGCTGATGTGAGGCAGGTGTTTTCATAGACAAGAAAGAGAAATTGCATTGGAGGGTTTATCACAACAGCAATTACACCTGATCCTGGGACCGAGCGACGGAAGCAAAAATGAGATCCAAGCAGAAACTGAGGCTGAAAGAGAAAGATATAGTACAACGGTGGAGAAAGGAAACCTTGATGCGGTTCCAGGCTGATTAATGAAGAGGCAGTGGGGTGAAATGAACAGGAAATCAAGGAGGAAGCTGAGGCTGAATCCTGTTCTTTGATCCCTTGCTCCAGCGAGACTTTCTACACTCTGAGCTGCAGCAGCAAGCACTGTGACTCACACCTGTTTCCATAGCTATAAAACACAGAGGAGATAAAGTTGTGTTATTGGCTGTTAAGCTCTCTTGTCACAATCACAGAAGGGAGTAGGATTTGATGTCAGAGCACATGTACTCTACTCTAAACCCTCTGGATACAGTCAGTTCAGTCAGCACATTCAGTGATGGCACGACCTTCTTTTATCCTCACATGAACAACTTCTACTGTCGTTCCATCAAAGCCAAAGCAAGCACTGCCGATCTGTGGTCGCACACGGTACTACACTTCAGTATCCAAGCAGATCTGTCCCTGAAAGTGTCTCTGTGACAGGATGGAAGCTACAGAGATAAAAAGCCAAGCACAAGAGGCAAAGGGCTCCGAAAACATCAACGCATCCAGCAATGAGCCAAGGGCCATGAATCCGATTAATAGTGTGATGTGAGAGCTAATGCTATTTATGCTCAGAGTCAGGGTATGGATCATTGAGATAAGTGCCAGTGCTAAATGTGGAGGGACAGCCAATTGTAAATGGCCTGATATCTAATCAGCCAGTGAAGCAGAGGATTTGTTATGAGCATCAGTCATTTCACCGCTGCTGTGACCTCTCTTAGCTTCATTTGCAAAACATTATAAACTATGGGGATTCATTTCAAGTGTGTCACTAAGTCTCAGATATTTGTCATTAAATGTTTTCTACTCAGATATCATTATCCCAAAAATGACGTCCAACAACACTGTCCATCCAGCCTGTTAGTGTTCAGTCATCTCAGCTGAGGATGGAGACAGTCATAGCTGTGTTTGTCTTCTAAATGATCCGCTAAAGCTTCGTTTTCTCCGATCTGTGGTCTGGGATCAACAGTCTGTCGTGAATTGACACTCCATGTGCTCGTACAAATTCATTAAGCAGTCAATATTGCAGAGAAGCTGCTGAAATATGGACTCAGATGCCAAAAAATATCATTGTGCTGACAAATATTTACCACATAAAACACTTCATCAGTGTCAGGAAATGAACCTCTCAAGAGAAAAAAAAAGATTTAACTTGAATGCGGTTGGAGCACCATTAAAAAATCCAGATGATGAACACTTTCAATATAGACTTCTGAATAGTCACAGATTAAAATGTACAGTTTTATTTTGTTAAGGGAATACTCTTATCTGCTGGTGCTCTTTAATTGTGGAGAACAAGTTTATTGAAAATGGGATAATTTGACTTTTTCTCAAGCAATTCCACTCAGACAGTTAAAATTGAATCACTAACCATATATATTTTTGCGGGAATGTGATACAGTTATTAAAATGAAATAATAATGACTCTTATATTGAGCATGGCTGTTCTTAGTCTTTTTTTTTTACACCCCCCCATTCCTCTCCTTCAAGTCTCTTATTCTTGCTTTTCTCCACTCTGATATGAACATAAAAGATACATGTGCTGAAAAAAAAGATAGATGACTTGAGCTCTCATCATGCAATGCTCAGCGCAGTGAAAGACCCCTGAAGCTCAAAACAAAATGCTCCCATAAAGTGATTTACAGAAGCAAAAATGAGATATGGCGAGAGAGAGGCTGCACACATGACAGCTTTACAACAGTGAGAGCAAACTGACAGTAATAGCTGCCTGTTCTGCCAGTAGACAGGAGGCTGACAGGCAGCTGCAACTTTATTTGACATATAACACAGACAAACAGCATCTCACTTAATCCCCAAACAGACTGAGAAACCTCCTGATTTCTGCCTTTTCATAAAACACAAGCAAGTCAAACATAAGTTCACATTCTCAGACATCGTTGCTTTTAAATTGTGCCCAAATTAAAAAAATTATTGTATCCTTGGGGTGGTGTGGGGGGTGTGAAGCTGACAGATTACCCATCTTCTTTACCTTGTGCAGCAAAATTTTGCAGCCCTTGATTTTCTTTTCTGCACCATATAACTCAAAAAAAGGAAATCTACCCTATTTCCAACCCCCTCTGGTTTCTAGACAAGCATTTTATCTTCCTGTCTACAGGCACCGCAGACTAAACACACTCTCTAATAATGGGTGTTTTCTGTCCAAAGCCAGTGTGTCTAGAGGCAGTAGGCCTTAAATCTGCTGCTTGAATAGCATTTCCTATACTTTCTCTAAAGATGACACAGAGGCGTAATAGGACATTAAACACATACACACTGGTATGAATAGTTTCCTGTATGCATTTAAGTGCTTACTGGTGCAATACCGTAGACAGCCAATATAAATATGAGACAGCTGAAAGCAAGAATATCTAAGAATTTGAAAGAGCAAACTCAGGAAATCTTATTGAAATTATTAAGTAGGAATTGAAGGATGCAAAACTTACATTAAATGTAATTTTCTGAAGCATTGCAACTAAATGTGACCTGAAATAAAAGGTGAGAATGAAAGAAAATGTAGCTTCACTGAAAAAAAAACTCATTTGTTCCTGCCCTCGGACTGCTAAAATATATGAGCAAAATAAATGAGAAAACTTCTCATGTCCTTCAAGAAGCAAGATTGGCCCTGTTGAGCCAGGCACTTCAACTTTCAATGGATATGTGCAGCTGCCAGCACTGGAGGACTGTGGGTTTATTGAAGTGAACGGTCAGTGAGAGAAGACGAGGCCTTGTGATGCAGAGTCTCTACAGCCATGTGATTTTCATTGCAAAACACTGAATGTCGTCTGTTCTTCCGCTAAAAAGGATTGAATCACCAAAGGAACAAAAGGACAAAAAAAAAAAAAAAGATGATGATGATACATACTCCAATCAGTATTACTTAGATGCTTCAGTGTTTTACATTATTTCTGTTTTGTACAATGAGCTTTTAAGTTACCCACATGCAGAAAGTAAAGCTCAATACTGCCTCCTCCTGGATATTAGGAGAATTTTCTCACTGTACCACAGTCATACTAAGATATAGTTTCTTCCTTTTGATGTAAACTTTTCATCTTAATTTAAGCCTGATTTATTCTATTTTCTATCAAAATCATAGGAAAAACACAAGACTAGTCGATGTGTTGTTAGCCGAGCGCTTTAGTAAAAGATAATTATGCGGTGGTGATACTCAGACTGTGGAGCTTTCCCCATAATTTGATTATGTTATTGGGATCACAAGCTTGGTAATGTACTTAATATTATCAAACACTAGCATCTAAGTTTACTCTTATCTTCATCAACGTTGTGTGATTCATTGACTATAATACATCTGTTTTTAAAAACTGTTCACGTGTGTAACAGACCTAGATGGAGTGGATTATTTGAAGATGTTATAGCAGTTTTCTAGAAGCAAAAAAATGTAAGAAATTGGAAAAACCAAGACAGATTCTGAAGAGAAAACATGCAAAATATTTAGTGCTAGTGTGTTTTCTATGAAGAGATGTGTCATCAGCAGATTTCCAAGTTGGTCGATCAAGTGTTAAATGCTGCCAACAATAAATACACCTCATTAAATTCTATATTGCCATATTGCTAACCACAGCTGGCTAGCCACAGATCCTCATGTCTGCCTTTGAGGAGTAGATGTCAGGAAATTTATCAGCACAACTTCACAAAGTGGGTTGTAATAAACCAAGGCTTCACAGCAAACAGGAGTAAACTTTAAATCACAATAAATGTTATTTTCTTTTGCAGACAAAGCCATTTTTCAGCTGTGATTAAGACGCCCACCCAGATGGCCTCTCCAGACTCATCTAATAAGCCTGAACATCACTTCTTAAATCCTCCTGCAAACACATCTGTACTGTGAAGAACAATGGAATCAAAGCTGATTTAAGTGAGTCATTTCTCAGGCTTGTGTTAACCCAGCTGAGGATGTTAGTATTGACCAGTCTCTCTTTTCACACCCTCTTGCAAAAATGATCTAGGATGTACCGGAACAGTTTCTCAGCTTCACTTCTTGCCAATTAAAATGGACTCATGCTTCTTTTCTGTGGAGGTAAAAGTGGTTTCCATAGTTACACTGTGTGAATAAGGGTTGTTTTTTTAAGAGCTTTTAGTGTACACTGTCAAATCAGACAAGGAAATGAATGCAGTTCCTCATTTGTGCTCACCTATTTTCACTCACGTACTTCATCTTCCAGACAAATGGCCTCATTCACATACTGTACCTGCCACAGCAACACTTTACCTGCATCATTCTTTTAAAAAACCTACATATACCTCTTCAAAATGAGCCAAATTAAGCATCTACACTGATTCTGTAGGTGAAATTCCTTCTGTTTGCATCCACTCAAAGTTGGAGAACAGTTGCACCGACTAATGTTGGATCTGAAACTTGAGTTCATAACCTCAGCAGTGAAGTAACACCACCATCCTACCACAACTATTTTCAGTTATGGAAAAACAACCAGAACAGTAGGGTAAATGGTATAACAACCTTTTTTTTGTATTGCACATTTTGAAGGAAAAACACCAACAAATAATTGAATTCTTACAGGTGCAATATGCAACATATATGAAGAAAGGGGAGGTATGAACCCTTTTGGCGCTTTTTTTTTTCCAAAACATTTTCCATTTTGATATCAAGATTTCAAAAAGCTGTAGCTTGTGGTTAGAGATAAACTCAAACTGTAAATGAGAGCAATATTGTGTATGACCTGAAGTTTATGATGGGAGTAAATTTACTCTTCTAATTTGCATATTGTGACGTCACATGGCGGTGGTCATATTGAATTGCATAACTTTTAGCAAAATTTAACTTTGAACATATTTATATGGAAGTTTTCTTTGTGTTTTTGTTTTATTGTCTTCTTATCCTTAAAATAAATCAACTTAAACATTAATAGAAAGTAAAATGCAGTAAGTTTAGTCGCTTTTCAGGAAGCAGCAGAGTAGCCAAATCTATCCTTATCTATCGAAACTAAAACTAAATAAACTTCACTTACTTACCAAACCAGCTTGGGACCATGCCTTTCAAACTGGATTATCTTCTTCCCTTTGAATAGAAACAAGCCCTAAAAAGGTGTTTGAATTAAAGGGGCACATGTCCACCATCTATTTGTGTGAGGTGGTAACAAGATTTGGCAACTCTACCTGGAGCTATGGTTTGTTTCATTCAGTTATGTTGCTTTAGGGTTAATTGCATTTTTATTTCCAATGTGTGACCTGAACATAACTTTAAAACCAAGTACCTTCTCTGACTTTCTCAGTTGCCTCCATCCATGTACAAGGGGGTTTCAAAATGCCAGTGGAAGGACAGTTGGGAAAAATGTTTAAAGTTATGTTTATTTTTCAACATATATGCTCCATCTAGGTCAATGCGCTTCTGCAAGCATTAATACCAGCCTTTATGTCAGTCTGCGTAAAACTGAGGGCCATGCGATTTAAACCATGTCAAAGCCATGTTCTTCTTCCATGAACTTTTTGAAGCCCCCTCATGTAGACAGTCCTGCCTTTAGTTGAGCCATATGGGAGTCAATGGCAAGTTATGTTTTGATCCTGTTTTATTTCTGCCATCGATCACACATACCATGCTTGTCAATTTTAAAGATATTTTTACATGTCAAGAAAGTCACAATTTGTGGCAAAACTCTTCAAGTATCAGACTGAAAGTAACATTGTAATTGTCGTTCTCTATGATATGTTCAGAGTCACTGAAGATGTGTCAACGTTTTTATCTTATCACATCTTTTAAGACTGAGGCCCCTCCTCTACATTTCATGTTGCCTTGATGAAGTCAGCATTTACAAACTCTTCTGGATCACACTCTTCTATTGTAAGTAGGTAAATTCATCAATTCATATAATATATGAATTAATTGTGTCTTGATGACAATATCATATTATTATTACGTATTTACTCTGACAATTGAAAAAGCTCTGTGACCCATTTTATGTCCTGACTCAAGTTTGGGAAAGGTAAACTATTGCTGACTAAATAACATGATTAAATAGTCGGCATGCTATTTTGCAACTTCCTATATTCTTGACAATGTAAACAACATAAAACTTGAAAGAAAAAAAAGAAGAACGTTGTTACAGATATGGATAGAGATACAGATACAAGAGGAAATTCAGCAGATATTCAAATTTGTTGTTATTGTTATCACTTCTACTTTTAGCCCAGGGTGTGCAAACTAAGACAGATACCTTATTGTACTTCTGCTGTAGTGAACATATCACTGTAATAATATTTCATACACTGTTCATAGTAATCTTTTAGTACAAACTGTAATGAAATATATACTACTATTCATTCAATGGGTTGAATATTTGTGACAAACTTAAAGATTGGTTTAGTTAGAAAATGCATAGATAGATAGATAGATAGATAGATAGATAGATAGATAGATAGATAGATAGATAGATAGATAGATAGATAGATAGATAGATAGATAGATAGATAGATAGATAGATAGATAGATAGATAGATAGATAGATAGATAGATAGATAGATAGATAGAACTAACTGCAGCTGTAGTTTCTCTTTTTTTTTTTTTTCAATTTTATTGAAAACATTGAGTATACAGTACAAAAATTGAACAAACAAGATGTCAAAAGGGAAAAAGCATTTGAACATATAAGTTTAAGAAAATAATGCATAGATTTAAAGATACAAAGTATAATACACAAATAATAGTATAAAAAAGTAAATAAATAAATAAAAATAACAAATCTGACAAATATAAATAAATAAATGCAACAGAGAGTTCAGTCAATATTAAAGAATTGTTTAAAAATAGCCAAGCTGTTAGAGCTTTTTTTTTTTTTTTCATTATAGATACATTCTATAGATTTAATATAATTTTCAAATTCCATGAGGAAGATTTTAAAATGTGGGTGTGTTTTAGTATATTTGTTTTTATGTATATGAAATTTTCCAAATAAGATGAACAAATTTACAACAAATTCTAAATTGTGAATATCATGTTTAAAATATGTAATTACATTTTGGGATGTTATAGTTATCTTATTATTACTTTTAGATATGATATATTATTCAATTTTGGACCAGAAGTTACAAGAATGTTCAAATAAAAAGAATAAGTGTAGAGTAGTTTCAGAGTAAGAATGACAAAAGTTACAAGCTGTAGTTTCTCTTCTCTGTGCCTTTTTTTTTTCTTTTTTTTTTAACAAAAATTCTGTTTATTTCTTTAGTTTCTGATAAATCTGTGTGAAACTTCTCTGTAAAGGAACAGTTCCCATTAAACCAATAAGCAGGAATATGTGATTGTTTTTTTTTTGTTTTGTTTTTTTTTTTTTGTTTTGTTTTTTGAACAATTAACATTAAACAGTAAATATACATAATAGTATACAACAACAAGAAACAAGAAAATCTTTTACATTATATAGAGAAATACATGTAAGTAAAAACATTAGGAAAGAATAAATAAATAAATAAATAATAATACAATAAAATAAAATAAAGTGAATAATAATAATAAATAAAAATATGTAATAAAAATAAAAATTGCTCGAGAAATAAATAGAAATTATACAAATTGAATAAGATTATACATTTGACTTTTTTCTTTTTTTCTTTTTTTTTTTTTTTGCTTTAGAATTTATACTGTTTCTCAAATTGTCCATGTAATTGGAAAAAAGGGCTTTGAAAACAGTGATGATTGGACGGTGATGTGCAAATTTGGAGCAATGAATGTGAAATTTGGCAAAAAAAAAAAAAAAAAAAAAAAAATTCAAAAGGTCGATAATATATTTTTTTTTCTGGAGTTATTTTATTAATGTGTGATAGGCCAAATAAAATGTGTTGAAAGTTCAATTAACATGAAGAGTCAATTTCTGTGTTTATAAAATTATTTAAATCAACCCAAAACATACGTGTGTAGGTGCAATCCCAAAATAAATGACATATTGTTTCTTCTCTGCGCCTTTATACTATCTTTACGCCTCTCTGTGACGTAACTGGACTCCGCCCCTTATGCAAAACATTCTCGGTATCCGGAAATTAACAATCCCGTGATGCCAGAGGAGTGTTAGCATAGCATCGGAATGGCCAGAGTGTCTCTCAGGACTTAAAACTTACTTTATCGACCTCTGTAACCCAACAGTTTATCTCCGTTTTCCTCTTCTGACATGGGGTTAACGCGGTCGAATGGTGTTAAGTGATGTATCCCTCCGCTCGGACGTTAACGGGATGACGGCTCCGTAGGTCCTAACGGGATGCCGTTCAGCTAGCCGCTCCGCCGTCCTGGGTCAGATTTACGTGCCACACACACCACACACAAGCTAGCAGGTTAGTTAACACTTAGTGGCGAGTTAATTCCAGCCTTTATTCGGCTGCTAAAAGTGGAAACAGGACGCCATGGCTCGGTTCGTGTTGGAGCAGCTGTCAGACTTCGGGGACTATACTGGCAACCGGGACCTGAACGAACTCCTGAAAATGAACATCAACGAGCATAAAAACAGCACAAATGTCCGTGTGAGCCCAGATGGACGTCACATTCATGTCATCCTCCGCAAGCCTAAGGTTGGTCTTGTGACTTTTGACAAATACGAGAGACCCCAGCTGACCCAGAAGAAGCTGGATCTGTGCCTGACGCGGACCGTCCCCATTGTGGATGTGTTGTATCTGGACCAGAACCACAGCACCAGCAGGGGCTCGGCGGTGGTGGCTGTGGTTTATGAGAATGGAAAAGCTGAGTTTTGGAGATTCCAGCAGTGTAAACCAGGCTGGCATCTCCTGCAGACGTCGGATTTGTGCAACAGCCCCAGAGCCAGGGTGGTGTCTGTCTGTACCTGCTCCAACCTCATCGTCTGGTGTGAGGAGAGGCCCTCCTCGGAGAGCTCCCCAGCCCTGGGCTCTACCAGGAATAAACTCAAGTACTGTGTTTGCAGACGTGACTTTGAGGTAGAGGAGGGGGCTGTGAGTTTAACAGGAGTAAAAATAGCCCTCCACAATAACCCAAAGTTCAATGTCATCAGCTCAGGTGAATATGTGCATCTCCTCCCTGACCTGAAAACAAAGCCTCTGTTGAGCATTTCTAAATTCCTCCTGTCATGGTGTCCTCGCCGTGATACCTTCAGAGTTAACACCACCTGTAAAAGCACCCCACTGAAGGAAGACACACTCTCTGCTAAAGAATCTGACTTTAAGAAGTTGGTAACAGACTGTTTAGGGTATTTATCAACTCTTGAGCCACCAGAGATCTATGACTTTTCACCTACTGGTTTTGGTGGTTTATTGCTTCTGCTCAGTACTGGGTGGGTGTGTCTGCTGCAGAGAGATGGGATGCTGCGACAAGTTTACAAAGTAGCAGAAAACTGCATGGTAAAGTTTGGTACTCACACAAGCCTCTGTATATACCAGGACACTGTGGCACTACTGCTCGACCAGAACCTGCATCTGATAGACTTGAACTGTGGACTGCAACTGAACTGCAAGGAGCAGGAGAAGATCTTACTGAAGAGTCGAGGGTTCTTATTCATAAATCAGGCAGAGAGATGGACTCCCCACCTCCTCTCAGAGACTGGACTTTATGTGGTGCACCAGGGAACAGACACCAGGGACTTAAATTGTAAGATAAAACTGTCTAGTTTTGGTACAGTGGAGAGTATCCAACCTGGAGCCCTGCTGGTGGAGGCTGTCTTTGAGGAGGCCTGTAAATACTACCAGCAGAGGAGCCTAAGCAGCACCCAGCTCACTGTAGATGCGCTGAAGAAAGGAGGTAGGTTCCAGGCTCCTATCTCTTTAGCCTCCATCCTCAGGAACTACCTCAGCACAGGCGTGAAGCAGAAGGGACCAGAGCTGTCCCAGAATGGAGGAGGGGGTGGGTGTATGGCAGGGCAAGACAAGCTAATGGGTTCTCTGGAGGCTGAATTGAAGGCTTTGGTCTCACTGGAGGAGGTGAAAATGAGTTTAGTGAGGGGAAATGCTAAAGAGGTGGAGGCTTTATGTGACAGTCTAGTGGAGAAAGAAGTAGCAAGGCTGCTGTCATCCCCGGAGCTGGATAAAGAGGCTCTGCTCTACCTCAACTCCATCTTCAGTATATTTCCCTGCCAGGCGTGGAAGGCGGCACAGGCAACCCTGCAGCTTCACTACAATGGAGAGGCCTGTCTGTCCAGCAGTGCTCCCCCTGATATATGGAAAACTGTTCTCAGTCCTGCACCAACTTCCAGTCCTCCTATCAATGTTAATATGACCAATGGTGAGCCAAAACATAAGCACAGCTCAAAGGGCAACCGTGTTACCAACTCTAAAATCAAACCTACAAGCTCCACTCCCCCTGCTGTCCTGCCTGTGTTTGAACTCCTCTGCCATTCCATTTACCACTTTCAGCCCAGTTGGCTGCCCAGGTTCCTCGAGCTCTCCCAGCAACAGCAGGGCTCAGCTGGACTCGGCCTGAGCCTGGCTTCTACCACCTGGGGTTTCTCCAGTGGAAGAGGAGCAGAGAGTGCTGAGAATAATGTGCCGCTTTACAAACGAGCTTTGTGTGTCTTATCCAACCTGAATTCAGACAGAGAACAGAACCAGGATTTGGAGGTGGAGCTGCTGCTGGTCAGCGGGCGGCCCAACGCCATCCTCCAGGCGTTGAGGATCTTAATGGTCAGACAGGAGTGGGAGCGGGTCACGAAGGTGGCTCAGAAGTTCTGCAAGCAGAGTCCGCTGCTGAATAAGGAGATTTTCACTACTTTGCTCTGTGAGGTGGCCCAGCACAGAGACCTGGATCCCTACCTGGACCTGCTATGGGCCCTTTGCCCAGAGGACATCACTGTCACTACCATCCTCAACATTGTCCTTAAGCACCTCCCCGCCCCTAAAACCCAGTCCTCATCTTCCTTCCCCATGTCCAGCTCTACTTCCTCCTGCTCATCCTCTTCCTCCTCCCCTGCCCCCTTTGCAGACTCCCAGAGCAGCCAGCTGACCATCGGCCTGCTCAAACCTCTGCTTAGGAAAGTTCTTCAGAGGGAGACCAAGCCCAGCCAATGTTATGCTGACATCCTCCAGTCACCATCATATCCGCCTCCAGCCCCTCCCCGCCAGCCTGCAGAGGCACTCAGGACTGTGACAGATGTGAGCAAAGACTCAGCTCTAGACAACAACCTCCCCACAGCTGCCCTGTCGGAGTCACCTGAGCAGCAGCCGTCCACTTACACACCTGTCCAGAGGGTGAGGATGGCACTACCTGCTAATCTACTCTGATTTAATTAACTTGTAATATTTAACATGAACAAGCACAATGATAATACACAAAATAGAACCACAATCTGACCAAATCTGACCATGTGTAATCTGACCAAACTGTGAGGTAGGGCTGAATGATTTGCATTAAAAAAAAAAATCATATTGCAATTATTATGGTTGTGACATCATGTCGTAATTTTAGTGGGAATGACTAAAGAAATTTAAAAATGGTGTGATCTTGCGGGGATGGAAGCCTGAGCAACTGCAGTGCTTCATTTATAACATTAATTTATGACACAGTTTACTTATATATCACCATATTGCAATTTTGACAATATTTGAATGAATTGTTCAGCCCTACTGTGAAGTAGTTTGTTTTCTGCCTAAACAGTACAGTATGACAATCAAAAGAAAACAATATTGTTGTTTTGCAGGTAATGACAGTGTAATGCAGTATATTTGGTATAATTCCCATAGTGTTTTTAATAGGTTGGTAAAGTCACATGAAGTATGACTACTAGAAACTATGAAATGACTACTGAAGATCATACCAGGGTAAATACTGGATGTAATTCTAAGTATTAATATGTATATACTGTATATGCCATGTTATTTATCTCTTAAGCCTTAAATGCCCATGGGCATGTGCATGTTATAGCATAATCTTGCATCAAATATGCTTAGCCTAAAGCAGAATAGCAGTGTTGATGATAAAGTATTGTGTTAACACAGTATAGTACCTAATTTACTCTGTCAACAACAAAGCCACTATCTTCCATTTCTGGGAATCTGTGCGTAGAATACAATCACAATCAGTCTTGGCCTTTAAAGTAGCTGATTCCTGCTAATTGTAGCCAAGTATAGCTGCCTTCTCTTGTACCGTGCGCTTAATGTCAAAGTGCATTAGACATTCATGCAGCCGGTAATCTACTGAGTGCTATTCAGACAAGCTGGTCTTTGTGTTTGAATGTTTGTTTAGAGTGAGGTATGTTTCAGAAGCGGACGGAGGGAGTCCAAGGTTCCTTTTGCCAATTTTGTTTTCATATTAAACATAAGAGCTCAATCGTTAACCTGGTTCCCATACACTCCATGCATACATCTAACATCTGTAAACCAAACTTTAAAACTGTACTGCCTGTCCCACTTTATGTTTCCGGAGAACATCTTGTCCGCTCTGCTCCTTTCACAGTTCGACTCACACGACATTCCAGGCAGAATACCCAGTAAAAGTGACTCATAGTTTGACTTCAAATTAAATTTTGAAGGTAATTTTGTTAGTGCTCTAGTGAGGCTGAGGCACATTGTGACTAGCACAGGCACTGTGCTCAGATAAGGTCACGTCTCCGTTATAGGACCTAGTGACTGTAATGATAATACAGAATTTTGGTCTCTGTCTTCCCCCCTGCCAGGTTTCCACAAGCAGATTGCACTTTTATATCTCAGACAGTATTGTTTGTGCCATTCTTTTGTTGCATGTGGTGAACGTGTTTCGATTTAGTGATGTTAACAAAAGTCCTCCAGTGCCTATATGTTGGCTTTTCTTTTCAGCAGTTTTGTACAGAAATGGAAGCCCTTGAAACAAATTATTTATTTCCTAATTGTCATTGGAAGACAGTGATTTTAGTTTCGCAGTCTTCCATGGACATATGAGGTACTGATAAAAAAAACAAAAAAAAACTGACATGTCTTAATTGTTTAGTGACAACCTGAAAAGACTCTAAAGTGCTGCAGAACAATCAGAGTGCCTTTTCGCAGTGCTGCTCTTCATTTACAGGGTAGTGTCACATTTCTGCTGTGTCTCTGCAGCGTCACTCAGACTGAGTGTCAAACCGGTGTTATTATATTCAGTATTGAGAGGTTTTCTTTTGTTTTTTTTGTTGTTGTTTTTTTATGCAAATCAGCTTTATCTTTGGGGGCAGTTTTAGATCTGTTTAGTCAGAAACTGCTTATATGTGAATTTTAATATCGAGTTCCTCCGCTTTGGGCTGGCTCATATTGGTATATATTTGTATCATTCAAGTTGTGTGCAGTTGAACAAGCATGAAAAAATGCAGGGGACTGAGAAGTACAGTACGGTGCTGTAAACATGTTTGAGCCCAACCCAGAGTCACTGGGAACTCCCTGACTTTACCAAACAGGCTCCTGAGCCTGATGACATGTATGAAAGTTCAGATGTTAAATATTAATTAGCCTTAAAAGTTGCTTCTGGTTTCTATTAACAAATACAGTTTCACACTTATGCTGTTGTGACTACAGACTTTTTGGTGATGCTCTCCCTTCACAAGAAATGTATTTATGATTGAAAGCTGTCAACTATTAAACTAAAGATAAAACTTTGGTGTTCTGTTGTGGGTTTTCTGCTTTTAGATAAACTTTTTGATGTCAGCCCTCTGTCATACCTACCTTATGTAACAACATAAATATCTGTCAAGCGGTTCTTTTTAATTGGCACTTTCAAACATGTCATTGTCATACACCTGACAAGTCCACATCCCCGTAAATTGCTGCAGTGCTGGTTTGTTCAGCTCTGTCAGCAGAGTCTATTTATATGACTGCAAAACAGGAGGTCTGCCTGACAGATAACACACTCTTCAGTCTCAGTGAAATATTCAGGGATGTTTTACTGTAGCTGGGTTTATTTTTAAAGTCTTTTTAATCTAACCTGAAAAAAAGTAAAAGTGGTTATCTGATTTAAAGGCTTAGCTGTGTAGCCATTTGAGGTTTTTATACAATTAATATTCATTCATGATCCTCTGTCTCCAAATCCACTTTAACTACAGATGTGTGTGCATGTGATCTAGTAGAAGGATGTGTGAAAATATAATAGATTTCCATGCTTATGGCCTTGAAGAAGAATGTTCAGTCTGTTACAATTTAACTTCTGAGTCACAACTTACTAACTTAACTCATATAACAAGTGAATCTATATGTGTGTCTGGTCCTCACAGTCAATATTCAGGTTCCACACAGACATGTGAAGGTATAATCACAGGAGTGGAACAAATGAAGTGGAAAGTGGAGGTTAGTAACTCCTGTATCCTGTGTTAGGGTAATAAGACACTGAGTAATGGCAAACAGCAACAAAAAAGGGAGCTGTAGCAGCAGTAAATAAGGTTATTACACACATACCTCATTTCCTCATTTTTACTGTGCCTTTTCATCTCCTCCCCACTCTCTGTACCATTTTTCTTTCCTCCAGATTGAGTTTCTTAGTGTCCATCTTCTCGTATTACCAGGTTTCAAGTCATACCGTAATGCCATTGATTTCACATATTCTATTCATAGCATTATAAACAAAAATAACCTGAACAGAAGCTGGCTGTGCTACATTCTGCAGTGTCCTCTGACTATAAACAGCTGACTTTAATCCAATGAGCCGCACAAATTGATGTATGAATTTAATGAAAATATTTAACAGGAAGCCAAATCAGCTATAGGAAGTCTGTACTGAACCCTGTAGAAGATAACTGTTAACTACTTAACAAGGGATTCATAGATTTTTGAAGGTCATATTTATGATTTGTAGTTACATTAGTGCAGTTCATGTATTAAATAGCTGCTGCTCTTGTACAATAGTGTTTAGATCACATGTACATGAGATGATTGTGTGAAATAAATCTGTCACAGTGTGTTAAAACTTTTGCTGACAGACTGGTGTGTTACAGTGAAGGTTCATATGAGATCCTAAGGGATGTACTATGCTCCTAAGGTACCTTGTGAAAAACACTTGCATGGTTTCTGTGGAAAATAAGATACGGACTGACCTTTGAATTCCAATCATGTTACAGTTAAGGTAGGAAAATGCGCAGCAGAAACGACGTGTTAGCCAATCAGTGGCCATTTTACTTACAGTAGTTTCACAACAACTGGTAGAAATATTTACAAGTTGTTATCACATTGACCAAAAATAACATTTAGAGTGCTGTGTAACAGAACATACACATTACACATAACATAGTACAAACAAATTCAGAATAATATTGGTCAAAATCAACAATTGTAAGAATATTTAAGACCACAAAAAAAAGCAAAAAATGTATCATTTTTTTCACAAAAAAGTGAATTCATTACATATATCACAGAATTAACAGCGGTAAACAGGAAACTAATTTTCAATATTAGTGCAAATATAATTAAGGATTCATTTTAAAAGTGTTTTCATTGGGATAGGATTGCCAAACAACAGCTATAAAAATACATAGGCTGGCACAACATAAATGCCACGTGGCACAACACACTGCTGGCAGAACACTGAACACCAAATGACTGTTTACTTTGATGTTAGATGTGAGCATCTGTGTATTTAACACTTTACAGAAAATCAGCCTTATAGTTTACATATTCACTATGTGATCTCACAGTTCAACAGCAGCTCATTTTATATATGTTATATATAAACAAATAGAGTAACATTCTTGAAATGCTCATTTAAAATATTGAAAAAATCCCTGCCGATTCCCTTATGCCCTGTGTCCCCCTAAGGTTAATTCCTCTTATAGGCAGAGTATGCAAAATACTCTGATGACTGTCACAAGTTATTACTTTGCTTCTCCACCCAGTAAACACAACTGGAATTGAAATGTAACCCCTCTTTCTGTGTTTCAGCTTGCGTTCCGCATCTGTTTAACAGTGTACCATATGTTTTTATTTGTCAAACGGTGCTTAAGTTGTTGCTACAGTTGTTTAAAAGCTGCACCACTTATGAGCTGCCTCCTCAGCTGAATGTCATTTGGGCTCGTGGGATGTGGTTCATTATAATGCGGTCACTGGAAAAAGACATCAACAGTCGTCAGAGACAAGGTTAGAGTGGAATGAACCAGACATGTGATTCTTGTACTGTGTGTGTATATGTTTTGAAAAAGTGTGTTTATTGGGTTTTGTGTGTGCTACTCACTCAAAGACATCAGAGTACTTCATCCTCCTGTAGTATTTGGCAAGTTTGATAGAGAAAATGATGCTGGGGATGAAGAAGATCAAGCACCATCCCAGACACAACCAAAATGCATTCTAAAGAGAGAGGATATAAGGAGGAAGTGATCACCACAAATGCTATAAGAGGAGTAAAACAACAATTTATCCAAGTACTCTAACTCTCGATCACTTAGGTATTGCTATAGGCAGAGATAACATCTACCCCTCACCAGAGATTCCACCATGTTTGAGCAGATGATGATCTGAGCCGAGTCAATGGCTCCTGCAACTGGCCCACAGCGACCGACCTCCTGTGTGATCTACAAAACAATAAACCAGGGCCATTGTGTAAAAGGCAATCTCATAGAGGTGAAACCAAACAAACACATAAAACACAGGCTTCACCGGACGTGTACACTGAGAATTAAAAGTGTAAATACATCACACTTTACCGTGATATTGGCCCAGTCAGCATAAGCAGTGAAGTAACCCAGCTGACAGTCCAAAAACGTTCTGCTCTCCTGGAATAGAGGGCGAGAGAGAGTAAATTCCACACATTTTTAAACTACTTTACAGTGGGAAGTCATAAGGAATCAGGGGAACCCACAACTACTTCAGCGAATGGATTTATGGATAAATCCTCTGAGGTGACCCGTAAATAACTGCATGTAGCAGACAATATGATTAGGCTGGGTTAATTTATTTATGTGGCACACAAAGGGTAGCTCAACATGTTCTATACATAAACAAAAACATTGAAAAAGATTAGATAATAATAACCTTCTGAGACCCAGGAAAGTGAAAATTTTAGCTTTTTGACATTAAACAATTGTCTTGATTGAAAATTGCATAATGCAACAGTTTTTTCAGATACACTTTTCAAATGATTTTTATTTATTTATTTTTTTAATGGAAAGTCCTTTGCAATGGACAGCATTTTTAAAGTAAAACTGTCACACTTTTGTCCCCTACAGAGGACAAAAATGCATTGCTGGGTGCCAGGAGGTTAAGATAAGTACAAAATAAATTAACATAAATATAGATATGTGTAATTTTAATTTACATTTAGAACTATGTGCGTTTAAGGACAGTCTTTGCTGGTCCACTCTGCTCTGACGATATTAACCAAGTAGACTTGTCCACTACTACCTGAGAGGTTTAGCAGATAGAGAAGATTTATTTAAAAGGGTCCTTCAAGTACTTATGTTTATTTCAAATCTGCCTGTAATGCATTGTTACAATTCATAACAGCATTTGAGGATACTATGAAGACCATGGTCCAAGAAGCACATTGTTTCAGCTACAATAAATACACTTATGTTAACTGAGCTGCAGCCCCTCCTCCTCGCTCCCTCTGGCTAAATGACTGACCGACCAAAGGCATTAAGGAACCACATGGAGCACTTTTTTTTCCCCCTGACTCATGTGACTTCTGGCTCCACTCACGGTCTTGACGATCTGTGTCGTATTTGTGTTGAAGAAGTCTTGTGCTGCTCCCACGTTGCTCAGCACCTCCCCCACTGTTCTCTGGAAGAGATAGAAGAAAGAAAGTGAGCTGCAGAAAGGGAAAGGAAAGAGAATGATCTCTATTCTTAGCAGTTCCAGGTGTTAAGTCAGTGTATTCACATTGATTTTCTCTGCCGTGGATCGAATTGCCTCGATGGTGGAGTTCAGCTCTTCCTAAGGGAGAAAGGAGTAGAGGTCTATGTTTAAATGTCTGTAAATTAATTTGGATGGGTAGCATGAAAAAGAACTAGGAAAAAGAGATTAGGAGTGATGACAGCCAAGATAGGGCAGACTGCTCACCAGCTGTGGGATGATGGTTGTTTCGATGTCAGCTTGGATCTGCCTCAGGCTGTTGGCTTCATTTTGGAGTTCTGTCTGAGTACTACCACTTGTCTTAAACAGAGTAAACAAATTGTGGATGAACACATTTTAGTACTAAAATATAAATGTGATACTACAAAAAAAATTGTAAAAACTATTCATTTCTCATGACTCACTTGGGTAGCAGCAAGATCAAGTTTGTCTGCAGTTATGTTCAGATTAATGCTGGAAATGTTATTCATCTGAAAAAGACAACAATAGATTGTATTAACAAAAATATGAATAATGACAGCAGACATGAATACCACAGAAAACCAAGTGCTAAATAATGTACCTGCTGAATTAAAGTGGTGAAGTCAATATTGTTAGCCGTGGAAGAAAAGTTGCTTAGTTGGTTTTTAACTTCAGGGCTCAGAAATGTGACAGTGGACAGAGTGATGTCTGTATTGTCAAACTCCTGCTTGATCTCCTCTGTGTACTGTGTGGGAGGGACAGATATATGTATATGTAAAGAAAATGCAATGGAAAATAAATGTGTTTTACTGCACAAAGCGATACATTAGGATATTGCTTATATTCAACAATTCAAACTCACTTTGGATATATTGAGTAAGTTTTCCAGATCTATCAGCTCATATAAATGAAGTGCTGACCACAGAGGCTCGTTTTTCTCACAGTCGCTGTAAAAATAAAGCTAAATTTAGCTGTATTTTTTAACCACATGACTGAAAGTACTGTACTGAAACTTTAAATCCACAATGACACAAAGGAATTCATAAAAACTTGGAGTAACATGAAAGATCTATTAACCAAAATTATAAATATGTGTGTTTCTGTGTGTGGATGAATAATTACGTACCTATAAATACCAGAAATACTGACGTTTTTTACTCCTAAAGTTGTACTGATATTCTGTTCTAGAAGTACACCTGGCGTGTCAATAACCTGCAAAAACGAGGTTAAAAAAGCTAGAATATGAATGGAATGATTTATGAGTTAAATGTCCATGCTGTGTGTGCATTTGTGTCTTTCGAATACCTTTAGTAGCTCCCCACTTTTCCAGGGCTGACACAGCAAAGTATAAATATTTCCACCCAGCAAGAACAACAGCACCACCAATATCATGAATAGCCATGAGAAGAGGAAGCTAAATCCAGCACCCCTGCAACAACATCCAGGTCAGAGGTCAAACATAGGTCCAACAGATTAAACAGTGTTCTATGTAAGTCATGAATACTAGCATTAACCACAAACTAAAAATTAACTTGAGTTTGCAGTAGAGTAGAGATTTTTTTAATACATGTCTTTCAGTTTGGTTTTAGTTGGCATAATGAGTGTATCACTAGTTGTATTTTGTGGAAATTATCAGTTTTAGTTATCTTTTATCTAGGTTTAGCAGTAGCTTTTCAGATATTAACAGGAAAGATTAGTAGAACTTCAAAAAGGTGGGATGAAAGAATGCACAATACGAAATTTGACATATGGTACACAAAAACAAAATCAAACAAAAGAAAGACAAACCTGTTTACAACTGCAGTTCTATATCATGGTAGTTTTTTTCCCAAATCAGCACATGTGAGTGTTTTGATTATTAAAACTTCAGTTTACTATTTTTTCCTCACTGCTCCTTTTAGTCTAGGTTTTCATTTATTAAAATAAAAAAATAAAATAATCCTACTGTGCAGTCAAGCACTCACATCACAAAAAAGGTCCCTCCACAGTCGGCTGTGCATGACCGCTTTGCTGGGTCCGCTTTGGGTGTCAGACCCAGAGGACCCAAAACCAAACCCAGGAGGTTACACACCACTACCAGGAGGACCACACAGCACAAGGCTAGACACACTGCCCATCTAGGAGAATATGCACACATGATCACATCACTGACTTGCCTTTTTTGTTTGTTTATCTTCTGTGTTATAACTACTGGAGGTTGTACCTGATGTATTCTGCTCTCTCAGCATATGGGGTGAACTTGCCAATGTCTCTCTGCACCCGATCCAGCGTATCCGTCACATCATCCAGGGCAGATAAATACTTTCCATCGGTCACCTGAGAAATCTGATTTTGTATGTCGTTCAGCGCCTGCTTGCTTTCTGTAAAGCACAAACACTTAATATAATACAAACTATTTGGTAATGAGTCTAAACATTATTATTATAAATAATATGCTACTAAGCTCACTTACTTTGGACCACATCCTTGGTGTCATTGGTCACGGTCTGGGGGATATTGTTGAAGTTGTTCTGAATCTGTTACAAAAACAGTATATATACATATATATATATATATATATATATATATATATATATATATATATATATATATATATATATATATGAGAATGTGTACTTAATCTCAAAGGTCAGGCTAAGCAACAGAGCCAGGTATAAATCAGTGCCTTTCTCCTATCTGTTCACTCACTCTGATATGCTAACAAGGGTGCTAATTTTCTTTTTGGGCAGGTTTTACTGACCTCTTTGATCCTGGATTTGAGATCAGCTTTCATAGCTTCATCCAATGCAGACTCAAACTCGCTCAGACCAGGAAACTGTAGAGAAAGACAGAAACGCCAAATTACATACCAGTGTTGTACTTTAAACTAACAGAAGGGGGCAGCAGACATCTGCATACCAGATTTAGTTTACATTTATTTAATGCAATACTCCTAAGTAAGATAAAATGAACTGTTGTCCTCTCGTTTTCCTTTCTGATGATGTCATATATGTGTTGCAAATAATTACCTGATTACTGAATAATAAAGGGGGAGGAAAGTAAAGCTGCTATGCATCAGAGTTAAAGGTGTAAGAGGAATACAGAGAACAAATGGAAGACAAATCTGCTGTTTATACCAAAGATAAAAATAAAGAGTAATTATCATGTGTCACAATGTCTATGTCTGTATGAGATGTAACACAATTGCATAAATCATATTTCCTTTCGGTTCACTGCGAAGCCAAGGCTGTTTTCTGAGTATAGTCAAATCTGACTTCTTTTGCATGAACATTTGACTTAACAGTGGCAGTTCTATTCAAGAGGAAGAGACATATCAGAATATGCTATCCTGTATACTAGGCTGCAAAGCCAAAATTTATATCAGTAACTAATACTTACCGTGATGGTGTCCAATGTCATTTTCTGTAGCTCTGGCCTCAGGTTGGTACAGCCAGTGCAATCTGGCTTGGATATGGTCTGGCTGGTATCATTTTTTACAGCTGTGACATTCGCCTGGAGGATATCTATACTGGACTGCAGTTTTGCCAAAGTTGTGTTCAGCTCCTTCAGCTGAATACTGGTGTTTACGATCTCTGGTCATACAAATGCCACACAGAAATGAGCATACAGTCGCGGAAAAAATTATTAGACCATCAAAAGTCATCAAAAATAATGGCTATGCAATCAAGTACTAACTCCTGTGTGTATTGTGTGACTAAAACAGACAGAAAAGAAAACATGGAAGGCCTAAAAGCACTGTTTTTGTCAGTACAATGCCATAGCTATTGATGTAAAAACTTAAGTGACTTTGGTTATTATCAAGAAAACCATGGAAAATGGCTAGATATCAGCTCTTAAATTAAACTCTTATGAGCTATTTTTGTTGTTATTATATTTGTCCAAACAAATGTACCTTAGCAGTTGTACCAGGCATTAAAATGAACAAGAAATTGATGAAAACAAGGGTGGTCTAATATTTTTTTCTGTGACTGTATTTGTAATTTCAGAACAACTGAAGGTGAACGATGAGCAAATGAAATATGTTATGAAGGAAAACATGACATTCAGACAACTTTTGGAGAGTATCATAATGTTTTCCAAACTTCTCTAACATTCCGGCTCTGTATTATTCTAAGAATGGGTGGTGGATGTATGAATTCCAACAGCAAATATCATATTGTTTGAAACTAATTATATTATACTTAGTGTTCATAACATCATGTATGAGTCATACAGATTCAAGTGAGATAGGAAAATACAACAGATGCTGCACAACAGGAATCAATTTGAGGAATTCTAATTTTAATGCTAAATTACTGACAGACATGTGATATAAAAAATTCATATCTGTGTCTGAACAGACTTGTCTATGTGATTACTGATCTCTTTTTGGATTCAGTCAAGCATTTACATGCTCAGACTGAAGCAAGATTGAGCATGCAGGTTCTCTGTACCTTGGTCCATGAGTAGAAGTGATTGTAGAGCTGGATTAAAGGTTCCTCTGAAGCGGTGCTGTATCTGAGAACCCAGCTGAGGCCCAATGGCTGATTCAGACAGAAAAACAGGTGTGACAGGGTTTATCATGAAACCAGAACATACAGTCTACGAGTGTAGTAAACAGGAGTGGTTCCTTAATTTTTCTTGCTCAGTTCCCTCTTCTTACCATCAAGGTTCTTTGAAACTTCCTGGACTGTGCTGTAGCTCTCATTTACCACGTACAGGACTTGCTGGAGATAAGCAACAAAGAAAACAAACTTATTAAGTGTGCACAAGAGATACGGGTTGAAAAACAGCTTACAGTACGTCAAAGAAATGTGCTAATTGTACATATAAACAACAAACAGCACTGTCTGTCTTTCCAACGCATTCCCACTCTCTTTGATCTTGAGATAAGCATATTGACACTGCAGAATACAGAGGTGGTATTTAATCAGTGGGGCGACTGGAGAATTGACGTTCTATTTGCATCACACACAAAAGCTGCCAAGTTACAGTAGATTGATGGCAAGGATGCAGAACTAAATGTGACTAACACTGAATAGACAATGGTATTTTATTTTTTAACAAATGGTAAAGAATATTACATAACCAGTACTGACGCTACAATAACGAAGGATGTGACATTTGACCATTGTATATTAGAATAGTCATAGCAATGGTTTCAGTCAGTTACAGTTTGTCTTACCTGAGGAACAGTAGTGAGGTAGGTGTCAAGGTTATCTATAGTTTTGTTGATATCCACTGCACTTCGATCTGCAGCCACTTTCAGGGCTTCATTACTTCTGAACATGCAAATGTTTCCAGCCCTACAAATACGCACACACAATCAAATCTGTCTCAACATAATATTCCGAGCAAGAGGCACACAGACAGTGACGCATGCATATTCAGGATGTCTTTTTTTCCTATCCAAATTTCAGATAGCATATCATTATACTGTTAAAAAACACACATTAGCACAAACACACTCACAGGATGATAACAGTGGTAACAAATGTGCTCCAGTAAAGGGTTCTTCTGCAACAGTGAATGGAAGATGTCTGTTTCTGGTACATCTTTCCACCACAGTTGCCACAGCAGCGACAGCATGCCAAGAAGAAACCAACTATGGGCATGAGAACGATGTAGACAACGCCAATGGCTATACACACCAGGAACCCCACTTCATATATCAGGATCTAAAGAGACAAACATAGCCCAGTAACACACATCTTTATAAAAAATATAACTAAAATGGCATAGATATCAATTTCAAGGCCAGAATGGCAGAACAGTAGCAGGTCTTTGTGGTTCACTGTGACGTCAAACAGTGAGACAACACTCAGAAGTAGTTTTGCTTTACTGTGGTTACAGTTCACAATTAAGAGTCTATGAAAGACTCACAGTAACTTCAGTGGAATAATGTTCATACACACAAAGATGCTTTATAGCTAAAAAATCTCAAATTACAACCTATAGGGGCTCAGAACATGGTGTGTCTGTTTCCCCCTACCCCAACAACCTCAACTATGTCTGGTTCATTTATTTCACTTACTTTGTTGATGAGCGCTTTATCTGACTGAACCTGGTTTACGTCCTGAACTACCGTCAGGATCAGATCTAAAAAAGAAAAGGGACAGAAAAAAAGTTTACATGCCAGGGATACCTGACTTTTCCTTTCCAAGCTACAGGTTCCCATCCTATCATCCATGTACAAAAGCCTGGCCAAAGGAACAATGTGTTCTCTGCTCCAAACAAAGCATGTCAATCTCCTGCATTGTAAAAGTAGAAATCTGACACCTCCATCTACGGTAACTAGGAAACCAGGACAGTTTTGAGGAAAGATTAGATTTTTTACACACAAAAAAAACCCACAATACAAAGCCTGCTGTTTATGGTCAGACTGAAACCCTGTTAACGTAGATATTATGTACAAAACAGGCGTGGACGACTGAGAAGACATGTTGTTCAGGTGCTTTTCACAAGCCACAAGCACAAACCTCCTGACTCATTCCTGTATAATGAAAATGCTCTGTGAATTGACATTTGACCGGCCAGTAATTGCTTTCATTTCTCTTTATCACTTATTTTTAATACTTAAAATTCCTCATTGTTTTTGTTCATTTCAGTGTACAGGTTATGTGACAAACATAGCATGGGAAGAGCCAACAACCCAACTTCCTACTATGAATCATTAAAACCTGTCTTAACAGTAGTTGAATAGATGTCTATTTCCACCACCGACTAATGTATGCTTTTATGCATCATTAAACATACTGTGAAAATATGTTGTCAAACTGATTACATTTCTTCACTCTATTCTGTTAAACAGCATTTGTAAATACATTTCATTTTCCCTCCAATCTACTCTGTCAAATCAGTAGTGAGGTATAAAGATGCAAAGGTAAAGTGAAAAATCTGTGTCTCTAGGTTGAGAATGCACAGCAGAACATTTACTGACCTACCACTGCTAATCTCAGGTTCTCTGGCTTAATGTGAAAAAGAAAATAACAAAATAAACCATAAAGCAATTTGCCTTATCATATGATGATAGCAGGCAGCGTGTGAAACAATTGTTGATACATTCAATTTAAAATAGTAGTTTCTGAGTGTAACTCCAGTGTATTTGTTTTCATTTGTCTACGACATCAGTATTGCAATCAGCTATATCCAACAACCATTGTTGTGGCTACAATGAGTCTGACCTGGTCAAAGGTATGTTTGTTCAATTTGTTTGCTTTTTGAAATCTATACGAAGCCGGAAGAAAAGAAAATGGGGAAGGATTTTATCAAGCAATTACAACCCTTCACAGGGATAGACAAGGAACCACAGGTGTAAGTTTGAGTCACAGAAAACACTGACATCAGAGCAAGACATAAAGGTTAAAGATTGACTGAAAAAATTCACATTAGCTCAATAATTAACCAATACAGTCATCTTTTGTAAGACCACAGTAGCACAGAGCAGGCTGTCCTAAAGGGATAAAGTGATGTCCTACTCTAAATGGAAACTCTGAATGGACCATGAAAGCCACATAAATTTTAATATGATTTCCATTTGATACATACATCTGGTTGTTCTGTGGCCTGGAGCATGTATGTACAATGACAAATGTTTTCAAAGAAGCAAAGTAAAACTATGAGTAAGTACGTACATCAGCACAATACTATGGACTATGGACTACTATGGATGTTCAGTTACCGTGTAACAAAAGTGAAGAAACTGACCTTTAGGAAATGGGTTAGGCTGGACTGTATTGAGGAAGGAGTGGACAAAAGCTGCTATAAAGCCCACTCCAGGGTCCTCCTCAGTTGAGTCCTGATAGTCTGGCTGGGTGAGGCTCTGTGGGGCCATGGCTGCTGGACAGACAATTTGTGGAGGGACAGACTGGGCCAGACTGAGCCCAAGCAGTAAGATTCCCACTCCAGCTCTGAATATTCCAGCACTGCCCCACAGCTTCCAACCCCTCATTTTCCCGTATATCCCCATGACCACTGGTGAGGACAACACTTGACCAGTGACAACGGTTTACAGAGTGATCAGCTCATCACGCATGTCCTGATGTGCCTAGAAACGGAACACAAAGACAATGACACATACTGTATTCACCAATCATACAAAGCAAAAGATGTAGTGACTGTGACTGGAGAAGAAATTCTCTGAAACCCACAGACTGAGTCACACAGAAAGAGGTTGTAGCACAGTTGGTTACAGAACAGCAACAGAAAAAACGACTCCTGTTTTAGAGAAGTAATACAAAAATGGCATTTGTTAAGGGGAAATGTAAATGTTAAGTCAACACCTGCTTGGTTTCTGATAATAACAATGCCCTTTAAGCCCCTATTTCAAACTATAAATACATCCAGAAACTTTCTGTAATGACATACAGCAGGTACTGACATTTAAAAGTTAAAAGCAGAGGGAACACAAGTGAAGAACACCAAAACCTGCTGGGCTCTGGTATCAGAGCTTTGTATATGGTGTAAACATACAGAAACTTCCTCATCTCACATCATCTGTTTATACAAATCCATGTTTTTCCACACAGTATAACATCTAACTGAAAAACCTTCTAGTAGAGAGTAAAAAGTCATCTATCTGCATACAATTCCCTTAAAACTAGCCTTTATAAACCGTACACAGTCTTAATCCAGTCATCCTTTAAACACACAGTATCCTAGGGAGTATTTACATACTCTCAAGACAAACGGAGCTGTTCCTGCAGTTTTAGCCGCTAGTCAAGGTAGTGTTGGTCTGAGCATGACAAGGGAGGAGGTACAAGATGAGAGATAAGGATATATAGAAATGCATATGAGAAAAAAGTCAACTGACCTTCCTTGGCGTGACACTGACAGACAGTCTTGCAGATTTGATCTTCAGTAATTTAGTAAATAATCCTGTGTAAATGTGATATGTTCTGCTACAGCTGTGAAGTTGAAGTTGACTGTGTGTTTCGTGTGGAGAGAATGGGCTCTATGAGGAGAGGGAGGGAGGCTTGACAAGGGATGGGAGGAGGGGAAAAAGGGTGGGACTTGGGAAAGATGTGAGTGAGAGGGTGGGGAAGAAACATATAACGGGAAATTAACTTCAGATATCAAGGTGTATAGTTTCATTTTTGGGAAGAGCGAAGAGATTTAAGATTTAATATTACATAAGCATTTCCTGAAAAAGTTCAAAACAAAGAAAAGCAGAAAGAATTTCAAGGAAGTAAACAAATCAAATCCACCCTAATCTTAAGATTATGGGGAAATGTATTTGTTAAAATGCTAAACCCTTGTTTAACTGAATTTTTCAGGCTTTCACACATTGTTACTAAATCTCTACATATCTGCAATAGCATTGTAACAAAACAAGTAAAGACATAGCCCAAATATGCATGATAAGATCGCTGAAAAGGAGACACTTGGTAAAGGGAGGTGAGAGCACACCAGATATGAAGCCAGTTGTGAAATCCTCAAAAATATTCCGTGAAATATAAATGACAAAGGAAATACAACTGTTCTGCAAGGCTGAGGTTCACTTTGACAAAAATCACAATCAAGATTTAATCATTACATACCCTTACCATTTCTAAAATTGTCTCATGAGGTGTAGTTAATGAACTTCACACACAGGATGGACTGCATTGTAATACTGCCAGCTGTGTGTAATAAGACACCCACAGTCCTCTGTCACAGTGATTATTCAGCCCCATTTGCATGACATGGCATATGATTCCTCACGCACTTACATCCCATTTCCCTCACTAAGCTCTATCAGCCCAAACAAAGCCTGGTCTACCTTTAATGCGGTGTGGTAGAGGTTCATATCCTCTGTTGTTGATCTTATGAAGTGTACACTCACCAATACCTGGGTCAACCCAAAGTCGTCAGTTGTATAGATATCCTGGAATCTGCTACGTAGACAGCACTATGCAGGTGTAAGAGTTATCGAGGCCTTACAAAGTTTCATTCAAACAATCACTGCCCCCCCGGTGACTGAAGTATTCAATCAACGTCCATTTATGTCATGAAAGATTTTGGTGCTTTGTAACTGTGTGGCTAATGAGCAATGAGAAAAATCACAGGCGTTAACGCTAGCTACTTTACGCTACTAACTCTTGGGCTACGTGCTATGCTAATGCTCAGCTATAATTGTGGTGGCTGAATTTGTCACACATACTTGACAAGAAGAGAACTTAAGAGCTCAGACCCCTGATACGTCCACTTTTCTTGTGTGACAGTGTTATTACACACACAAACCATAAATTATTACTCACGTATTACTTCTTTTCAGCTGTTAATGACAACGGTTATTTCAGCAACGGTGTTCTTGTTCTAAGCTAGCCGGGAAGTAGCCGTTAGCCTTTTTTTGTTGTTGTTTTGTTTTTTTAATCCATTGACGACAATGTTTGCCCGTTAGTACCCAAGTTCTAATATATTACTCCTATTGAAACATTTATTTTTCTTGTGTAAATATATGTGTGTATTTTGATAAGTTAAAGCAGTGTTTTTCAACCTTGGGGTCGGGACCCCAATTAGGGTCGCCTGGAATTCAAATGGGGTCGCCTTAAATTTTTAGTAATTGATCAATAAATAAATAAATAAATAAATAAATAAAAACTTACTAATAAAAAAATAATTTTTAATGATTCAATATATTTTTCATTATAATTAAAACACCACACATTTTTCCTTCTAAAAATCAAGTTCAAATAAAATGCAGGATATAGTATCTGAGAGGGCATATCTTGATTGACCGCATGCATTACTACACTTCAACCTGCCTGGACACAGTTGCAGTCAAAAAAAAAAAAAAAACAGGCCGAACTAAGAATGGAAAGATTTCTTCGCCTGCCTGGCCCCGCTAAGACATCTCAAAGAGAAAAATGTCTCTGTTTTGAATGTCTGGGGTTGCTAGAAATTCCCCATGTTAAAATGGGGTCACGAGCCAAAAAAGGTTGGGAACCACTGACTTACAGTAACTTTCTAGTTTCCTCTTAGTTGCCTGTTTGTTATTTTGTAAAACTAGCCAACATTTGAGCTCATGTATCAGGTCAGATATGTGGGACTGTGGCTGTGACTCACTCATCACTGAATTAGGAACAGCATGCTAATACTAGGGCCTCGATTATTTTCTCAAAACATTCGCAGTTCTTTGTGGGGTGTATGTAGGAAACTGGTCACAGAGCTATCATGGTCGTCGGAGTCTGTGAGCTCGTTAAAATGTAACTTCTCATAAACATGGCGACTCCTCTGAACAGCCTGAGGGTTGTGCATGAAAATCCCATGAGAGCATGAGTTTCAGAATCACTCATACTAGTCTGACACTAGCTGTCAGATAATGGTCAGATTCAATCATATGGCATTTTGTCTCCAGTCTGACATCTGAATTTAACAGTAAATATAACTCCTGGTCTGTTCTGTTAGATTGTATGCGTTGTACTGTTGACACATGATTAGTCAGCTGAATAATAGCACCAATGTGTGCAGTGTTTCTACTTCTAATTATTCTTTCCTGCGATTTTCTGTTTTTTTTGTTGTTTTTTTTATCCAAGCAAACATTACTTTATATTCAGTGTTATATTCACCCTGCCAAGAAAAATGTAATGACATACTAAAAATGGCAGTGAGATGGGTCACATTGTTTTTAACTCACAAACAAGAGCTACAGTGTCTTCCCTCCATATTTTGTTTCAACAAGAAAATCCAAGATGCTACATTGAGCAACAGCTCTGGAAACCGTTTTGTTTGCCAGGAAAATCTTGCCTTTTTCAGTATGTTTTCTTAAGAAAGCACTGGGGACTGTAAAAATTCACTGAGATTTCATTATCAAAACATGAGTAATTGTTTTTCTAGGATTACTAAAGAAAATTAGGTCTTTTTAGGCTTTTGGATGCACACTTTCACATCATTATTATTTTTTTTAAATATTACATTTCTGTCTTTACAGTCCTACGGAAGAGGATAAGGGCCGCTGGAGAAAAAAAAAAGTCTAATATATTTTTATATTATTATTATTCTGAGAAAAAAGTCAGAATTCTGAGATTAAAGTCAGTATTCTGAGAAAAAAAAACATTTCTGACTTTTTCTCAGAATAATAATAAAAAATATATATTGGACCTTTTTTATCTCCAGTGGCTCTAATCCGCTTCTGTACCAGTCAGATACAAGAAGCTATAGAATTTCAGTCCTATCTCACATATCACAAATTTATTAGTAATGTGTAAACCTCTGAAGAATGTAGAGTTTGTAGGTCACCTTTATGTTTTACTCTGTCAACCTTGTGAACTTCTACAGCACAAAAGTAGGAGAATGATTAAAGACATGACAGTCTGCTACTGTGTGGATTTACAGATAAAGTGTTTCTTCTAGATGCAGTAATGGGAGGATTTCTCCCAAGCTGCTCTTTCTGTCCTGGTGCTTTGACAGACCCCTGCTGGGAGCATGTGCAAATGACTGTGTTGGTGTAGGATGTTATTTCATTTTATCACTGTACATCACTAAGCATAGCAGCTAATGATCACATCCACTCTTCTTTCTGTCCTGAGAAACACACCCAGTGATCAGCGTTATATTTAATGACCATTTTGTTTTCACACAATCAGATTTGTAGTGTATTTAACTCATAAAGACCCAGTGTTTCTTTTATGTCAGTTCCCAAATGAAATTTCCTGTACATCTAACCTTTAAGCAATTTGTCACCATTTATTTATATTATCCTCTGTATATTGTATTTTAACAGTATAAATCGGGTATTTTCCTATATTTATTTTACTGATCATGTAGATGTTCATAAAAGCTCAGAATAAGGTTGAGAATTATATCAAAAATAGAAAAAAACTGCAGAAAAAGTGACTTTTTCAGTAAAATACATCATTAACTGAACATAAAACAGGCATTTCCATCCATTGATATTGATTCAACTTCCTGGATATTTGGTGAATCAATGTTGTAGAAGATAACAGTGTTTCTATGTTCACCATGGAGCCCCTGAACATCCAAATGGGTCATATCTGATGATCATGAAAAGATGACCAACTGCATTTGACGCCAATTATTTACATGTATTGAAAAGATTAGTCGATCAACAGGTATTCAAGATTTTAGATCAATGGATGCTTTTGGTCCACAGTTGAGGTTTGGGTCTTTATGGGTTAAACACTAAGGGCCTCATTACTGGAGGGTTTGTTGCATTGTTGTCATTTTATTTACTGTGAATTGCACCACTGAGGAAAATTTTCAGCATCTGTGGAGTACTTGGTTCATCTTCAAAGCATAACTCAAGATATAGTAGCTTCACAGTTGATTAAAAAAAAAGACATCTTAGAAGTTATCATTGTCTCTAAATGGAAGTTATTTATTGATTTTAGTGCATCTGGTACGTTTTCAGATAGAGCAGAAACCTACAACAGCAAAAAATGGCTGTCAAATCTGTCATTATTTTAAACATAGTGATCCATTGTAATTATTGGGTCTGAATGACCCTGGAGCCGCCTGTCAAAAAACACAAGTAATGAATGACCTCTAACAGCATTAACTGACTCAGCAGCCCCACAAACTCCTCCATATATTATCATGAGTATTGTACAGGTGGGTTGGACCTAAACAGAATGTCAGTACATAGAAAAATAAATACAGTTTGCTAAAATGAGGGCAAAATTCTTTTATCAGTGATTGTACCATTAAAAATCACGTTAAAAAAACTTTAAAGAGGCTTTTCATCTCTTTACATTAGATTGAGCTTCTCATAGTTCTAGGGAGCAATACATAGAATAACTTTTACAGAAATTACTACCTAAAAATATACAAGCACAGACACAAACATGAGGAGTAAAGCCAACAAATTGACAGCGCAGTGTAATCAATATCTAAAGAATCTTTACATGTAGCTCCTTGGTCTGCAGCTTTCATAACTGTGTTTAAAAACATTTTTTTTGGGAAACTTAAGTTAATACAAAAGTCTTTTTTCTTATTTTACAATCCTGTCAAAATGCATTTTTAAAATATTTTTTTGAGTAGCAAATTTGAGAAGTTTGTGTTATTCTGTTCTCTCAAGAGAGCACCCCCAGATAGATAATAGGAGACAAAGCAAACAGTTCTGCAATGACAAGACGACAGATCCAAGTCAGGTGCGTGATGGAAATTTAGTGGGGAAACTGGTATCCAGTGTGCTGCTTTGGACTCACATCAAACAAGATGTAGTACAGTATTAAACACTAGCCTTGTTCTCCCCCAGTCTGTCTTCTCTGAAGCCACGGACCTGATGACAGTGTGAAGTCTGACACAGATGGATGACATATCAAGCATAGACTTACATGAAAGTTATTACCATCACAATAAGAATGATCTAACAGCAATACTTATACATTAATATACTGCAGGTTTCAGATGTTTTACAGTTCTTACATTAGCAATAATAGAAAAGAAAAATACACTGTCAATTCATAAGAAAAATAGATTGGCGTTAATAGTGGAAAACAGTGCAAAGAATATTTTGGGGTGTTTCGTTTGCTTGCTTGTCTGTTTATTTTTAGAAATTGTTTACAAAAATAAAAAAAAAAAAAAAACAACAAAACAACTCTAAAACATAGAAAATGAAAACACACTCCTGTAGCGCCTGGTGCTCTGGTCCAGACATGCTGCGTACCACCTCTCCAGTACCTCATCGTTTTATGCTGTACGTGTAGGTGACTGTATTGGTGTGTGTACTGGTATGAGTGGGTGTCAGTGTATGTGTGTGAATGCTTGTGTTTGTGTGTGGGTTGGTGGGTGGATGTGTATGTGTGTATGTATGTGTGTATGTATGTATGTATGTATGTATGTATGTGTGTGAGAGTGTGTGTGTGTGTGTGTGTGAGAGAGAGGGTTTAAGATTTAGCGTAGTGGTTCTCAACTCCGGTCCTCAAGCTCCGGCACTGTACAGGTTTTTGTTCCAACCAGGTCCTACAAAAACAAATAATTGAGTTTTTACAAACCGAACGTTGAATTTTTTAATACTAAGAGTGCACACAGTTTCTGCAGCCTGCAAAAAAATAAGTTAAATAAAACCTAAGCATTTTGTTCCCTGGGACATGAGCAGAACAGAAACAACGAGGTGCGTTGTCAAGGAAAACGCACGCCTGAGAGACCCGAGGTTGGAACAAGAACCCACTGACACGGTCGCCATGGCGAGCACTCGGACAACAGGAATCGCCAACTCTGGCTCCAACTCTGTGGTGAGCGGGGGGATAAACACAAATGTACACACACCGACACCCCGCCAGGCTCACCACACCTCTAGGATTGACTGATAAACCAGAGGGACAGAGCTAAGCACACAAGGGCCAAGGCTGAGCACCACTGAGCATGTGCAACAATGTGAGGGAGCGAGAGTGGGATTCTGCTGAGACTGTCCTTTATGACAGCTTAGAGCTATGAGTCCATCAGCTAGCCTCCCTTTCCCTAACCTCTCTCATTTTGTCTTTAAAATAATATAATGAAATAAAAACAAACAGAAGTAACTGAACACAAGTGCTCGAGGCCACCCTCCCTGACTCCTCTCGCTAGTGTTGGCTCAGGTGAATCCCAGTAGCTTTAAGCATTGAAAAGGGGCTGGCTGGGCCCTCAGCGCTCTCTACTGGGATGACTGAGAGTTGTCATTCTTGCTCTCCTGACTGGAAGGGGGCTTGTTGTTCCAGGGCGAGTGTGCCCCGAGCGCAGGGGAGCTGTTGAAACTGTCCTCGTCTTCCAGGCCATTCACCCCATCGTACTGCGTGTTCTCCAGCCGCGTGATCAGACGCTCGTCCTCGTCACCAAACTCCCCTCCCATCAGAGTGGGCTCTCCCACCATCATCACGTCCTAAAGGGGACAGCAAGGGCCGGTACATATTATCCCCATAATAGAGGGGGTGCGCGCAATGACTCTTACTTGAGCTGTAACTCAAGTTTGTTTTTTTTAATTTGTGGTCTAGATGCGATCTAACTGGATCCAAATCCAGCTTCATTTTTAAACCTCTGACTTGTAATTTTACATTTAACTTCAAAATCATTGTGATTAATAAAAGCTGTTTTCAGGGACCAGTGTACCCCAGCTTTAGGATCCTGAGGTATTAAGTTGTTCTCATCACCACAGGACATTGTGGTGTTCCTCTGGTATCAAAAGGCGCTTTAACCCTAAAGTCCATCTGGCCCTGACTCCCTGCCCCCGCTCCAAGAACCAGGGTCGAGGGGCTCTTCCTACTGGCCAGCAGTGGGCATCCCTGATCCTTGAGTGCTGCATCAGGGGGTTTTTCATTCCACCTCGGGTCTCGTTCTCTCAATCAAACAACCAAGTATGCAAAGACAGCAGTGCTGTGTGAACCATGAGCTCTGATACTCTTAGTGGTAACTGTGCGCAGTAAAAGTGAGTGGATTTAAAGAGGAAAAACCTGTCCCACTAGAAATCAGAGCAAGGTAACCCTTCCCAGTGGCCCCCAAAATGTAACATAAGCATTTCTGAAGAGATGGAAGTCATTTGTACCTCCTCTATTTAAACCCATAAACCTGTGGCCCCAGAGGACCAGGGACTGCCCATCACTGGTTCACATCAGGGGTCTACTAACTCAGTCTATTCTGTCTATGCAAAATTACACACAGTAACTTCTGGACCCCCCACCTACAGATTCAATCCCACCTCCTGAGGCCTCCCTTTACTACTTCTATCCTGCCCTGCTACTAAACAACCCCAGCAAACCCCCTACAACCAAAAACCACCTCCCCACAAATTAACTTCCTTATGCATACAGCCCCTCCACCCTCTGTCCTATTCCTCCTATGCCTTGCTCAGCTGAATTTGGAGGTCAGTCAAGTTCAAGTAGATGTAATGCTTACAGGTACCTGGCTGGACAGAGAAAAACTGTTGGCTGGACTCTTCTTTTTGCTGTTGCTGTTGTTATTGCTGCCTCCACCTGAGCTCACGGTGCTTCCGCCGGACACCTTCCTTTTCCGCCGCTTGTTTGGTGCTTGTCTGGCTGGCTCAGCTGCTTGATGCAAAGAGAAAGTGGCATTAGCAAGAATTTGATAAGCCTTTTCAGGATGTGGATGCATCTTTTCCATATGCATTACAGATGAAAAATAGCGGATGGACTTATTTGTAGGCTTCATGAAGACACACAAACATAACAAGATGTGATGTCAAAGGGTTCATTTCAGCGTGTTACCTGGAGGTGCTACCATTCTTTGCCACTTTTGGAAAAGGCATGTCTTCAGGCAGTCTCTGGGGCTCAAACTATAGGTCTTATGCCTGGACATCAGCTCTTGCATGGGCTCCAATATCACACAAAGCTTTAATGGAGATTGAGAGAGGATCCCAAAGGACATGTTAGAGGATACTTCTGAAGATTTATTGAGTTGAGCAATTCAAATGACTGATGAGATGAAAGTAAAAAGGTGATTTGCAGGAGATCCACTTACACGGAGGTAGTTGAGTGTTGAGTTGGACAGCCCACATCTGGTGATATTTTTAGCCAGCTGATCGAGCATCTGGGGATCCTGCGCAAATGAGTTAAAAACATCGTAAACAAACAAGCTTATGTGCTGTGTTTTAGTATTTAGTCCATATACACTGAAGTCTGAAACTCACATGCATGGCCAAAATGCTTCTGGGGAGCACTTCTCTGTGTTGTCTGATGCTGAAATGCCACGTCTTGATCCTCATCATGTCATCAAACATGAACTCTAGGTACAACCGACCCTCCACACAAACCTTCACACAAATTTAAAAAAATTAAGTTCCACAATAAAAAGCAGAAGTGCAGACTGTATTTCAGTCACAGTGTAAGGAAGAAATATTAACTGTACCTGTGTAAACATGGGTTTTCCGTTCTGAGTCACCATGGTGCACTGGTCACAGTCGAGAGAGACGAAGTTACTGTGGAAGGATTCCTTTGGATGCTTCAAAACATAAAACAGCTCTGTGGCGCCCCCCTCAAAGATACTTCGGAAATATCGTGGAATCAACGTCCTGCCGATTGCTGCAGACAAAAGATAAGTTTGACAAACATTTCATCAGCAAATAAAACAAGTTAGTGATAAATTAGCGTTAATAAAAATAAAAGACACATTAGTAAAATAGCTCTACATTTAGATCATCTAAAGAGACATTTTATTTCTTTATGTTATGAGCAGACAAATATAACCTAATATAAGTTAAAAAATACAGAAATTAAAGAAAGAATATGGTGCTTATACAGCATGTTCAATGTGAGAATTTGTAAATGCAGATATACAGTCTTTACTTGAAATTATAAAGTTTAGGGGCAACACCTAAGCCATTTTTGGCACCATTTCAAGTAAATTAATGTAAAATTACATGTAGAGCATTTAAATTCAACTGAATGGCCCAAGATACAATGGTCACTATTAACCTAAGCAACTTTTGTTTTTAAGCTTTTTGGATGTTTATTATTATCTCTAGCTATTGTCATACACTGATGTGTACAAATAGTCCAGATCAGGTAGGTCTGAATTATGTAAAATTGTCAAATTTTTATTTAAAAATAAAGGACGGAAAAAACCTCGAGGACCCCAAGTGATCCACAAACTCAGCGAGAATGTGAGAACCCAGACAGCACATACCTGAAAACCTTGGGTAAAAGCTCTAATATAAAAAATTTATGCACCATTATTTTCACTTAAGATAAATCTTACTGTATCGTTTAGGTCCATCTTCCAGACAGAAGGTGATAGTGAGCATGGCATCATCCTCAAAAAACTCTGTGGTGAAGGCATCCCACCAGAGATTGTCACAATCCTAAAAGCAAAAGAAGTTCACGCTTTTATTTCCTTAAAATCCAAAGGAGAACAGTACAAAATGACAGAAGTAATAGTAGATGCAGAATAAAGAAAAACAGTCTTGGTTGGTTTTACCATCAGAGGAAAAACACTTTTATTCAACCTTACTATTTAAAAGATCAATTATCAAAAAGCAATAGACAGCGTGTTTACATAAAACAGACATGAAAGTTACTTAAAGATCAGAATTGAATACTACAAATATTATATTTTAATAAGGAAAAAGGTTCTACTAACCCTTATGTGTATTTACGTTCACCTATATAGACTCTATCTATAGAGAAACAGTTTGTGGAAACCAGTGAGAGTTTTACAGTACAGGACACTATGTAACTGGTTTAAAACCTTCTCTAAAAGACATATTTGGTTGAAATAAAGGGTGAAGGCTTGTTTTAGACTACAGACTGACACACAGAAAAATGATGGTTTTAACAGCTTCTCAGTTGCACGCTCAGGCATATAAACAGTTGGCACTCCAATTATGTTTTAGCCAGGTTGATCAGATAATCCTATTACAGCTTGAATGTAAATTAAGTCAGTGAGTTCTCAGGCTTAATTTCCCACAAAATCCCTAGCATGGTTAGCTACTCATAAACAGCAGCTGGAGGAAAAATCTGAAAACAATTCAGAGGGACTGAAAAGTATAATTCGAAGTGAAGTGGAAAAATAAAACAAGAACCCTGTGTTTTTAGATGGCATATTTTCAAAACCGTTTCTGATTACTCTTATGACGCATCTCTCACCTCTGTCCAGTTCTGTAGCCTTTTGTTCAGCTCATATATCCGGTAGTCTGTCTGGTTCCCATACGGTGTGGGTCTCCTGAAACAGAAAACGCAGGGATTTAGCACTTCACACTTTGCAGTGTGGGTTTGGAAAATCTACTGACGGATCTCAAACAAACTCTGGTGTGTCTCAAGAGTTGGTTCAGGAAAATTAAAACCATTACATATTCTGTGGCTAAATTTATACCTCCCTGAATAAATACCAAATAAAGTATTCATGAGTTGTAGCCGCCCAAAACTGTACCATCAGTGTAGGTGTACTCACCCCATTCCAGGCTCCATGTATGACGGAGGGTACATGGGTGTAGGCCTGAGAGGAAACAAAAACACAAGATTCAGCACTAGATTTCTCAGAGGAGAGAAACACACATCCAATACAGCCAATTTATCATTTGCCTAGGAAGAAGGTGTTTACCAATGGCTAGTTGTAAATTCCTGGCTTTTTAAACTGTAGGCCTGCAACTTCATTTTCCATCATTTTTATTCTAAATTAATTAGCTGTTTAATTGCTTACTCACAAATAAGGTGAACATTGAGGAAAAGAACCATACAATCTTGTACTACCTCAAGCAAAATCAGTTTTGTTTGTTTTTTTTACAAATTACTGGTTCAAAGCCTAAAGATGTTTCAATTACTTGTGCAAGACAAGCATTTAAAAAGAAAATGTTTGTAACTTTTGCTTGAAAAGTCACAGAAACAATGAATCAATAAAGATAGTAGTTACCAGGCATTATTGTTGTATTACAGTATGACAGCAAATAATTAAAAAAAGAAAAACAACTGCTACAAAATTTGTAACAGAACAACATTTGTCTGATGTGAAATTTGATTTCCCTCTCTGATGTTGCTTTAGCTCTGTTTTTACCTTTCAGGTAATATATTCAAAACTCATCTGTGCTCCCAAGTGCTGTCAAATCTAATTCTATTTTATGCCCAAGTAAGAGGAGCAAGGATGTACCGTATTATGTGCTGATCAAACAGTACTATCTGACAAATGCACTTAACTAAAAACAGACATGCTGCACTCTTCAATAATTATATCTAGGTCAAGTCATCAACAAAAATATCAAAACTCAGTGGATGAAAGGCGTAGAAAAGAGGCACAAAGAAAGTGACAAACAATTTGATGTTACAGCTGAAAATACATCAGCCTGCTTGTATTTTTCAGCTTTTCTAAGCAGCTAACGTCTTAATAATCAACAGTATATCCAGACCTACCCCACATCTCTGTCCAGCATAGCGCCTGGGTGGAAGGGGGGAAAGCTGCCGCCGTTGGGGGGCTCCTTAGGAGAGTACAGCTTGAATGACTTTGACGAACAGCCTGCACACAAGTACAGAGGGGAGGGGGGAAAAAAAAGAGAGAGATTTAGGAGAGATTTAGCTTACTTAGATTTAGCTGGTTTAAACTCACAGCATCATCTAAGTAATCTAATGTTGGATGATTTGGTTGAGATTTACTCAAATAAAAGCACGCTGCCAAATCAATTTCCTGCTGCCTTCATTATCTAATGCATCTTCAATCTGGTAAATGGACAAGAAAACAAATCATTCTGATGAAAAAAAAAGGCAATATTTATTAGCCTGCAGATATCACAGAAAACAATCAGTGAAATGGAGGAGAGTAGGGAGGACAGGGGCTAACATGTTCACCATCTAACTGTATCATCCACAGTATTATAGGGAACCCTCTTCTCTACGTTACAGCCACAACAGCACCTCTGCAATGTGCGTCTCCCCTCTAGTTGCCTCTTCTACCCATCCCCCACTCGCTGCCCCGGCTGTTGTTAACCCTTGTCTGCCCAGATAAAGCATTCAGCCCTAAACAATCTGGGGCTCTGGGAAAACATCTCGTCTACAGAGCAACTAAAGACCTCACACAGACAGAGACAGCGTGTAATTAGGTCTGAAAGATATTTAATACTTGAACGGAGAGTAGTGAACTGGGATATTTGAGAAAACAGCCACTGGAAATGTGACCCAGCCCGGTCCATTAGCGTACTCTTTATCACAGATACAACCCTTCAAAGCATTAAATAAGTGGTGAACTAAAGGAATTTCATATGTTTACCAGTGATAGAAACATGAACTTGAAATCTAACTTGTCTATATTTGTGATCCACACACACTGAGGCTCCTTACCCATGCAGAAGAGCACATAAATTCAGTTTACATATACATTTGTGACCTCTGATCCGTGCGTTCTCCAACACAGCTCAGTTTCCCCTCCTTCATTTACTTAAACCCTATTCTTCTTGCTTCAGTATGCCCGAGAGAGCCATCGCAGGTCATGTTCCCCTCCCCATTAGTATGTGCATGAACCTGTTCAGGAGAACGCTACAATGGTTTTCTATGCGTTACCTCTGACCTTTAGGCCCAGCCCCCCAATCCTAACAACCATTAGGCCTCTACAAACCCATATGATACGCCTTTGTTCAATATGATGCATAGTGTGCAAAACAAAGTTAACTAGCACAGATAATTTTTCAAAAACCTGTTTGTAATTGTACCATATTAGTCTAGAGATGGTGCATTTTGTGAGGATCACTAATTATTCACTGAATTGGAAATGTGCTGACATCAAGAAACACATTTTCTTGGCATAGTAATAACATATATCATAGATAGATTTTTTTGTAAATTAATGCAAAAGTGCACAGTGTAATAACCAAAAAGCCATCGCAGCCCCAAACAATCTAAGGGAAACAAAACATGCTGGACTTTATTAATGTGCAAAACAATCTGAAAGCATACATTTCACATAAACATCAACTGACACAAGTTACTTAATTAGTCTGAAAATATCTACCAACAACGTCTGACCATGATGGGGCCCAGACTATGAGGAGCTCATGTAAATGACAGGTCCATTGACAAACAAGACAGCATTATGTTAAAAGCATCATCCGGATGTGCTGATCCGTGTAAACGCAAGAAAGTGACATGAACTAGGTGCCCTCCTTTTGCACAATAAACCGATTAAGATCAGATCAGACTCATCAACTTTTAATACTGTGAGTTTTGGGACAGTTTAGGCCGCCCAAACTACTCGTTGCTAACAATAGATCTGCATCCAGACGCTGCACAGTGTAAATGGCCCTCCGCCAACAAAACAACCAAAGCTATGTGCAAAGATTTCAACTTATCCATACTGTCTGTTGGTGTTGGGTTATTCTTCGTTTTGCTGACATACACAGTCGACATTTAACTCAGAGCAGATATTCACTTTATCTCACTTCACGGGGCGTAAATTGAACTACAGGGCCGCATTCATTAACCGTTTGCTGAGATCGGATACCATTGCTAAGCTATTAACCTAATTGCTAAACTGCAGTTATCACCGCCATCCATTTATCTACACATATTATTAAATTCGACTTATTTATAGCAGTTTGTCGAGAACCAGCAGTGGCGATACACTAAAGGGGATGAAAGCTTGGGGTTACCTGCAGAGAAAGGTCCACTGAAACGCGGCGTTGCCCAACACCTCCGCTCGGTGTTTCTTTAGCCTGCTAGCCTCGATGCTAGCCGGAGCGTTTGGATGGTTAAAGCCCCGGCTCCGTCTGTCGGTAATGCGGTCCGTCAATCCCGGACAAGGCGGCAAATGATGGAAAGTAAAACCCAATTGCTAGTTCCTCAGAGTCCGGTCAGTTTGCAGTTCCCAACTATGTGCTTTAAGCCGCATTTGTTTGGGGGGGACGGTGCTACCTATCTACTACTACTACAGGACCCTTTGTTCCTGCCAGCCGAGACACGAACAAACAAAAGCCCCGCCTCCTCCAGCCTCCTCCGCCCATCCCGACGCACATTCCCGGCCGCAGACCAGCACAGACACGGGCCTACCTTCCAACTTTTCATGCCCCAGGATACGTGCCAGTGGCCCCCGGAGTGGCACAAGAAGAGCCCCCGGCGAGAGGAACAACATCCTAATTAAGGTAGTGTATTGTTGTTGCGGTTGTTGTTTTCACATTATTACACCAGGCCTGCAGACATAAACAATCATCTTGCTATTAGTTTTATTTATTTATTTAGATTTAACCATTTTTATATTGTTCAGGACCTAAAAGAATTGAGATATACCTACTGTTTCTCTCTCACCAGTTAAAAAAATAGGGGTAAAAAACAGTAACAGTGATGAAAGGTGAGGAGGTGCATAATAATGGTGAAAAAAAAAACCCAGCAGATATGACAACAGATTGTAATTCTGCTGAGTCTTATGTGTGCAAAACAGTTGAGGTAGAGTCCTTGTGTAAATGTGGTGGTGGGTTACAGTCCAGGGGCGGGCGACAGGGGGAAAAGAGTTCTGCATCCTGACAGCCTGATGGACAAAGCAGTTCAACAGGATTGAGGAAAGGACCTGGAGGCTAAAGGCAGGATGCTGAAGAGGGAGTGGGAGTGGGGGAGGTGTCACTACTGATGCTGATGGCTCTATATATTTATTTTGATAATAGGCTTCTAATAGTCAAATGACCTACTGAGGCTTAAAACATAATAAAGAGAGCATGCAAGTAAGTTAGGGGTGTCAAACTCATTTTAGATCAGGGGCCATATACCAGGAGGACAGACCAGTGTAATAATATGCATAGTAACCTTTTTTTACATTGTTTTAGTGTGAAAAAAGTAAAATTACATTATGAAAATGTAAGTAACCTGAACAACCATGTACAACTTGAAATTTCTAAAGAAAAATACATGTGATTTCAACAATATTATGTCTCAGCTTATTATTAAAAACAATTTACAGACCACAGTAGATCAACAAATGCACAAAACGTTTAGTAACAGGCATAATATTGTTACAATTGCATGTTGTTGTTTTTTTAAATATATTTCAGGTTGTTAGTATTTGTTCAGGTTATTCAGATTTTATTGTTGATGGATAGTTTGTAAATGTAAATATTTTCATAATGTAATTTTACTTTTTCACATTAAATAATGAAAAAAAGCATTGTCATCACTTATAAGTTGCTATGCGGTTATTTCACTTTAGCTTGAATTGGGCTGTATGTGGCCCCTGATATAAAATGAGCTTGACACCTTTGATGTTTAACATCTTAAGTATAATTTTTGCATTTTGCAAATTCATCCATCTGACAGACCGGTTTTGGCCCATGGACTATATGTTTGACACCCTCGACTTAATGTCTCAGCAATAAAATATGGACTAAAAGATGCCACTCACATTTTAGTAGATTGCCCAGGCTGCACATCTAGGCATGGAGATATTTGGAAAAACTTTGCTTAGATTTAGAAATGTTCACAGAACAGAGTTGTTACTTGATTTCAAAGTGAGAGAAGCCAGACTGAGATGGTGCAGAGGAGGGATTGTGAATATATTGGAAGGATGATGAAGGCAGGATGACCTGGCAGGAAGCAAAGAGGAGAACTAAAGAGGAAATTCGTGAATGTGGTGGAGGAGGAAATGCAGGGAGTTGGTGTGACAGCGTCAGAAGAAGGCAGATGATTTGATGTGGTGACTCCTAATGGGAGCAGCTGAAAGAGGAGGTAGTAGTAATATTAACAGTAGTTGTTGCTTCATTTATCAATCTGAATCTCATATGAAACATTCTGCTGTAATAATCAAGAAGAAAAAAAATTCTCCAGTTTGGACTGTCACATGACATTTGACATGATTGCCACTCCCCCTAAAACCATGTGGTATAATTCAGACTTCTGTTTACATTTCATAAACGTAACAATGCATGCATCACTAAATGGTCTGGTTTAATTCTAGAAACTGTATGAAGGCTTATAAAAATCAATGAAATCCCTTAGACCACAGACCTGAGCCTTTCATAGCTTCAGATTATGTAAGGATATAATCTGCAACCTCACTTTTAATCAATAACCACTCCAATGTTTACAAGCAATATATCTGAAGGCCGGAAAACCCTTTGTGGTCTCAAAGTGCACATGAAGCTCAGTTTTCTTTGGCATTCACTTGAGCTGCGGCCAGTTTGCAGAATTATATAAACCAGAGACAGAGGAGTAAAGCAATGCCATTCAATGAAAGGCTGAGCATAAATACATTTGACCCACACTGTGTTATTACTGCAAAAACCCCACCTCAGGCACAGAGCAAAGACGTGAAATGACAGCTACAGATCATGATTATTTGTTCGTTCACATTGGAGGAGAAACCACAAAAATCTGTCATAAGCCACATGTAAATAGAATCTCATTATAATAGACATACTTGTTATCCAAATGTTGCTCACGTACAATAAAATGTCGCAGCTCATTTGTAGCTGTAACAGTTAAGAGAGCTGGACTGATTCGCCTGTTAAAACACAATAGACCGAAACAACATGAGTTTTAATAGAACAGCATCTCCCTCTGCTGGCTACATTGCAAGCATCCTCCTAACGCTGAAGAGAAGAGGAAAATAAAACGACCCCATCTTACTGTGGAAATTGTTCCTAAAATTATAAAAATCGATCATGCACCAAAACTGCAGCTTATGTCATTTATCTCATACAAAGAACAACCAATTGGTCTCACCCGGACAGAACTATTTATACTTTAAGACTGAAACATCTGAAAGAACTCAGCCTTATATAACAGGCATTTCTCACACATTTCCCTTGTGATTCACAATTTAATCCCATTTCATCTGTATACAATAAAAGTGACATTTAGTACCTACATATAAATAGTGCCTAGCAAGAGGGGCTGGCAGGCAGAGATAACATTAAAGGGGGAATCAGAGTCATATTTCAGGACTAAAGAAAACTGTTTGGTCTGCATAAGATCAGACATTCCTCACACACTCTTAACACTTTACATATTTTATGCCTTATATGAAGAGTTAGATTATACCACATTCACCCTGAGGACCTGTGCACCTATGTATTATCAAGAAATGCATCGGCACAGCAACATTTCAGCAACATATTTTGATTTGGTTTATGACCAATATACATTTACAAAATTCATAGAAGCAACTAACATGAGTTATAAACTGACTTCACATTCACAGGCCTTCAACATCCAAAACCTTCAGACGAATTCAGTCTATGAGTTCACTTGTAGGCAGTTGAGAGATTAGGAAAAGACATCATGTTGAGATTCCTGTCACTGCTTTACTTAACACCACAGTGGTGGAAACACAACCCTGTCAGGGAAACTGTTGTGACACCTGACTCGGTGGCAATAGCAACGAGGCATCAGACAAATTGAAACAGACTGCAGCCAGTGGATGCTACTAAGACCTGACAGGAGGAAGTTTGATGGTGTGATGCACTAAAGATAGCAAAAAATGTGTCAAAGTTGGTGGTGTGGGCATGTATGAACAAAATCCCTAATCTGAAGCAGCTGAGGCAAATGACAGCAGCCTGCAGTTGAGTGACACCTTGTGTGTGAGCTGATTAGTAAACTCTGCAGGTTGTGAAGCATTTGTTGTTTTTCAACATCTAGAAAATTAAAATCCATGTAATGAAAAATACCTTCTAAACTTATACTAATAAAGTGTGTATAGAAAAAGTGAAAATCTCACAAAATGCACAGTGGGATATAGAATGCATTGTAGTTTGACTGTATTATAAACTGCTAATTTTGTTTTATGGTGGAAAACCTCTTTATTGGCTTCAAAATCTATATATTTGCTTTAATTTGCATTAATTCTATAGAGTGACATTCATCTATATGTATGTGTATGGTTTAAAATATCCATCTGCAACATCGCTGAGCAACCTTAACAGATAACATCCCCTAGTCAGTGGTTCATATACTGCACAGACTATTGAGCCTTTATAGCCTTGATCCATTCACCCACACAAACACATCTGGCACAGAGATGCTCAGAAAACAACTGCGCCGCTGTCCTTGCACCTTTTCTTTTCAGCTCAACTCTGTTTCAGTCTGAGCATTCCCACTGAAGTTGCTTTCATGTTCTAAAGACATCAGGTATGCTTTGCTAAAAAATCATTTTCCTCTGCCCACGCATTTAGTTTTTCTCGCTATCCTCCCCCTCCTGGCTGCGTGGCACATGCCAGCTTTCCTCTGCCATCCTGTCAGCCTGCAGCAGATGTGACATCACTACTCAACTCCCCCCACCCCCACCACCCAATCTCTCTAACTCCCCAGCATCTCTGTCTCCCACGCATTCCTCCTTCCTCTCTGCCTCTGCACACACAGCCATTTTGATCTTACAAACAAGATCTGAGATTCTCCCATGTAGAGAGAGGAGGGGAGGAGGAGAGAAGAAAAAGAGGAGGAAAACTAAGAGGTACAGGCTTTCAGTGCAGAGAGATAAAGCTGAAGTAGTCGTGTTGTTGTGTAACGGTAATCAAAAAAGCCCTGGCTGTTTGGCTGCCATCTTGGCTATGCTTTAAGTCACTTTTCTCCAATCAGGAGCCATGTGACTTTCTGCATGAGGTAACACCACTGTTGCTGCGAAAGGCAGTGAAGGAGGGATGAGGGAGCGACAAAGGAGGAGAGAGATGGAAAAAGAGAAAGGGGGAAACAGTAAGATGAGGAAGGAGGAGTGAGACATGGTGAGAAAGGGGGAGCTCATGCTTTAGTGGATGCATGTGAAAATGGGAGGGGGGGTCTCTTCAGCTCACAGGCAATCTATTTTTACCATTTAGTCTGAACAAAGGATGTGATTGGTTCATCTGTGTTATGACGGATCTCCTTCATGCAGAGAACAAAGCCTTAAAAAGGCTGATTCACAGTAAAGTCACAACAACACCAGGATGCCACAGGGTTGTCAATGAACTAGAGACATAAGAGAAGTGTCTTCTTTATCATGGCTCACATTCTGCCACATATAGAAACGCAAACATTCCTCTATTCAGCTATATTTCCTTGTTTTGACCTAGAAACAAAGAAAAAAAAGGGAAAAAGATGAGAACCAGATGAACAGAGGAAATGATGTCAGGATAAAAGAGGACATTTGTTTTTCCAGTGGGGATGGGGAGGATCCTCTATCCACCTTCGTTTAAGAATGTAAACAAACTAGGCTTCAACCACAGTCATGTACAGTACATGAAGATCAGTGTTGATCAGTGTTGCTTGTTGTTATCGAAGATATCCACCAGCCTGAACATGCCCTGGCAGGCTGGTCATGAAGGTGTATGCGTGACAGAGGATATATTATGTATATGTTGGACATTTGCATACATGCCTGCTTGATAAAACCTGCATAGTTTTAAAGTCTGCTTTAAAACATGCTTGTGGCAGATATTGTGGTGGACCGCTTTGTTTCTCTCTGCTCCCTTTAAAAACATGTGGATGTCATTAAAAGTTTCCTCTGCACAGAAAAGTCAGGCTAGAGAAGAAGTGAAGGAGGCAGTGATATAACTACAGGTGAGAGGAATCAAGGTAGCTGAGACCAGAAAAGATGTGAGAAGAGAACATCAAGAAGCCGCTCTAATATTATTCCATCTGATAGCTGACTGCCAATGAATCAGAGGAGCCCCATTAAAATGATACTGACACCCTAATTCAATCTACCCTCTCTGAGATCCCCCGGAGCAGATGCTACGATTCAATTTATATCTGTTACTCACTCCCTTGTGCTGCCAGAACCCGTCCCCTGGCACTGTGGGGCTTTCACTGTGTACAATGCAGCCGTCTCTGAAGCCTGCCTCTTCTCATGGGGTATGATTAAAGACAAATTGGTCCTGAGTCTAGTGGGATCAGAAACTTTATGGGAGAGAACAAATTATTTGATAAAAATAAATACCAAAACATGTTGCTTGCCAAATAACAGCATGTGCAGACAGACGAAAGATGTCCTCTTTCTTACTTGCATACAGTAGGAGAAGAGAGTGCCGAAACTAAGTACTAGTAAGACACCATAATTAATCCTGGGAACATCAAAAATCTCATTTTCGGGAGAGGGTTTAACCAACCAAAAACTGCAGAAATGCAAAATGCAAAGTCACAGTGACAAAAAGCTGTCATCCAAGCAAAATCCAAATGGTAAAGTAACATCCAAACTCCAATTAAATGTGCTTGTTTGCTAAATCTTCTTAAATGGTTTAAACTCATCAAGAGAGAACAGCTTTAAACCATTTTAGAGTAAGAGTAATAAGGAAATGAAAGCACTTTTGCCTTGGTATGACAAATAATTCCTTGGACCGTAAGCAGCAGCAGTTTCTATCAAGTCTTTTACAAATTCAAGCTCAAATAATCAAGCAGACCTCTGGAAAAGAGTAAGCATATGAAGTAGACTTTTGATATTTCAGTGTCTATTTCAGTGTCTCTGTATGTGACTAGCTAAAAGAGCCATCGATCCACTGCACAGCAAGCTTATGTGACTAAGGGTCTGCTGAACAACTCAATCTTTAAGTGTGGTAGCCTCAGTCTATATAACCTTGTCTTAGGACATGTGTTGAGAACACACACAAGCATGCACACACAGTCTCACACAGCTTGACACTGGCCCTAGGCGGCTTTGCAGCACTTTTACATAAGTCATCTTTCTGACAGCACCACTGAGCACAGAGACGGAGAAGGAAAGAGGGCAAGAGAGGCAGAAGAGAGTAAGCAGAGAGAGTAGGCACTCACCGGGACAAGCACAACCTCCAACAGACATCTTCTCACATGTTGGGCTCTGCTCTGAACAAAACAGCTGCACTCAGTCCACACGCTGCTCGCATGGGCTAACTCTGTGGAAAACAACACAGGCAGAGGGGTGGAGAGATAAGAGGGAGTGGTACAAAGCAGGGCATGCACACCAGAACTACACTCCTCTCTCTCTGTCAGAGGCAGGAAGTTGGCAGTGGTGCTGTAGCTGCATCATTAATAGGCATATTGCAACACAAGTGGGAGGGAAAATGAGAGAGCAGTGAATTACGAAGAAAGAGTCCTAACGGTATGTAAGACTAGAGTAAGTAATATGGAATGGAGTGAAGGTCTGTGTAGGGAGAATGCAAGAGGGAGGCAATTAGAGCAAAGGAGAAGAAAAAGAGAAATGCACAAGGTGTATATGTGTGTGTGTGGCAGTGATGCATCATCTATTTTTGCCTGGTGCTGCTGTGGGAGATAAACATACTCAGTAGGAGCCCAGAGGCAGAGGGTCATTACTGCCAAACAAACACACATGCACATACACACACACACACACACACACACACACACGGAAAACACGTACACACTCAGTCACACAGCCTGCCTCATGTATGACAGATTTCCATCTCTCTTTCTGTCTTTCTTTCTCGCTCGTTCCTTCTGTTTTTCTGCTGCAGAGAGAAGAGTGGTGTTAATCACTACAGACAGTATCGATTAAAAATGCAAAGCCCACCTGGAGCGCAGGGACACTGGAGACCCATGGGAGGCAGGAAGAGCGTGCACGTACAAGTGTGCACACGCGTACACTGAGCTGCATGTAAACAGTCACACTGTTTGCCCAGCAGCCATCTCATCTCTCTCTTTTCTACTCTTTTCTCACTTTTTAATCTTACTTTTCTGTGTCAATTTAATCTCCTCACCCTGTTGATATTACCTTGACCTTTCTGCAGCTTGATGTGATTTCGTTTCATTTCCTTTCCCTGCTTCACGTCTCTGGTTTCCCTTCTTGTTCATCCCATAACTTCTCTGGCTCGAGCGTGCCTGTTCTCAGAGCAATAATCTCATAATCTCACACTTCACTACACAAACACACGTGCACATAACTGATGATCGCGAGCAAGATGTCTTTCTTGCTCATGTACCTCATCCTGTCTAAAGGATAAGAGGCTCAGCTGAGTTACTAACAGAAGATCAGGCATAGCAAAATTGTCACATACCTCATCCAAAAAAAAAACAAACCACGCAACAAAAATAACAGTATACACATGCAGTCTAGTCTGGTGCAACTCCTTTACTACAGAACCCCTTATGTGAGTTGAAGCACATTTTAGAAAACCTCAGATCTCAGTTGTCTGTCACTCAAAACCAATTCACTAACAAAAGACAAACAACTGTCTCCACTGAAACGAAAGCTGACAGGCACATTCCCCATACACGAGCTCACTGGCAGAAGCATCACAGTTAAATGTCATACACTATGTCAGACAGTGTTTCACAGGACTGAGACACAATGAACAACCCGCAGGCCTCTCCTTCTTTTTCCTTTACTTGTCTTGTCGCCCCTTTTCCATTTTCCCTCCACACACTATATTTGACTCTTTTTGTTTCAACAAGGTCTGTCTAATTCTCAGTGTTCTCATGTTCTCTGTCAGCATTTGGCTCTTTTTGCGCCTTGCAGGTCATGATCTGCGGGTTTGACATTTACAGAAGATCTCACTACTGTAAAATTGTGAAACTGAACAAAGGCAGACATGAGAGACAAAGAAAAGCATTATCAACTCTGCAACAGAGAGAGAGGGAGAGAGGAGAAGAAGAAATAGAGGAGGGTGCATGAATGTGATTTGGGAAATGGCTTCTGTTTCCAGGAGCGATTTGGCTTTGAAGCTGAACACTTCACCACTGACTGCACTGTCAGGCATGCTCTCTCTTCTTTTCCTCTCACTCTCCTGCTCCTCTTGCAGCCACAGAGATTCCCACTCTGTCAACACATCCACACATTGCTCAAAAAAGCTCTCTGAGAATAATGAAGTTCCCCCCTCTGTTCGCCTCCTTCTCTCTCCACTGTGGGAACATGCAGCAGTTCCATAACACTATGTGACAGACAGTAAAGTGCCTGTACACACTGACTGCTTGGCTTACACAGGCTAATACATTCTCACCCATTAGTATGTTGTCCTCTGACAGCAGAAAGGCACATGCTCTCATGCCGACCTTCCTGAATTCACAAAAAAAATTCCTTAAAAGGCTCCTAGTGGCACACTTGTTATCTCAGGTGAGTTGATGCTTACCTCTCTTTTGTCTTGCAGCTGTTTTGCGCTCCCCTTCCTCTCTCTTCCTTCTCTTTACACTCTATCTCACAGACTAACACATTCAAACATCCTCCATTTCAACGCTTACCTTTGTCTTCCTCTTTCTTCTGCACCCACGCTCGCTCGCAAAAAAAGTCCGCCTGGGTCAGCCACGCAGAGGAAATCAAGCTGGGCCAGCAGAGAGAAAGAGAGGGAGAGTGTGATGAGCAGATGCAGATATGAGACACAAACGGAGGGGGGGGGGGATCTAGCAGTGTGCAAATTGGATGATGAGAAGGAGGAAGGAGGGAAGGAAAGAAGGAAAGAAGGAAGGGAGGAAGGGAGGAATGAAGGGAAGAAGGAAGGGAGGAAGGAGGAGGTGGTAAAGAAGGAGGAGGAGGGGGGGGGGGTGAGGGCAGCTGCACTGGTATGAATATGACGCAGAGGCAGAGTCACTTCTCTCCTCTCCTCTCCTCTCCTCTCCTCTCCTCTCCTCTCCTCTCCTCTCCTCTCTTCTCCTCTCTTCTCCTCTCCTCTCCTCTCTTCTCCTCTCCTCTCCTCTCCTCTCCTCTCCTCCAGCCCCATACCCACCAAGAGAGGCGAGAGGGGGAGAGAGAGAGAGGGCACTGTATCCATGGCAACGGCAGAGCAGCGGTAGGTAGCAGTTGGGGAGTGTGTTGGGGCACAGTGGTGTTCCTCTCTTTCTCTGTCTCTCTTACACAGACAAGCTCATAAGTCTTTCAGCTACCACAGACGTACATTATGCCTCCTGTGATATACCAGAGGAAATGCTGTATACAGGAAATATGAGCTGCTGCAAATTCACTAGGACATGACAGGTAATGAGAAGCCGAGTAATTGGGCCTGATGTGTGTCAGAGGAGAAACACTCGCGGTAAATGTTATGATAAATAATACTGGAAATACCTCACAACTTTTTCGCCCTCACCAGATACAGTTCAGGACAATTATACTATGAAAGACTGCCAACGCAATGATTTGCAAGGATTGTTTTGGATTTTCTGAAATGGTAAACACACTCTAAGCTCAGTGATTTATAACTTCCCCCAAAACTGGAAGAAAACTCAAACCAGCCTCATTCTTCAACTGTCTTTGAGAGTGTAATCACAAAAGGTAAAAAAAAAAAAAAAAAAAAGCAAGCTTCAATCAGAACAATGCAAATCACACAGTAAATGATTCCCGGCAATCAGGAACACAATTAGTGGTAAACCACAATGGAAGGCCGCAGTGTGTGTGAGGGAGTGAGTGTGGTTCACCTCTAATCTATTTCTGCCGGTGGGACACAGGGAATTGCCCGTGGCTTTTCTGTGCCATGCAGCATCGGCTCTAATGAGGTACGCATCTCCCCCACTTTGTATTTGACCCAATTAATCCCCACCCCTGTTTCACATCTTCTCCTCTTGTTCAGAACTTACCTTCCTGTAAGTGTTTACCTCCCCAGATATTCACGTGAAGAGACACATTTTCCTTTCTGTTTCATCTTTTGTCAGAGAAATGTTTCCACAGTGGTGTCCTTGTGGAAATTAAGTGTTTATTTATTGCGTGCAGTTATTTAAATGGCACAATTTGTTGTTGTATTTTGCACAGCTTTCATGTGCGCTCTATTGTCTTGTGTAACCTTTCAAAATCCACTTACCTAACCTAACCTTAGTACAGGGTTATGGTTATAAAAGAAGTCAGGGAGTGCAAAGACTTAATTTGAAAGGGAACCGCATCTAGTTTCCATTGAACATCTATCTGAAAATAACCTAAACTATAAGTTCAAACATGGCTCAAATGTAATCCTATCCCTAACCCTAGAACAGGTCACTGGTGTTTGGTGGATGTGAAAATATGGTTATAGGTGTGGGTGTGGTAACTGTCTGATATGTGTGTGTGTGTGTGTGTGTATGTATATGTGTGTGTATATATATATATATATATATATATATATATATATATATATATTAATAATGAACCAATAAAACCAGTTTCAAAATCAAAGTGTGTGTGTATAAGAATAGAATAGAATAGAATAGAATAGAATAGAATAGAATAGAATAGAATAGAATAGAATAGAACAGAAACACTTAATGCAAAAGGGACTGTATAAGCAAAAATTTAATAAACTAAAAAAAATATAGAGTATTAAAGAAAAAGTAGGACTGTGCAAAGGCTTCAGAATAAAATAGTAATACAGCTGAGGAACTGGAGGAGGTGTCTGGGGAGAGGGAAGTCTGGGCATCCCTGTTAAGACTGTTGCCCCCGCAACCCGGCCCTGGATAATGGATGGATGGATGGATGGATACATGTGCTACTAAAGTAATACTAGAACTCTTGAGATGAACAAAATATACAGAAAGAATATACAAAAGCTAACTCTATACTACAGATGAGCGATATGTACAGCGAATAGGATATATACAGGTAGTAGTAAGGTGCATGTGTTGTGGCATTTGCACTGAGGTAGGGTGAGTATTGCACTGGCCATTACTCTGTTTTTGTGTCTTTAAGCACATGAGAAAAAATATAATCATGTGATTTTAATATATTCATATATTTGAAGATCTGAATAAATTTATGGACATAATTTCTTAGAATAACTAAAAACTCATGCGTGTGACTTTCCTGCATCATTGCTTGTGTCAAGAGAGGTTTCAGAAAGGAGTGCATTTTAACTGTGGTGCAAATAACACAAAAGCATAAAGAGGAAACTTGTGCCACATATATGTTTTTTCTTTATTTGCAAATAATGTCTAAGTGTCCTCCGTTCCTACAGAGCCTTTGTTCTTTCTTTGTTTTCCTGGTCCTTGACAGAAGAAGACGCATTAAGGCCAAAACTGCAGGAGCAGAAACATCAAAGAGGTGGAGAAAGAACATTAGCTTTTTATTTTTCTCATAACCTTCAAAACCATTAACAGTGTTTAGTATAGTAGTACTTTTTTTAGGTTGTTTAAGGGGTATTTTTCTGAATTTGTACAGAATTTTGTGCAAAATTTTGATAGTTTTCAAACTTCATATCATGTAAAGTGAATTATTCATAAGCAATGGTAGAAACTATGAATATATATGTGTGTGTGTGTGTGTGTGTGTGTTGTGTGGGTGTGTGTGTATATATATGTATATATATGAATGAATGATGAATGAAATTGAATATGAGTGCATGCTGATAGCACTGCATGTTTAGCATAGTGTTTGTCCCATCTAGTGTCATCAGATGCCTGAAAGTGTGTGCAGTAAATTTGGTTTGGTTTGGTTAACTAACCTCACCAACTTATCCCTGACCCTAAAAGTACTTAACCCTTTATCGGGCAAGTGACTATTTTTTCGTAATTCTGAATATATTAAAAGACAGTGACAGCAACAGTTCCAGTGAGGACAGTGAGGCAACAATTTCAGGTCAAATGTGGTCTACATGGTCTGTAAGGTCCACCTCTGCATGAACAGTGAGTCCAACTGCTTTGTTAGGTACCATGAGTGATGGTATTACTGTAGGAATGATGTTCAAAGGAATAATGTTGACAGGTGTCTGTATCAGCACTAATGTTGTTGTAATGTTCAAAAAGTAATGTTCCAATGTTTTAAAATGTTCCTTTCACATTACATGTGTTTTTCTTGTTTGTTTGTTTGTTTGTTTTTGCCACTTATGGGTAAGGAACCAAATATGGCAACTTCACTGACCTTGATTTTCTGCATAACAATAACAATTTTTGAAAAATTTCACAAAAGTAATAAAGTTCTTGTGTATTTGTTTTCACTATACATTTCCTTTGTTGGTCTGTAAATATCTGTACATATGGAGAATTTTTGTTACTATTTTCTATTTTTATTTGCATATTCTTATTTAATCACTATCTTTCCTGTTCTGCATGCTCACTTTACTGTAAATGCTGCTGTGACACTCGAATTTCTCCACTGTGGGATAAATAAAGTCTTATTTTATCTAATGTTAATAATGTGATCTCTGCGAGAGGTGTTCCTAGCGTTCAATCATGATTTCACCTTTATTGCAGCTCTGTTACTAGCATTACAAAGTCGCGATAAAGGTGGGACCAATGATTCCACCATTTCATTTACACAGATGTCGTTCTGGAATAAAGGCGAAATATTCCTGTAACAGAGGTGCTGTGTAAAGGGGCTCATGATGACAGCCCACAAAAGGCACCATGGTCGGTCGAGGAGGTTCAGACATTTCTGTCCTTAGTGGCTGATTAGAAGATTCAGTGGGAGCTTGATGGGGCAACATGCAATGAGTTTACAGTAACTTATTAGCAACTCTCTGAGCTGATGTCATGGAAGTTATGCGCAGCGTCGCTATGACATCCAGGTACTCTAAGGTCAGTAGTACCCTGTAATGGAAATGGTCTCCAGGAATAATACGTGATAGTCAAGTCGAGCCAGTTCCATGTAGTGGAAACGCTTGCATTTTATCCTCCTGAGACCCAGGAAAGCACAGGTTTTGGCTTTTTTACAAAAAACAATTAATATGATTGGAAACAGCATAATGCAACAGCTTAAAAAAATCCATTGCCACCACATCTTTTTAGCTGTAGCTTAACCCTTTCATGCCTGAATTATGAGAACCTTAACCTCAAGATTTTTTTCCTGAGTGTTTTTATTCCTCTATAGGCATGAAAACAAAAAACAATGCAATTGATTTTTTTATGAACCTGTTTTTCACGGAGATGTAAAAATGTCCTCTCAGCTGGACACCATGCGTTTAACTCTTTCATGTATAATGGTCACTACAGTGGACAGTATTCTACAGCTGTTCTCTTGTATATTCATGGGTGTTTGTTTGTTTTAGTTCCATATCGCCAACACAGTGGACACTTACGCATCATCCCATACACTGTAATTCATACCATTACTGTAACTTTGCTGTTATTGATAAACCTGATCTGCAGTAACATGTTTCAGTGTAAATCAATTATTTGTTTTCAAAAAAAGTTTTTTGTTTTTTTTTTGCATATTATCTCCATGAAAAGAGTAATAATTAGCATTAGAATATGCTAAAATGTATGTAAGCAACATTATTATTATTTCATTGTTTTAATATCAATATCTGATATTGGGTTTTCAAACAAGTTTCTTTACTTCAGGAAATTCAATGCAATGGACATTTTTGTAACTCCATGAAAAAAAAACAACATGATCACATTGTTTTTTTTCATGCCTATGGAGGAATAAAAACACTCAAGAAAAAAATATTTACTAAGGTTCTCATAATTAATGCATGAAAGGGTTAATTTTAGAAGCAAAGAAACATGTATTTACTGATTTACTGTGAGAAAACTATGCAATAAAAACATTTTTAATGCTGCTAAACTTGATATTTTCTCACATTTTAACATACCTGTATAGAGGAGATAATATGCAAAAAAACAACTTTTTATTTAAAAAAATAAATAAATAAAACAAAACTGTCAATTACAGTCTATTAACAATTAGGATTAGCATGAAACTTTGCATAAACAGCAAAGTTACAGTAATGGTATGAATGTCAGTGTATGGGATGGTGCATAAGCGTCCACTGTGTCAAACGATATGGAACTAAAACAACAAATTCTTTATTCTTCTATTTTGGTTTTAATTATTCTTCTGTACAGCACTTTGGTCCACTATGATTGTTTTAACCCTTTCATGTGTGAATTATGAGAATCTTAGTCAATATTTTTTTTGAGTGACTTTATTCCTCTTTAAGCGTGAAAAAAAACAATGCAACTGAATTTTTTATGAACCTATTTTTCATGGAGTTATAAAAATGTCCACTCAGCTGGATACCATGCATTTAATTTTTGAAGCAAAGAAACATTTATTTAAAGCCCATCATTAGAAAGTGATATACTGTATGAAAACTATGAAATAAAAACATTTTTAATGCCGCTAATTCCATTTTCTCACATTTTAGCGTACTCTAATACTAGCTGTTACTCACTTCATGGAGAAAAAAAAAAAAAAAAACTTTTTGTTTAAGAAAACTGTCAGAGTCTAATAACAATTAGCAACTGACTTACACTAAAATGTGTTAGTGCAGATCAGGTTAATCAAGAACAGCAAAATTAGAGTAATGGTCTGAACTGCAGTGTTTGGGATGATACATAAGCACCCACTATATTGGCTGATATGGAACTAAAACAACAAAACCCATGAATATACAATAGAACAGCTGTCCACTGTAGTGACCACTGTGCATGAAAGGGTTAAAGTGCTTTACAAATAAAGTTGGATTGGATAAATATGCATGATCCCTATTAAATAAACCAATAAATAATACAAAAAAAAAAAAAAAAAACAGAACAGCTGTCCACTGTAGTGACCACTATGCATGAAAGGGTTAAATATAATTTGTGCTAACTTTTAGTATTTTTTAGTTTCTGTACCCGACTTTGTGAATTATTCTTTATTATTGGCTTTTGTTTTGTTTTTTTTCTGTAGTATAAATAATGTTGTATGGTAGTTGGATGGAATGTACTTTGTGGGCACTTTGGCAACTTGCGCCTTTAACGCAGACAACTCCAAAAAACTACAAAGAAACGTGATCACGTATCCCCGACCCCATCGTCACTTTGCGTCATTTTGCCGGGAATGTGGGACCACGTGTCTCTACCGGCTCGCTCGTCCCTCCAATGCGCGATTCATTACTTTTCATTCCGAAACGAGTCGGTGCAGGGAGTTGCTGTTCTCGCAAGATGGCGGTGCGGTGGGGAGCAAGCGAGGGCACTTTAACTGCGTGCAATATGGATTTTTTAACTTTGGATACACTAGATGAGGTAAGGAACTGATTATGTCCTTCATTTCCTGCTGGTTAATCCAACTGTTGAGTATTTATGTGAGTGTTTTAACAGCTGATCAGCGTGTGTTGTGTGTACTAGGGCTCCACTGCGCATGGAAAAGTGACACGTGGATGCAACCATAGTATCACTAAACTTATTTTAAACACTAGTTATCCTGTCAGAGTTATTACACCCAGTTAAATAGTATCTTATGTGTGTAATATTTACTGTATTTGCTTTATTGTTCCTCAGTCAGTGTGTATTAGCTGTGAGTAAACAGCTAGCTTGGGGTTCATTGTAGCTTCACCGGCCGGCTAGTGAGCCATGCAGTTTCCTCCTCTAAACTAAACTATCTTTTCATCAAATGAGGTGACAGCCTTGTATTTCTTGTGTAGTTGATCTATTGTGTGCAGCACTGGAGCAATAAATATATAACTTTTACTTTCTAAGCTCCTTTCAGGGAGTTAATGTGTCAAAGTACTTTGTGTACTGGTCATGTACTGATTCATACACACGTGGTAACACGCGCAGCAAATATGCTAGTTGCTAACTTTGGGATCATAGTCGTATAAATGTATTCCTTGTGCACATGCTCTGAGATTTACAGGCTGTTGTTCCGTAGTAATAAGCTATGATTTAGTGTTTTGTGCTGTAGGCTTTGTGCCAACACGTTGCAGTGTGTGTCATTATTTCAGTTTATCTGCATTGAGAATACTGCTTTTATACAACCACCATGTACAGGCTTACCTGTTAAAAATTTCTGTTGGGGTTTGATTGTGATATTGCTGCAGCAACTCAGATTTTCATTCAAAACCTGTATGTACATTCACATGTGGTTCAGTCATGGTGAATCACATGTTGGCTTCCGCACATGCGCAGAAGAGGCTTTATAGTTAATCCATTCCGTTTGTTTTTACTACATCTTAATGCGAGTTATTCATATCATTACATGTTGTTCTACCTCTAAAGTTTAAGTTTTAATATGTTTGTTTACTTTTGGTCTGTTACTGTTAACATTTAGTGAAAACTGGCCCTGCACTTGTTTGTTGTAGTGCAACACGTGGTCTGAGTGGGTCTCCTCCCTGTGGACAGGGTGAGGCTGGGAGCAGACATGTCTGCCCACTGTCTGTGCATGTGTGGACAGAAACACGTGGGTCACTGTACAAGAACCTGTTTCTGGATGAAAGTACATAATGTTATCAGCTGTGTTTCCATTAAAGAATGACCTTTATGCTGTAGTTTTGTTATTTTAAACTGAGGGAAGCCCTTTTTTTTTACTACTTGAACTTTACACTTGTATAATAAAGTTGGTTTTTACAATTCAACATTGTCCATTCAACTTTGCCATTGTAGATTGAAACGGACATCTGTAATATAGATATGAATAACTCATTAGATTTCTAGGATTCATTTTATATCAGTTGAAGTGCTATATATCTAATTAGCACTTCCATCATTTTATTTGTTAATTATAAAAGTGCTCCTGGTATTTTGTTTTTCCTCCTCCTCTTAAGCTGGAAAGTGAAGCTCGTGGCCTCTCTTGGCCTCCAGCGTTTCCTTTTCTGACTCTAATTTTCACATGTCTGGCTTTAGCTCAAGCGTCCCCTCTAACCACAAAACAAATACTCTTGATTACATTTCAGACTAATCTTGACTTGAATCTTTAATGAAATTTAAATGTATTCCACTTTGCATGACTACCACGTATTGTGGCATATAATTGCGTAGTTCATTGCAATTCCACTATGATGTTCCTCAGTGTTAGGCACTAAGTTTTGTTACTTCACTTAAAAATAGTATCTTAGTTGTTTATTCCTCATAATGTAACTGGTTTTCTCCTCTTTTAGGCTGCTGGACTGAACTCTGGAGACACTCTGGAGGCCCTTCAAAGCTCCTTAGACCCTTCTATCCTTTCTTTCTTTGAGGACACAGCAACAATAGAGGCAAGATTATATTCACATGCTGAAACATACAGTAACCAAAGGGACATCTGTAAGGTGTATGCACTGCCCTGGTGTTTGTTTACACTCCTTATGTTGCATAGTGTGACCTAATTCTCGTGGGCTTATTTAGACTAAAGGGTTGGATGAGGAGAGCGAGGCCACGCTGCTGACTGCCCTGACAGAGATCCTCGACAATGTGGATGATGAGAACCTGTCTCCGTTTGACACACTGCCTGACTCAGACCTGCTGTCAGGTCAGAAGGGCAGGGAACACTCTCCGGTTAGTACCCAGCTGTTGTATATAACTCTGAGTGATGTACCAGTCTGCCTCATAAGTTTGTGGCAAAGGGGGAAGGAAGGAAACCTGCCAACCAGATTTATCCTAGTTTTTAAAGAAGTGGATTTTTAAAGTTTGCTGTATAGTTTATATTTGGAAAGGGCTGATGATCCATTCATCAACTGATATAACCACCCACTAAAAGATTCAGCACTGTTGGATATGTACTATTTTTGATGTAATCAGAAATTAAGACAGCATTGAACTGAGTATTCTTGTCTAAGTAATGATTCCTTAAATAAATCAGTCAGATAAATCTGACGCTGTGCCTAAAACTAGCTAACAAAATATTAGCGCACTTTATTTTCTCAGCAATTTGCCTTCAAATTCATTACAGTTCAGACTCATGGTGCGTCTTATTACTCAGTATTGGATCCTAACTGCCAGAACCTATAGTTTGAAAACTTATCAGCACCAAAGCCAACTAGTCCCATCCCTATTATTTAGTCTTTATTTTCAGTTAAAGATAATGTATTTTTCTGCAAGTTGTAGTTTTTATGAACTATGTATCCAGGTCATCAGGGTTATTTTAAATGTTTATAAAATATTTCAAGAAGTCAAAATTTTAATGTTGTCATGCCTTTTTCTACCTTTGACTTTGTAGCTCAGGCGATTGCTGTGTATGTCCAGATCCCCTCCAGAAAAAGATGCACTATGTAGTGCAAGACCCTTATTAGCCGGAAAGGTAGTTTTCCACGTTCCTAATCAGCATACATAAATGTGTTCTTTAGACATAATTTCAGAATTTGACTGGATGTTTCTGGTCCCGTTTGTTGCCAGAGCCTCCCCAGGATCCACCTAGACTCCCAGCAGAGGAGTGATGGAGAGGAGGAAGAGGACAGCTCCCTCACTCTTAGCCCAGGTCGACTTGATTCACCTCCTGACAATGAGCTGCTAGACTGGGAAGGTCTTCCCATCACCTTTGAGCAGGAGGGTGAAGATGATGTTTCAGTGAGTCTGGGGGAATTGGTCAGGCATATGCACCCGTACTGCATGGCCATTTGTGTGGAGAATGACAAGGGAGAACAGATGCTGCCTGAAGGAGGCATTTTACTTGAAGTTGTAGATCAGGGGGAAAATGGAGAGCCCATTCTGGCCATTCCAGACATGAATCTTCCAATCTCTTTGCAACAGCCCTCAGAAAATGAGCAGAAATGTTCAGATGTAGCAGAAGAAGTGTTCTCTGACAGTTCAGAGCATATAGTAGTTGATGATGAAGATGTAACTGTTAGTGAAGCCCCAGTGAAAGTTGCAGCAGCTGCGACACCACGCCTATGTTTAGATGTGAAAGATGAAATGTCTGTAAAGACACACAAGGAAGAAATTAAAGAGAAAAGCCCCTGCAGAAGAAAAAAGAAAAAGGATAAGAAAAAGAAAAATCTCCAGCATGAAGTTGTGGAAGGAAGGGTCCTTCGAAGTGCCTCAGTAAAGAAGGCACCACAGGAACTGTTGAAAAAGGCTGAAAAAAGATCACACAATAAGAAGCAAAATAACATCTCAGTGACCCCTGCTGCTACAACAACTCCTACTTCATCTACAAAACCTAAGAAACTAAATGTAAACCAAACTGAAACCCAGCCGGAAACCACCACTACAGCAATATCGTCTGCCACATCTGCACCGTCAAGTCAGGACAAAGTTCTGTTGAATGCAAGCGTTGCGATATCTCAGTCTAGTTCTCCTCCAGTGTTGAGTTCTCTAAACCCTGATGAGCTGAATCAGTCGATCCCAGAGGTTGAGAAGCTGGAGGACTCCTCAGCAGCTCCCTCTGCTGTCCTGTCAGCAACACAGGCAGACCACATGTCTTCAGATGGCTCGGCAGCTGCTCCTAGCCCCGCCTCAGCTGTTAGTGATCCCACTCCCCCTCCAGCGCCTGCAGTCCCAGAACCTAAACCCAAGTCCCTCAGTCTGGCAGAGTACAGACGCCTCCGACAGCAGAAAAAGCCTGCGCCAGTGGAAAAACAGGAGAACTACAGCACCAAGTGGCCCAGCCTTCCAGAGCTCCCGAAAGAGCTCACCCCTATTCCCTGCTTGCCTGACCCCAGCCCCAGGGACCCTCGCCGACCCCAACACCAGTCAGCAAAGAAGGAAGTGGAAGAGGTGAAAGCTGCCTGGCAGCCCCGTGGGCCATGTGCTCCACCCACCCCTGAGGCGCTGTTGGTGCCACCAGCCTACATGGTCGCCTCATCCAACAAGGCTTCTTCTCCTAAACCCCAGCAAACACCAGAACCACAAACTGTGTCAACCCCTAAGCCTTCTCAGTCCCAGAATCCTGCTGCAGTTTCTAGTTCAGTGGAGAAACTACCAACAGAATGTGCCACTGTTCAACCTGTATTGCCTTCTGTGCCTCAAAGCTCCAGTTCGCCATCTGCTTTGAAACCCTCTCAGCCTGTGCAACATTCAAAGGAGAGGAGTCCTGCACCTTTAGGAGACGAGGACGGAGTCACTAATGGTCCAGACAATCAGCCTGTATCCTCAAAGTCTGTAAAGCTGCACTATGCTGAAACCACTACAGATGCAATGAAACACGATGCCCTGCTGCTGCTGTGTCAGCTCCCAGTGCCCCCCTGAAGACCACTACTATCCCAAATGTGCCTGAGGTCACCGGTTCTGCCTCATTAAATTCACTGAGCATATCTGCAGAAGCCCTCTAAATCTGCTGACTCCAGAAGCCTACCCAGCTCTTCTCCTGGTTCTCCTCTCCCGGAGACCCAGAGTCTACAGGCCGAGCCTACCCCAACAGCTAAACCCACCAGAGCAAAGAGTCCCACACAGGAGCTGATTGAGGCCTTCACCAGTGAAATAGGTAAGGGTTGTTTTTGTGCCCAAACTAAAACAATAGGCTAAAAAATTTTCAATATCCCGGGCTCAAAGGAGATTGGTTGATTTTCAGTGTGTTTGTTCTAATATATCATGTGACTTAATCTTCTAGGAATTGAAGCTGCTGATCTTACCAGTTTGCTGGAGCAGTTTGAGGAAACCCAAGGTGAGTAGTAGGTTTTAATTTGATCTTTCACCTCTCCTTCTGTTTTTTTTTTTTTCTTTCTTATGCATGGTCTGTTACTGTATCAAGGGAATACTTCCTGCTTTACAGGACTTCCCAGTGCATTAATGTAATTCCAACTATAAAGCTGGAGTGTGGTGCCCAGTATCTTAGTGGGTCCCATGCAGGTGTAATGGGGTAGCCAATATGGCATTGTATATTATGTAACAGAAGAAATGTGTGCAGCAGATATTTGGCAATATCATTACTTCCATGAGAGCTGTCCCTCAGTATCTGTGCTATATGAAGGATAGGCTTTGTAGCAAATGTGTACATCATAAGATATGAGAGCACCTTTAATTTGTCATGTGTCTATGGAATACTAACAGGCTATAAGTGGTCAGAGTATCAGTTTCCTGATTTTTCTGTCTTTGGTCAGTGGGTGGAAGGACACTTCATTTGATAAAAAGTACCCAGTTAAGAGCTTTATTTGTCACAATTTACACTTAGTTTGTTCACATGCTCAGGAAAGGGTCATCTGTCATGTCACACGATTATCGACTTCAGTCTTGGACCAACAGATGCAAACAGCAGGGCTGCCATTGAGTTTATAGTCCAGTAGAAGTGACCTATGAAATGGATGTTATCAGGACGTTCTAAAAACTAGACGCTTATCTGACTGCCATGGTGACATGTGCTTAACAGTTGTGGTTAAAAGGACAGAAATGAGTGGTTTTTAGTTTAGGTTTTCCCTGACACATTCCACTTTAAGAGATGGTTCTGCGGGGGGCAGAGGAGCTGCTTTGTGCTCTTGTCTGCTCAGCTGCTGGAATTTTGCCCTGTCCGCAAATCCATTTAACTCTCGCCCTGCTGTCTTTGTTTGGGCGGATGTACAAGCTCCAGCCCTAAATTGGCTGGACACTGCCATCACTCACATCAGCTGTTCTTGTTATTGAATCTTTACATTGTGAGCAACTCATGGTGGCTCACATATATTGTTAATGTCTCTCATGGAAAATACACTGTATCTCCAAAGAAATGACACATTATACATGGAAATAAGACCCAACCTGCTGCAGCATTCTCTTCACCTTGTTTCAACCTTTCAGGTTTTCTAACATATTTTTCGTGTTCACTCATTTCCCTCTTCCTTCTCTCTTCAGCCAAAGAGGAGCATTGTGTACCGGAGGTCTCTGGTAGAGCAGCAGCTGTAGGAAACTCTAGGTGAGTTACCCTACAGCCCTAAAGCTGCTCAGTGTGACTGACGGAGTTAACGGTTTCTCTGAAAACTCCTTACCGAGTGAAACCTGTTTACGTAATGTGTGAGTGTGTCTGAAAGTGGCATAGTCCACATTTTGCCAAGACCTACCGCAAACCCTGCTGTTATCCCATACAGCTAAGGGTCATCTGCAGTTTGACTTTGTAGATGTTGTTTGGTGTGGACTTTGTTCTATCTATTCTTATCTAGACTCAGACTAAGTTGTACATGTAATATTCTAAGATGCTGTGCTTACTTTACAGCAATGAGTTGGCTCCAGAAAAAACGGTTGTGGAGCGTGTGAGAGCTAATGATCTCTCAAGCACTGCAGGTAATTCAGCATTTTAATCTTGTTGATGAGTATATTCAGTCAAATGGATAAGGAACTTTTTATTCACATATAATGTCTACTTTAAAAGTTCAGTGTGAAAGACTTGGAAATACGTATGTCTAATTGTTTTAATTTAAGTGTAAACGCCCACAGATTAAGAGTCATTGTGTTTGAGTTTCCTTAGAATTAGCTGTTTGATATTTACAGAGGGAGTGGGTCACATCTAGTCAACCATGTTTCTACATCAGCTCAAAACAGACTGGTCCTTTATTTCTGTTTTATAGTGGATGGCATCTGGAATTAATCCTGCCAACTATGACCTTTAGTATATGGTCCAGAGCCATAATAGCTAAACCAATAAGCCCAAAATGGACCACCAAACACTGGGTCTAACCAAAAGCCTTTTGTATTATTTAGCACCTATTTTAGGGAGGGGTGATGCAAGGGGTGTTTAGTTGGTTGTAGATGGAACCACAACATCTTACTCACTGAAGCGTTCAGTGGCACAGTCATCAGAAATATTGCACACCGTATTTGTACTGCTGTGTATATGCATGTACATAATATATACATATGTAACTTTGTATGTATACATATTTTATTTAATTTTGGCGTTATTTTAGATATATTTTTACCCTGCCGCCTTTTTATTGAAAGTACTAAATAGCTTTTATCAGTGAATATTTAATTTGAATAAATGTTTACATTGTCATCATCACCGACAGTTATAATTTCATTACACTGTCTTTCTTCTGCTTCAGCTCTGACCCCCCCAGCACTCCTCCCCATCAGATGTGGAAACCTCTGACCCCCGTGGCCTTGCTGGGGAAGAGCAAGGCTGCAGAAGCCTCTAAGTTGAACCCCTCCAAGGTATCCAGATTGAAGCACGGCCTCTACCCTTGGCTAAGACCCGCAGCAACCCACTCCTGCTGCCCCCACCGTAGACCCAGAAACTGGCCTGCTTGGACCATGACTATTGCCTCCCTAGCAAAACCACTTCCTCTGGAGAGCCAGGAAAGCGCTGGAATGGTCAAACAGCAGTCTTTCATAGTTATAAAGCCAATCAAGCAGCCACTGCAACCACTACACAGGAGGAAGCATCCTCCATCCAATCTACCCAAAACCTTACAGATATAGAGAGAACAGTCGTACCGCTCAGAGAGCCGTTGGATGAGAGCCCCATGGGAATTGAGAAAAGCTCTGTGCTGGAGACCCCTGATGCTTCTCCATCACGACAGGACACCGATACTGGTCTTGGAGAATGGAGTCCCAAACGAGGGCCTTTTGGGAGGTCCTATCGCCGCCGTGCAGCTTCTCGCACACCCAGCCCTGAATCCAACTCCAGAGAACGGAGTGGAGGCCAGTCAAGGAAAAGAAGATCCCGTCGATCTCCCAGCCCTATGTCCAGCGCCTCAGAGTCAGACTCCCATTCCTCTAGCTCTAGGTCTAGATCAGCTCTCCATCTAAGAAAAGGTAAAACTTTTTTCAAAGGGTCTCGTATTCATAAAAAAAACCCTGTATTTTAGAGGTTTTTAATTCCTCACTGTTTTTGTTTTTAACAGGTATCGCAGACGTCACTCTGGAAGCAGTTCCAGGTCCTCGTCTCGCTCCTCCTCTCCATCATCTCCCTCTGTATCCCGCTCCTCCTCCCAGAGGAGGAGGTACTCTTATTCTTCTTCCCGTTCTGGTTTCTTGGAGTCGCTCCAGATCTCGTTCTCAGTCTCCTCATAATCAAGCACAGTGGAGTAGAAACAGAAGGTTGCACAGGTACAGTATATTCATCCTGCTCATCTATCCTGATTCTCAATATGTAACTTTCACTTCTAGGTAAATGTTTTTACAGTTAGTCTAAAAGTGTCTGCTTGTTGTTTTCAGTTCATCTTGTAGGCCTGTCTATGGTCAGTGTGAAAAAATGACTGTTGACATGAAGAGACGCAAGGAAAAAGCCATTGTGAGTTGTTTTTTTTTGTGTATATTTCATAAGACTCTGCAAAATATTTTTTCATCATGAGTCATATAATCAACATTTTTCTCCCAGGAGGAGCGTCGTGTTGTTTACGTGGCCGAATTCGGAGTACAATGACCCAAAAGGAACTTAAAGAGCGTTTCTCTTTCTTTGGTGAGATAGAGGATTGCACCCTGCACTTTAGAGACCATGGGTAAGTGTATAATAATTAGTGTCAAACATAATGCACTGTCTTTGAACCTAGTTGGTCCTGTCCATGACCTCTTAGGCCAAGCTACAGTGCAAAAGCAAAACCAGGCTTGTTTATAACTGGGGCTTCCTGGCAGCACCCCCAGGTCGCCCTTTTAAAAGCAAGTCACAGTCTAAAAACAGAACACAGACCTGAATTGGACTGCTACTGAACTTGAAATGGATGCAGACTGATGTTTTGATAATCTGTCACAGGGACAACTACGGGTTTGTGACTTACTACAACACCAATGATGCTTTTGTGGCCATTGAGAATGGAAGCAAGCTGCGCAAATCTGATGAGCTGCCATTTGATCTCTGTTTTGGAGGAAGGAGACAGTTCTGCAAAACCACCTATGCTGACCTCGGTATGCATGTGTATTTAATCAAATGCCACTGAAGTACTCCAGGCTACACATTTTGGTGAAAAACTCGTCTTGCAAACATTGACTGTTTGAGTCTGTTTTCTGGGTTATTGAAGCATCTCCATCGTTATGTGATCACTTTTTAATTTTTTTTTTGGATCTCCACTTGTGTCTTCTAGATTCTAGTAGAGAGTACGATCCATTGCCTACAAGAGCCAAGTATGATGCACTAGACTTCGACACTTTATTGAAGCAGGCCCAGCAGAATCTGAAGAGGTAACAAGAGGCCCGCCGCCAGAGGCAGCAGAAACTTACCTCAGAGCTGACAGTTGGCTCCTCACCCGCAACACTGTCTTTACATTTAGTTGTTGCATTAGTTTTGTTTTTATTTTGCAAGCTAACACCTTCTATTGAAGTGAAGATTTGTAATGAAAGTAGGAAAAGAGGCAAAAAAATGGCATCAGTGATATACAGTAATTTTTTAAAAGTTTATTTAAATGTATTTTTAAATCTGAATTGTATGGAAAGAATCGCTTTTAAAATGGAAGAAAATATGTGGAATGGAACTCCTTTATTTATTGGGGGAGGAAATGTAATACATATAAATGTGCTACAACAATAAATAAAAATGAGAAACTGAAGTGTGTTTTGTTTGTTTTTTGCATTTTTCTTTATTATTGCTGCTTGGGTCAAGTTTTTGTCAGTGATAAACCAACACAGCAAGCACCTTTTTTGGATTCTTAAACCTTTGTGTATTAGAAATTATTATAGTAATTATACTGTACAAGGGTATCAGATCTATTCAGTAGTCTTCATAAGTGAATAAGTGAACATACAAAAAATGTGCTGTCTCCTATGTTATAGTATTTGTCATTTTAAGAGCCTATCTGTCCCTGCTTCACCTGTGCAACTGACCACTTAATGAGGCTGTACAGCTTCTTTATCCCTTATTCCCCTTGTTTGGTGTGTAGGCATTTTTTTTTTTTTTTTTTTTTACAGCTGAGTGACAAAGCATAATTGGTATTTAAAAATTGGATGCAGTAGTTTCAGGTACAAGAATTATCCCAGGACAGTCCACAAACAGCTAAACAGAACATATTTAACATCATTGCTAACACCTGTCTTCGTTTACAAGACGGGATGTGTTTCGAGGAAAAGGTAAGAAAAACTGAAAGTTTGAAATTGCTTTCATTGAGTCTTCTAAAACTTGCTGAACTGTAGTGATTGAGTCTGATCAGGATCTGTCTGCTTTTTATCTCTGACATTGGAGCAATATCCTGCCTATTTATATTCATTATTTAAGGCCAGTTAATCAAACTGGATTTCTCTGCTTACCCCAACTATATGAGATTTATTAGTGAAGGGGGTCTCAGAACCAGCTGATGACAGAGGATTCACTTATTGGATTTGTGCAACTTGAACTTGAGGGTGTATTACAGATCAATTTGAGATGTAAGTGATTCTTCTAAAATATTTATATACATTTGGAAAATAATGCAATATTGATCTTAGTTTTCTTATATACAGATAATTCTCAATGATCAGTTTGTGGGGGGGCTTAGGTGCTGTGGTGGCTTTTTGCAGTAAGTATCACAATATAGTTTTCTGTCTTCATGGTTTATTTTGTATACACTACCAGCTAAAGTAGAATATGTATTAGTGTTTTATTTTACTTAATTTCCTTAAGCATCTTGTTTGATGCTATCATTACAATTGTTTTGATTCCTGAAATGTTCCACTGCTTGATAGCTGTCTGCCATGTTCATAACCCACAAATACTGTCTGGTGTCTTCAACTTTCAATCAGTCAGCTCATGACCTGGAAAGAAATATTGATTTGACATTTATCATGCTACTTATTGCTAGTAACTGACATGTTTTGGCCATATTGCCCAGTTTTGTGATAATGATCAGAGACTGAAGGCTTGATTCTGTCTCGCAAGCTTTTTTTTTTTTTTTTTTAAGTGCTACTTTGGGTGTTTCATATGGACCTACATTATTGGGCATGCAGGATCTCAATGTGACCTTTGTCCCATCTAGTATTGAGATGATTAAGTAGACCTCAAACTTCTTTGGCATTAAGTGACATTTGATTGGACATGCCATGGTGATTTTCTAACAAAGCATCTATGTTGTGCAGAGAGCATAGCTGCACCTCCCCTCTGTTTGAAAGTAGTGTTGGAGCCCAGCTGCATTCCTAATATGGACTGGAATCTCAAGATATTCAAACACACTCGAGATATTCAACACAAAAGACCGAGCTAAGCGATTTTGAGCGCAATTACTTACTTATTCTAATGCCAGAAAACTCGAATAGTTTTCCATAAGGCTTTAGATAACTATGAATAACGTTTATCTTTATTTAGGCGCAGATAATTAAATTAGGAAACACTAAGTCAACGAATTTCACATCGGAACGCCATTAAACTACTTTACTGAAGTAAATGCCGTGGCTTGAATTAATAAATAATTTTGCATCAGTAGAATGATGTAAATGCCACACGAAGCCAGTACAACATTTATAACATTACCTGTGTGTTCAGGTTTGATGTAATATTCGTGCAAATGTCGTCTATCTCTTTTCATAGTGACATCTTGGTAGTGTTTTTGTCACTCCGATCTAGTTTTGACTGGTTTAATCTAGTCCCAGGAGCATGCGCACCTCGGTGTAAACAGGAAGAACCGACTGAAACCAGGTCATATCCACCATAAGAGAAGAATATGATCGGAGCAAAATTAACGCAAGTCTTATTTATCTTTACATAGTTGCCTACAAAGCAATGTCCTTTACTACCTGATATCAGTTTCAATAAGGACCAGGTGCGGCATTTCGTGAATTTTGATAGATTTGCTAATACCTTACGCTAGCCGTCGGTAGACAGACAGTGACGCGCTTTATCTCCCTTAGGTTTTGCTTGACGAATTTACCTGCCTTCGTAAAGTGTAAATCCATTTTTGTCCCTTTGAGTTCGCCGGAACTTGGTAATTTTACACAGAGGGAAATTGCCAAAAATGGTTCAAAAAGACAAGACGCTAGAGACGCCTCAAGTGGACGCTGAGCCGAGCCCCAGCCCAGTCTCCGGAGAGGCTTGTGCCGAGGCCCCCGGATCGGTGGAAGAGTCCGGTATTGGAGTCGAACCGACGGGCCACAGAAAATTTATTAGTGGAGTCGTGGAAGGTAATTGATCCTATATAATAAAATTTGACGTTTGTGACATATTGTGGTCTGCGTATTGCCATAAATTGGGCCAGAAAATACTGCAGCAGCCTTGCTCTGGAGTCTTGATAAAGCTACATAAAAGCTGCAAAAAACACATCAGTGAAAACTGCTGTTTAGTAATTAGTAATCGTTTGTGGATAATGTTAAACGAGCAAGATTATATTTTTAATGTAATCTCTCGATGTAATTAATCATAAAGCAGGTCTCAAATGAACATAGCCACATTTGTATAATTGGCTAGATTGCAAAAATAATCATGAACGAGTCTGAGTATCTTAAATGCCATCTTTTGATACATGGATTTAACTTGGTGGCTTGATGAGGGTATGATATATATATATATATATATATATATATATATATATATATATATATACACACACACATTTTGACTCGGTCCACTTCAAGAGATTTGGCCTCAAAAAATATAACTTTAAAGACAAGAATTTAAATAGCACTTTCCAGCTCATGCCCACACTTGAGGGCTCATTGCCAGCTGTCGCATTTAAGCAGCTCAGTATGCATAGATCACAGCACTGCAGATTGCACTGAAACCAATAAATATTGCTTGTCTATATTGCAGGTTTTTATGGGCGACCATGGACAATGGAACAGAGGAAAGAACTGTTTAGGAGGTACACTTAAAAATATAAGTTATTTGCACATGAAAGTTTATCACATGTTATTGCTAGAGGATACGAGTTGAATCTGTTCATAATTGTATTTCACAGGCAGCAGAAATGGGGACTGAATACATATTTATATGCACCCAAAGATGACTACAAACACAGAATGTTCTGGAGAGAGCTTTACTCAGTGGAAGAAGCAGGTGACTATTTTATGAATTCTGAATACATTTTGTGTTCACGTGTCTTACATCAAAGAAATTATGCCTGACAATTATGCTACGGTGCAGCTAATGATAATAATAATGTAAAGTGCTTTGGTGCCTTGAAAAGCGCTATGGAAATCTAATCTATTATTATTATTAGCTATTAATTGTCACACAAAAGTGACACAGGAGTAAAATTTAGAAGTCACAAGTAATGGTTTTAACACCATAAAAAATGTTTGTAATGATGGATTTTTTCCATCTACATCCTAGAGCAACTCATGACTCTAATTGGTGCTGCAAAGAGCACGGGGTAGAGTTCATCTATGCTATTTCCCCTGGACTGGATATCACCTTCTCTAATCAAAAAGAGGTTTCTGGCCCTCAAGAGAAAACTGGATCAGGTATGTAACTATTTTGTACCTCAGTACATGAGAGTAATGAATAAAAGCACATGTTGTATAGATCTGAAAGCGTATCATTCTGGAAACATTTTGTTAAATGTTCTTTCGCACCCAATTTTCTTCCCTTAGTTTCACACTTTGGCTGCAAGTCATTTGCCTTACTCTTTGATGATATTGACCACAACATGTGCCCCGCTGATAAAGAGGTGTTTCAGCTCATTTGCACACGCTCAGGTTTCCATCACCAATGAAATCTACCAGTACCTGGGGGAGCCTAAAACCTTCCTCTTCTGTCCCACAGGTAGCTAACTATCATGCTCCTGTATCATTTGCACATGTCACACTCATCAGTATGATCTGCTTATTTATTCATTATTTGTGTGGATTTATGTACCTTTAAATACGAGTACTGTGGAACCTTCTGCTACCCCAGTGTCTCTCAGTCCCCTACCTCCACACAGTAGGAGAAAAGCTCCTTCCTGGCATTGAAGTGCTGTGGACCAGGTGAGTTGACCCTTCTCTGTCAAAGAAATATGAAGAACAACCCAGAGTCAGAGAAAGATTTAAAACTATGTTTTATCTCTTGCAGGCCCCAAAGTAGTGTCTAAGGATATCACTGTGGAGTCTATTGAGGAAGTGTCTAAAATCCTCAGAAGAGCCCCTGTAATCTGGGACAACATTCACGCCAATGATTACGATCAGAAGAGGCTTTTCTTGGGTCCATACAAAGGTCGTTCCACAGAGCTCATTCCTAGACTGAAGGGGCGTCCTCACCAACCCTAATTGCGAGTTTGAGTCCAACTTTGTAGCTATTCACACTCTTGCAACCTGGTACAAGTCTAACATGAATGGTGTTCGCAAAGATGTCGTCATGAGTAAGTATGAGTCAAGTTTTCCTTTTTGTGTGTGATATTTATAAAAATACAATTAGATCATTTTACAGTCAGTTTGATTTAATCTTTTTATGTTTAATGTGGTATCAACTGGTGGGTAGATGCTGCTGTTTTTCTCACTTTCCTCTTTCGCCTTTTACCAGCGGATGGTGAGGACAGCACAGTATCCATCCAGATCAAGTTGGAGAACGAAGGCAGTGATGAAGAACTAGAGACTGACATGCTCTACAGCCCCCAGCTCGCCCTAAAACTGGCTCTCACAGAATGGCTCGGGGAATTTGGTGTGCCTCATCAATACAATAGTATGTTTTTTAATATGCTGTCTGTTATAGGCCTCTCCAAATGGAGGATTTTAGGTTGAAAAGCTCATAATATGTACATGGATAAGTAGTTTTAATTCCAAAGTGATTCATTGTTATTATATTTTGTCTTTCAGGCCGACAGGTGCCTCAGAGCGGTGCCAAAAGCACAGCTATCGATGTGTCATCCATGGCTGCTCCTTCACTCTGCTCGTCTACGACCGTCACAACTGTATTTCAGCAGCCAATCATGTCTCCTGCCATGCCTCCTCTCTGTCTGGATCCACTCTCACATCCTATGGCAAAAAGAACTCAGGAGGAAGAGGAGGTGAAATTTATTAATACTTCACAGATCATGCTATAGCTGTTGGTTTTCATGAGTTAGTACCACTACATGCTATGGATAAGTGTCTGTAGAATATGTTACAATCATACATTTGAAATGACTTGTTGAACCCTGTTGAAGGGTTTCTGATGCTCCTTCAAAAGTGTAAAATACAATCTTTCATTTTTGGTCTTTAACCCTAAATACAATTGACATATCTTAAAAATATAAGATATGTATTAAAAATGGGTAATTGGAAGAAGAAAATGCTCAAATTAGGAACTTGGGTCCAAAGGTATTAGAATTACTATGGAAGTAAAAAAAAAAAAAAAAACTATACATAAAGCCCATGTGAAAGGGAGCAGGAAGTTGCTGCCATCACCCAATGTTTTGTGTTCACATTGGGACCCTCACCATCACAAGTCTGTCCCCAGTGCAGTGGAATGCAAAACATGTCTTAAATTGCATCCATAAAGGTCCTAAGTTGTTTAATTTAATGATCCTGCATAAGCCAACATTAACAAAATTCTTTTACATGCTCCGTACATATATTTACAACCACTCATTTCAGTGTTCTATGACTCATCTGCTGATTTGTACATGCATTTTTACATAGTACCATGTGTTTTTCAGGTGGAGGTTGAAAAAAAAGGACTCTGATGAGGAGCCCATGGAGATGGTAGTTGAGAAGCAGGATGAACCGGAGCCAGAAGCAGAGGGCGACCCAGAGGGCAAGCATGTTGGTCCTGTCTTAGCTGACAAAATGGCGGAAGACTTGAAGCCCATGGATACAGACAAAGAGAGCCTGGCAGAGTCCAAGTCCCCTGAAGAGTCTATCCAGGAGGACTCTGGGAGTGATATCGCCCCCATGCAGACAGATGATCAGCTCAAACAGGTGCCGCCAACATTTGTGAGTGTTTTTCTTCTATATGAACATGCAAATGAAAGCAAAATAAGAATGAACCCTTGAAATTACTTTGTTGCTGGTTTATCTCCTTAGGATGTGTTTGTGCCTGGTCCCAATGAGAAGCCCCTGTTACAGCTGAACTCTCACACTTGAGGATTTGAGCTTGTTGGCAGAACTTTTCTACCTGCCTTATGAACATGGACCTAAAGCCATGCAGATGTTGAAGGAGTTCAACTGGTTAAGAGCCAACAGCAGTGTTGTCAGTGTGAACTGCAAGAGAAAGGAGGCTGAAAAGGTAGGTTAATTTTTGAAACACAATAATAAAATGTATTGGCTGATTTAGATGTTAACACATAGATGTATGTTGGAACAATGTAGTTCATTATTTACGTAGCTCTGGGTGCTTCAAAACAAAATGGTGGATGTGTACTACCAGTTCTGCCCATCGGGTGGTGTGGTTATGACATGAAAGCACTGTTTAACCATTGCAAAGTCCTTTCTCACTTTTTTTCTCATCTTTAATCAATGTTTGGCCTGCAGGTAGTGGAATGGCAGTCAAGGGCCGAAAAATTTGAGGACATGTGCTGCTCAGTCATCCACATGTTCACACGTCTGTCCAATTCAGCGAACAGAACCATCCTCTACGACCTCTACCCTTACATCTGGGACATCAAGAGCATAATTTCTATGGTCAAGTCTTTTGTCCAGTGGCTAGGTATGTATGAGTGGGTCCCGAAACCTCTTAATCTTTAGCAAGCAATAGCTTAGCTGTAGTGTGATCAAGTCTAAAGTAATTTATCCATTTATTCTAAAAGATATATTAGAATTCTTTATTCATAATAATTTGATTTTTTTTATTTTATTTTGACTTCAAAATAAATGACAAAATCTTTGGTTTTTGACTGCATGTATATTTACCTCTTAGTGTAGAGCAATGTAGTTCAGTGAGGCACATGAATAACTTCATCATATGCATCGTGCACAGTCTGCTTAACAGATGGTGGTGTTACAGATCATAATATGGCTCTCAAAGATCTTAGCCACCACCTGCGTTCAAGGACAAAATCTTAGCAGCCATTAATACCCTCAGTTTAACTGATGGCACTTAACTGTAGATAAGATTAGCACAAACCAGGCTAGAAGCAACACCTCTTAGTAGGTGTGATTCTTTTGATTGGTTTTTGTTTCACATGTTGATTGTTTTCTTTTTTCATCTGACTGAATGCCGCTTGCACTGCTAGCATCCTCCTTGTTTATTTCATATTAAGCTGCTCCATCTTGGTGATATCAAAACTGGGTCTCTGTGGCAAACGTCCCAGCAGGGTTATTGCTGCTTGCTGTGTATCCAGTAACATCACTGCTGCATTCCCACACAGACACACTTGCTTCCATCTCTCTGTCTGTGGGGATGGGCGCCAGGGGGAAGTCCCCACACCCCCTTCCTCCATGCCCTAGCGCGCACGCGAGCTTGGAGAGCAAGTTGACTGACTGACTGACTGTGGAAGGCCATTCTGGTGCATAAAGTACATCATGTCTGACCTAGTCTGTGATAGGTCATATAGTCATAAATGTCAACATTACAAATGTATTTCAAGAGGTTTGGTATGTCCTCACCAAGTAGACTCTGAAAAGAGGCTGTTAATGGGTTTAATCTCAATCTGTATCAGGGTGTACACAAAAATTTCTCTCTCCTCTCCCTCTCCCTTCTGTATCATCTATCTCCTTTCTCCTCATGCTTTCAGTCTGTCAGATAGTGCACCATGATACAGTTTGTATAATGCTCAGTTTCTGAAAACATCTCCATGTTTTGGGAATGTTTTTGAAATAATCTGAAGCACCAGCATGGCCTGTAGGTTACTCCCTGTAACCCAGTTTCATTCACAGGTTTCTGTCCTGTCCGGCTAAAGCTGAGGACTCTAGCCTACAGTACACAGCAGGCAGCACACCCACACTGGCAAAACCACACCCAAAATGAAAGCTACTGTCTTAATGCTATAGAAAAGACCATCTAGCAAAATGCAGAAAATTAGTATTTCTAGATGTCTTTGAATACTCTTCATAGTATCTGCAGGGTCATTAAGCACCTAACTGTTGAACTCTGCTGTTGCTGTTAGCAGGTTTTTACATCAGCCCCATCCTCTCCCCTAGTCTGAAGCTGTGCAGCCGGCACTTAGTCACCTCCCTGGTTATTGTACTGAGAATACTTACTAATAATTATTTTCTACTGTTTTCTCCCTTCACTATGTACAGATGGAAGAATCCAAAGTACAAGTTTCTACTGCTATTGGATCGACAGTGGCCGATGTATGCACAGTGCAGGCGTTGTCTCTTTTCTTTTGCTCTTGTTTGAAATTGGATTGTGTAATTGTTTTTAAGTAGTCTCTAAATGTAAAAGATTGATTTGGAGGAAAGGAAGCAGCCCTTTGGATGAAGTCACATTTTGCGCAGCGATTTAGCTTTAAACCTTAAGTCTTAACTCCCAAATTTCTCTCTTTGGCAGCTTCTCTCTAACTTGTTTTTTTGTTTCTGTCAGTAGGCTTATAGAAATGGCTCATACCAGCCCGATGCACCTACTCAAGGGAATTTACACTTGGCTTTAAAAATTTAACCATGGGACATGTTATTTACTCTGCTCAGGAATGTATCTACCTGTGTAGTTGTGATTGTTGCTTTTTGATTTGCATGTTTTCTGCATAACTGTGCCTGTGTTAAGACAGCGCAGTCTTGGATCAGGTGGGAACAGTCCACTAACAGATAATGCTGGTGTCAGTTTTGTTGTTTTTAATTTGGGTAAGTAAAGCGGGTTCAGAGTTCCTTCCCGTGGGTGCATCTGCATGCTGCGTTGTGTCAGCTCATCAGAGGAATTGTCGTAGTTGTCAGGGTGAGGTTGATATATAAAGCAGTGTTAGCTGTTTTACCCGCGTGCTGCATTTGTCTGGTCACATGACAGGGCTCCTCGTCAACTAGGTGTTGACGTTGGCAGCATCAGTACCACTGGATATAGCCACTAAAAGCTGTGCACTCTGTGGGTGCATTCCCATATGTATATGCTTTGGTCCTAAAGGGAAGATTACTTCTTTAACTGTGGATTTGAACCTGAAGTTTAGAGGTCCTTTAACAGTGAATGTCCATGTTACCCTTCATTTTGTCCTCTTGGATTAATGGCTCGTGCTCAGCCAGTCATGTGACAAGGCAGATTTAACAAATGTGACTTCACACGAGGTGCCAAGATCGGTGGGGTGACAGCAGCTGAAGCTTACATAGACAGTTAGTTCTGATGAAGTCCGTCAGTTCTGGAAGTGAAGATTCTTCTCACTCAGACCATGGGGTAGTTGAACTGCTTTTAATTCTTGATGTTTGGAGAACAAGTGTTCACTTATGGAAAGCACTGATTCCCTAAGATCTGAAAGCCACGATATGTAGTGGATTTTGACAGTGTTGTGTTTATATAGAAATGATTTGACAGATCATAGAAATAAATAATTTGCCTGTCTCTTTGTATCAGAATTTTTTTAACCTTGGACCTAATTAGTTGTCCAAATCTGTAAGCTTTAGTTGCTTGAGCCCCATTCCATCACAAAATATTTCTTTTTATATATAATTAATTATTGCTAATTGGGTCCTTTTTATGTTTTAATGATTAAGACAAAATAATTATTTTATTTGGATCATGCTATTAGATACAGATAACCCCCTTCCTCCCCATCTCCCCACTCCCTTCATCTGTGTCCGAGAGCCCGATCCTGTGGTAACAATGTCCGCTTGGCTCTGCTCCTAACAGGGTGTCGTAGTCAGTCCTCAGCACAATTCCTTAGAGGAGACCAAGAGCCCTGGGCCTTTAGGGGAGGTCTAGCAGGAGAGTTCCAGGTATCTAATGCACTGAATTCACAGCAATGAAATGGAAAAAAAAGAGTGTTATGAGTAAAGAAGAAAATGGTAAAATGTGCGCTGGTATGAAGGGGTTTGGTCTGTCAAAGGTGAGCTGATTGTAATGTTTTAGGCTTCATTGCATAGGGTTCCATCCCCTTCACTTGTTCTTCAAAGAGGTGCATGTCCTGAGCAGCTTCTTTTCTTTAATAACCATCATTCTGGGATATGTCAGATGGTGTGAGGGGAATGGGTGACCTGAAACCCAACCTGTTAAAAGAGGTCACAGCCTGTGTTTGGCATGACTTTTCTCTGATCAATTAATTTGAATTTCTTTCAGCAACTGCCCAAGGAGATGTTGCTTTTCCCTGACGCACGCAGCGCAAGCGAGCATGGCTAGGTTTTATTTTCATGACATCTCATTTCTTTGCAGGAAAGCACAGCGCACAAATTACCAAGCCAGCCCTTTTCAAGCGCAAGCGCACGCACAAGCATCGCAGCGCCTGCGAGAACGCAAGCATGTTTGCAATGGGAAAACTCCATGATCAAATACACCTGCTCGGCATACAGCAGTATCTCCAACCTCGGAGAAAGCAAGACTCACAGTGGCAACTGTTTGAATGACTCAGTCAGCTCATATTTAATTTGCCTCTTTGGTTTTTTTTTCCTGGAGTTCTCTCTGTCTCTGCGCAAGCATCATTATTTTTCTCAACAGGAGGGTCCTGCGCAGCGAAATATTGCGATGCCTTACAAAAGGGAAAGGAGCATCTCCTTCAGCCAGTAAAACCTTAGTCAGACCAAAATACCACCCTTGATTTATTGGATTTGAAAAGCAAATATGAAAGTGCTCTTTGTGCTATTTTCCTTTAGATAAAAATACAAACGTGTTTGCTGTTGTCCACTGTCAAATGAACAAGGAACCTTGAGTCAGTTTGTCTCACACTTGTAATTTTCTGAAACAGTCAAGCCAAAGCACTTTGCTCTGTTCTCTGGTTCCTTTTGATTTGGTAGTGGCACAGCTGCAGCAAATACACAGTGAGGCAGTCAGCCAAAGCCAACACACCCACCTACCTCAAAGAAACTGAACCTGTTTCTTTTGATACCCACAGAGGTTGTTGCCAATAGATGGGGCAAACGATCTTTTCTACCAGCCTCCACCTTCAATGCCAACGTCCAAAATCTATTCCATGCGGCCGTACTTTCCCAAAGATGAGGTGAGATGTGTCTTTTTTTATATTACGCTTCCTGTTTTATATAAGTCCAGCTGTAGTGAAGCACTAATCTTTCAATTATTTTATTATTATTTATCATGCTATAAAACATGCAGCAATTGTAGGGATGTTAGGCTAGTTGATGAAATTCCCGGTAGAACTGGCCTAGTTTGAATGCTTTGTACTAAATGTCCCATGATGGTATGCTCAGCTGCTCTGGGTGTCAGCACATGCACAGTATGCGCTTAATATAAAGACAACCTACAATTTTTCAAAATGCCATGAGGCTTCTTGGCCATTTTGGGACTTAACATTGGAGGTTTAGTTCCAGCTAATCACATCGGGCCAAATTCCTCTGTAGGAACTGATTCACTTCAATGGCAGATGTCTGTGTCTGTTTCTGCAGGCTGCTGTTTATAAAATCTGTAAGGAAATGTACTGTGAAGGAACGGAGGATGTTCCTTTTCCTGAAGAGGATCCTGACCTCATCGGCGACAGGTAAAGCAGCTTGTATTTGTAAATAGCCAACTGGACTATGGGTTTCAACATGTCTCATTAAACCTTATCTGCTCACAGGTTAGTAGGAGGTCTGCTGACTTTGAGTCCAGACTACGGATTTGTGTTAGAAGATGAGGAAGGCATCTGCGGGTATGCCCTTGGCACTGTGGATGTTAAGCCCTTCATCAAGAAATGCAAGCTGAACTGGATTCCCTTCATGCAAGAGAAATATCACAAACCTGACTGCCAGAAGGACCTCACTGAGGCTGAGGTAGGAGCTTAGGAAGTTTTTCCATTAAAATGTTTCTTATCGGTTTCACCTTCTTTGTTGTTAAACTATCTGTCCTTCTGTAGAAAATGATGTTAAGTTTCCACGAAGAAGAGGAGGGTCTTCCAGATTCGTTTCTATCCAACTTCCCCTCTCTCATCAAGGTTGACGTTCATGCCAAGGTCACTGACCCAAGTGTGGCCAAAAGCATGATGGGATGTCTGTTATCCTCCCTTAAAGCCAATGGTAGGTGCCTGTTACATTCAGTTGTTTACTGCTGAAGCTTATACATAAAGAGAAAATATGTGGTATATGTTTTGATTGCTTCTGTTAGTGATGTGGCAGAGGTGAATTTATAGTTTTTGGACAAAGCAGATTTGTGCCATTAGTAGAAAAACCGAGGGATGATGTGTAATTAATGAAGTTTTAAGATGGCGTGAATGTCAAATGATGTTTTTGCTGGGTATCGAGAATGCCAACAGTCCTGAATTTAAAGCAGCGTTACAGAATGTATTCATAGTTGTCTGAAATATGGTTTCACTTTAGTTGCGAGCAGTGAGAGTCATTGATCTCTGTAGAAATAATGTGAAATATTTCTGATCTAGCAAGAATAGTAACATTTTTTGTTGATTTGTGTACCTATATCAAATACTTTCAGTAAAGTCAATGTAAACAATACATTAGCCTGGCCAGCCATCCGTCTTTCTCGATGAGAAATCTGTGTGGAATCACGGGGCTCTAATCCAAATATGAAGTTGGGACCAACAGGCGCAAATAAACCAATCACACATAAGACGGATGAGATGCTTTTGTCAGAGAAATTTAAGAATACAGGGTGTAATCTGTAATTCAGTCCTTATTTTTGAATAAAGTAAACAACCGACAACATTTGTAAAGAGATTTGCAGACTTGGAACTTACTTTGACTTGCGACAAAAAGAAACACCTGCCCCCATGACTTGTGATTGGTTCGATATAGAATAGATTGTACATTTTTCACAGCGACTGGCCCAATTCCAGACTGTTTTGTCAGTATTGAATACACTGAGAAAACGGAATGGCTGGCCAGGCTAACAATACATTATTTTGACTATGAACATGAGTTCTGCCTGAGTCATATTAGGAAATTTTCATATTCAATGGTGGTGAAAACGCATGTTTCTTGTGCTTGTTTTGATAGAGACCCTGCATGACAGAAATTAATGTAAGCTTTAAAAATAATTAAATTAAATATTGAAATCTACCTAATAAGAGCACTTCAATCCAGTTTGTTACGAGTCAGGAAGCCTCAGAAAAAAGTGAGATTATATCAGCAACTGGACATTTTTTTAGTTCTGTCTGTTTTTGTCCTTCACTTCCAGGGTCCCACGGTGCTTTCTGTAAAGTTCGACAGACTGACAAGAGAATGTTGGACTTCTACAGTAAGCTCGGATGTTTTGAAGTGGCCAAAATGGAGGGCTTCCCCAAAGACGTCATCATTATGGGACGAAGTTTATGAGGAAACGTCCTGCAACAGTAACAGAGAAAGAGAGCGAGTCAACACGGCTTACATGATTGCTACGTTCATGAAGAAAAACTTCCATGATGATTTTGTAGTACATTACCATCTGGGCTAGCCCCGGGAAACCTGTTTTTAATCTTTGTGTACAGAAGCACAACGGCGCTCACACAGGTTTCCAGAGCTGTCCTTAGATGTTGTGGTTCTTTTGAAATAACCAGATCTGAAGCTATAAGGCCAAGCAGTGGTCTGTAGTCAACTGATGTGAGCCAACTTGGAAGACTGGCACTCCAGCATTGATTTCTGGGGTACCACTACTTATATATGTATAAATATACCTCCAGGAGGCAGGAAGTGACAACTCCATTATCGTTTTTCTGATTTAATCCAGCATCATTACCTGGATATTGTCCACATGACCCCTAATGCAAAGTGTTTGTATCAGAAGTGGAGGCAGAGCTGTGAAATGAGGACAAGCTCTGTCTCAGGTAGTGTGTTACTACCCTCGCGTCCTGCTTTCCCAGCTTTGATACAGAGAAATAATACAGCTGGAGACAGAAATAGGACATCTTTATACAAAATGGGAGGTGCAGGGTAAGATTTTGCCTTTCACTACCACATCATGGTATTTCAAAAAGCTCCACAATAGGCTTGGAGAAAGAGGCCTTTTAAATGGGGTCTGACTCAAATATAAAGCCACGAGAAATGTTGAGTCTGTGCACAAAAGGATGGGAAATTGCAGCTTTTGGAATATGTTAAACCTCCAATAGTACCGTTGGATCGTCACAGGCCGGCAAATGAAAAGTATTTGTTCAGATGTTTCAAGACCTAAATATGTCCTCTGAATTTCTGCTTGAGTGGAAGACAGTAGGAGTCCGGCAGAAAAGCGTCCATGAGTTTACAAACATAGCTCTCAGACTGTCTCTACTCAGCACTTTGCTTTGGCCATTTCCATTTTTTTTTTTTTTTTTTTTTTTTTTTGGTAATTCAGCATTTTTGCTTTCCCCTCCCTTTCAGTTATTGCCTTTTGGTTCTTTGCCTTTGAATTTTAGGTTTCTACGCTGCAAGGGCCCTGGTGTCTTCTGCGTAAATGCTTTCCTACATGTATCTGTTCAGTAGATCTAGAGGAGGGAGATTTTGGACATAAGCCTTGTTGTTGCACAATTCAGAGATGTAGCTTACTTTTCCAATGAAATAGGTAGTCACATGTCTTAGCTTTGGCCTAATAAACTCCAAACTCCAGCACAGAAATCCTTCAGGAAGTAAAGTTTGACCATCCAGCAGTTTAAGTTATGCAAAATGCTTCATTTACTAAAGGTTTTGGAAAATGTTAGTTTTGTTCATAAAGTTGTTTTTAAAGTCTAAGCAGTAAAAATGTTAATCTTTGTTCTTGAAAGGGACAGTAATTCTAATGTCCAAGCTCTTTATTAGACAAATGCAGAATTTTTTGGCAACATTTCCCATTGGAAATAGTCCCAAAAATAGGAATCAAAGAGATGTGGAAGCATAACCCTCCCACTGTCCCAAAGCTGCTGAGTCCTTAAACAGTACTTGACTGTAAAGCAGCAGGCAATACGAGCTCCACTCTGTCCAATAGACTGCGGTTTGTGTTGTCGGGTAGATTTCAGCACTCGGTGGTAATTAATCAGTTTACGTCAGTCATGTTGCACCCCTTCCTGCATTATTTTCATCATTGCATACTCTCAAATGAATGTTTTCTCAGTTGAGCTGTAACAAGCGCACTTAGGATCGCCAAGGTTATTAAACCCTGTCACCAAATGTCACCGAAGTGGCACTGACTCCCACACGAGCGCACTGTGGGTGTGGAACAGAAATTCCTAGGCCTTTTCCTATCTGTCTGTTGAATGTTTTATATTGACGTATTTGTTTTTGGTAATCTATATAGATAACAAAAAAGCACTTTGATTATAGATAGGAGTGTTCTGTTGGTTATATGAGGATCATCAGTTGCTCTTCAGTAGCTGCCTGCCAATGTGATATTTTGTGTACATTCATGGTGTGCATGAGGTGTATTGGATTTGCTGTGGCAGTCATTAGAATAACCTCATCTTATGCTGCATAGAGGAAGAAGCATGCCACTCGCCTCTTTGGGCATCTTACTGTAGTAGAGAGACAGTTTGTAAATACTGTCAATCATAAAGTGTTATTATTTTTATACCTTTATTAAAATGTCAGCAAGCATTCTGTTTTCTTTCAGCAAAGTAAAATGCTGGCCTTGTTACAACACCCTGTCCTGTACAGCCGCCCTACCTGGCTGTGTCTCAGCGAGGTGTGAAATTTACTAACCTGCTGACCATTTTGACAGCAGAGTTTTCACACTCAACTTAAATGGTTCATTTTTCAGTTTGTTAATGCTTGTGCTTTCTCCTCTGCTAACCAGGGTTTGATAGAAATGGGCTACAAGAAAGGGCTCAGTTGTACATTTTGATTATTGAGTTTGGGGTTTTGGGGAGGGATGGGAATATTATGAAACAATTTACCAATGTAAAATTTGTATGTAAGATAAAGATTAAAACCCAATAAACCATAATAAATTAATTTGCTGCTTTGTGTCATTTGTGTTGTGACGTATACTTTAAAGCAGGCTATGTGTACCAGATGGTTTATTAATTCAGTATGTGGGTTAAATAAGGAAAAAATTAATATGTTCATAATGGTATTGAATAGACTGAGCTTTCACTACATGACTTCCATCAGCAGGTGGTGTTGTCATGGTGATAGCAGGACAGTTGGAAGTAGTTTCTAGTTGCTTATGAAATGCATAATTTGCGGCTGTTTACGCACATTACATGGTGAATTTTACAAAGTTAAAAAAGCAATACATTTACTATATAAGGCCTAAAACGTTAGATTAGCAGACGTGATGTTTGTGTAAACTACGATACGGTATAAAAAAAAAAAAAAAAATCATGGTCGCCGGGTGATGACGTAAGCGTACGTACTTACCTGGCGACGAACCTCTTATGTTTCGTGGTGGGCTTATTTAGCTACAATTTCTACAGCCCAGCCGTAATTTGTTCCCTGACAAGATGTCTTTCCAAGAAGAGGAGTCCTCGGATGTCGCACTACCTGGTCAATCAAAGTTGGAGAGCTTCTTGTTCAGTAAGAGACATTTTTAATGCAGTTTATCAGTGCGGCTCCATGGCGCACACGTGGGTTTGTCTGTGATGTTCCCACTGTGAAACAGAATAATGGGTGTTTCTAGTGTCAGCTTGCGAATCCGTGCATCTTAAATCAAAAGGCAGAACTGATCGTGCTATGTGTGTTTCTCCCAGGTTGCGAGCTGTCCTCTAAAGTACCTTTCTACACTTTTCAAGGGGATGAAGAAGAGGAGGATCTGGAGCATTTCCTTGAACTCAGAACAGTATGTACAGTATCTGCAGAAACACTCTTTGAAAATACACAAGTCTTGCTTACAGGCAAACATGGCATTAAAGTATCAAGGGCTGTAAAATTCATATGCTAATGGAGTGACAACATAAACCACCAAGCTTTTCATTTACATCTGGTAGCAAACAGTGTGTGAATTCATTGAATATCTGCAGGTGTGTCTCGGAGAAGGTGCTAAGGAGGAGAGCAATGTGGTGGAGGTCACGGCCATGAACCACCAAGGAAAGACCATCTCAGTACCCATTGCCAACCTTCACATCAGCTGTCTGCCCATGGTACGTCAGGTTTTAAGCCTGTCAGCCAGTATCACAAATGTGCCTAAATGAGCCTCACAATCCACCCAATATACCATCCATTCCCAGACTCTGCAATAATGCATTTATTTTGTCTAATTTTCCTGTTTTCAGTTCATAAAGAAGCTCTGATTCATCAAACATATTTTTCTTCAGTGTGGAAATGGCAGTAAAATAGTCAGAAACATTAACTTGTGTAGAGATCCACTGAAGCCACAGTGGTTTTGTTTTTCTGTGTATTTTAGGGTCAAAACAGGGTGGAAAAACAGAAAAAGACAAAGTGAGGAATTGAAGTTTAACAGGTTTTTACTAAATAAGGCACTCAGAATGTACATCAATAAGAGATTTAGGATGTTTAACATGAACTGTGAAATGAAACACACTGAACAACAAGAATTTGAATTTTGGTCCAGTAGTTTTTGTTTTGGGGCTCTTTGTTTCTAAATCAGTCCAGCTGTTTTTTGGCGTGTGGTTGAACTCCAAAAAGCAGCTACACGGTCACAACTCTGAAAAACAAACAGAGTAAACTAGAAGCACTCGGAGAGCACAGACCTCCGCCAAGGCAGCTCAGTGCCCTGGATTTGGATGAAAATTTCAGGAAATGTTGATACTGGCACAAGGAACAAATGATTAAATTTTGGTGGTGATCGGGGGTGGGGGCGGCAGAGTGCAGACCTCCGCCAAGGCAGATCAGTGGGCCCCCATGGCCCAACCAATCACCACCAAAATTTAATCATTTGTTTCTTGTGCCAGTATCAACATTTCCTGAAATTTTCATCCAAATCCGTCCATAACTTTTTGAGTTATCTTGCACACAAATAGACAAACCAATGCCGACAAAAACATAACCTCCTTGGCGGAGGTAAAAATAAAGGAAAATTAACAGAACATTGCAAATAACAGTAAAACAAAAAACAAGGAAAATGGTGTAGAAAAAGCCCAAACTGTCTATTTTTATATTGAGTCGCCCTCACTCACTGCTCTGTATTTTACCCCCACCGACCATTCCAGGCAGGGAGTTCACTGAGTATGCTCAGATGTCTATGGAGAGAATAGGTCTATTCTCTCAGGACATTCTGAAGTTTTTCCTATTGAGCAAACGGTTGAAATTTTATGAATATTTAAAATAAATCATATTTTCAGAATGCTCGCCACAGACACATCAGGGGTTAAAGGGTTAATTTAAAAAAATCCCCCTAAAAAGGTAGGATTTGGGAAAAGACAGACACAACTTCAGAAAGATCCACAAAGGAAAGATTCCTCTACCAGGACACCGCAATAGGTGTCATATGTGAAGAAACATACACTTACATTAGATACAACAATGTATACACCTATGACATCAGTGGTTACACAGAACATAATAAAAGAGATGAGCAGCAATGTAGGTGCTGTAGGAGTCAGACACATGAAACTTTTAAGATATATTTATATATAATATACATTAGTCAAGAATGCATTTTCACTTCTCCATCCTTTTCTCAGGTGAGTTTGGGAGAGTTTGAGCTGAAAGCCCCAGTGACCATCCGGCTGAAGGCAGGCACGGGTCCAGTGACTGTCAGTGGGCTTCATCTCATTGGTAACAATACTTCTACTTTTAAACTTCATACTGTTGTATTTTTATGTACCCTTTATTTAGCCAGGAAGGCTGCAGCACAGTTAACACACTTAGTAGGGTTGAGAGAGGGCTACAACCAAACACACACATCATAGAGATTATGTAACAATAAAGAAATTACAACATAATGAAATAGATGTCAGAAAATGTCCAATATACAGCTGAATCAGGCATAAAATCTACAGCAAAAAGTTTTGACATCACTTTGAAGATGTAAAAAGACCAGCTCCTGAAGTTTTAGGTCATTATTTCAGGTTGTTCCAAGCAGAACGGGCAGTGGATATAAATTTGTTCTTTCCCAGTTCATTGTGAACCTTTAAATCTCAGGACTGCAGACTGTAACTACCTGTAATTTCCTGACTGATGTAGTTTTAAAGATATAATGGAGATAGAAATATGATACTCATAAATAAGACATTGCCAATGGTAGTCTATGGGTGGACACAGTGACATAAGCCAAGTTATTAAAGCAAATTATTCAAGTTTTTACTTTATGAAAATACTGTGAATGACTCTTCATTCATTGTTTACCAGTTTTATTCTCATCTATTTTTATAGTTGACCTATAATATATGTTGACACCCACACAAGAGCTGCTGTTGCTTTTTTTTTTTCACTGTTTTTATACATATGGTGTATAGTTTTAGTAAAACTATTTTTGAGTCATGCAGAAAGACAAAAACGATGACTAAAACCATGAATCATGCTTACCACAAAAATTATATATTTTTTTGTCTTAATATCCAGTCTTAATTTAACCTATTTCTCAGTATGATAAGTGGGTAGTAGATCAACAGAAAAAATGCTTTAAAGAATGTTTTTTCCCCCTCATTGATCTGATTAATTATGATAATGACACATACAGCGAACTTGATACTAAACAGCTGCCCCCCCCCCCCAAAAAAAAAATACATAAATAAATAAATAACTGGCACAAAATTATTTTTTAGAAGGTCTTTTCGCCATCTATACAACCACATAGATAAATGACTAATAATTCTACTTTACATACAGGTCCTTTACAAGCAAAAATGCTAAAATGTCACCCTTTCACAACTTCTTAGGCGTGTCTCTGCTTGTCAACTGTTTACTGATTGGTGGCAAGTTAGAAATCTCAAGATTAATATTGAAATGTGTTTTTAAGTTACATTTTAGATGCCCTTTCTTCATCTATGAAAGGTAATGGTTTGCCGCCCCATACTACTTTTCAGATGGGGAAAAATGTACTAACGTGGAAACTAATGTAAACACATTCTATCCAATGTGTAAGTGATTTTGTGGGATAAAATGTTCGACCTTGAACAGAAATTTTACAAGAAGATAAGACTTGTTTAAATTGTCCCTGTATCCACACTGCAGGGAAACCTCTTGCTGAGGATCACACGCATTTCTTTCTTTGCTCTTCTGTATTTTTCTTATGTGTGAGGTGTCCAGGGAGAGCAGATTAAATCATGACCTTTTTGGCTTTATAAGTAAAATACCAGTGTTTATTCTAAAGCAGGGATTTAACATTTTCACCATCTTCTGTCCTCTTGCAGCCTCACAGATGGAAGAGTCAGATCTTTCAGATGAGGATGAAGACGAGGAGGAAGATGAGGAGGAAGAAATCAGCCCCATTAAACCAGCAAAGAAGAAACAGCAGCTGTAGGCCGAGAGGTCACCAACTTCTGGAAGAACATGTTTTAAGCTATATCAATCGTTTTGTACCGGGAAAAAACACATTTTACAAAGCTCTTACTTCTTCCACACCACCAGTTGAATGGTCAGTGTGGTGGCAGCTGAACCTGCAGATGGGGGAAGAATTTCACCTCTTACAGCAAGCATTCGGTCTTGACAATGTGTTAACTGGGAGAAGACATTCGATTAAAGAACTGTTTTTGCTGTTAAATTCTCCCCAGTGTTTTATACTGTATATACAGGCACCACCAACATGAATTTATTACACTGATGGTGGAAAACTGCCTTTTACCATCAGGGGTTTTTGGTATTGTTTAACAATACTCTTCTTGTAATAGTACGAAACATTTTGTCTATTTGTGTCCAGGGGTTAAAAAAAAAAAAAAAAGAATGGTTTGGATGATTTGCACACTTACAGGTTATTAAATATACTTTGTTTGTAAGAGTATCTGCATTTCCAGTGATTGTAATACAGAAATACTCTCATGACATTGACATGTCGATCATAAATGTGAACACTTGTTTTGTACATTTGCTTAATGATTTAAGAATTTATGATTTCTTGTTTTATCCCCATAATGAATTCCTACTAACAAACCATAATATATCCAGTTTATGTTTGTGTTAGAGCTGCCTTTGTAGCAAACATCACCAGCAGTTTGTGATGCAGTTTAATGTTACAAAACGGACTTCACTGGACAGAAGACTCAAATGAACATTAAAAATTGAAAAACTGAATGATTAGCCTGGCACTAGACAGGTGAATAAATACAGAAATCATCCAACAATGGCAGATGGCAGATGTGGTCTTATCAGGTTACAGTATGAATCATGTGCATACACGCGACTGAGTCAACAACCTCGTGTCTAAATATGATGTTTGTCCAGCAGATGTAAATTTCTAAGCTCTGACTCCAGATGCAGCTATGGAACGAGAAACATAATGCAGGACAAACCTTCATTCCTTACAGTGATCATGTAACCAGCAGAATTAAACTTTTTTTTTTTTTTTTTTTACAGTTCTGTTATCTATTATGTTGTTAACTACCAATAAATTACACTCCACTAATGAGTTTTACTTTTTATCTGTTTACTGAGTGAGAGCTGCTGCATCGAGATAAGACAGAAGAGGTGATGTCGATCCAAAACAGTCAACTGTAGAAAGTGCATGACATTAAAACTGAAAATTTGCCGCTGAGTGGTGACATTAAAATCCTTTCTCTTATTTACACATACATGGTGCACCTGTATGAATTAATTCTGCTACAGTCTGTTGATAATGAGAGAATGTCAAACAAGTGACACCGCTGAGCACCAGATGTTCATGAGAGGATAATATAAGTATGACTTTTGTTTTAACAACTTCATCATGTCAGGTGCTGCCATGGTAACCAAAGAAATGTCCATACATGAGATGCCCTTGATGGCAGCCTTCTGTTAATAACAAGCGGAGACTGAGAAAAGAGGGAATGTTTTACTCAGAGAACACTTAAATAACTAATTTCTCTTTAATAATGCACTGTTAGGAGAGTAATGCCTTAGAGAATCTTATCAAAAGATCACACATCCACAGTTCGTTCATTTCATTGTTTGCATAATCCACCAGAAGAAATTATTTGTAACATTTCACATTTACATTTTAGAAGTGAATAAGTAATGTGCAATGGATTTCAGTTCACTTGTGAAAAATATGAGTTATTTTTTTCCTCACTATTCAAGAATGAAAATTTTAAAAAGTCAGCAGTGTTCCATAGAATGTACAGTGTTGGAAGATGAAATACTTTTGACAGCATTATCATGTGCATCAAATCCAACTTTTGCTTTTGTGATTTTGCTCTTACTGTCCGACTAGGTGCTTTAGAGACACTGGCCTGGAATGTATTAAACTGCTACTCAGCAAAACATACATGAAATACAGATAGGATTTCTGCAAACAGTGGAAACTAAAGTGAATGTGTTGCAACTTGTGCTGACATCATGTTACATGTTTCATGATACCATCTGATGGCCACCACAGAATCCAGTCTTACCCACATTGAGATTCACTCTGCAGTACCATCCTCCCATCATTAGTACAAGATCTCGATGCAAAATTAATGCATCTATGGACAGAAATAAATGTTGTGATGTTGCATAAGCTTATTAATATAATGCTGCAGCAAGTGCATGAAATAATCAAAGCCAAAGGCAGCCCAACAAAATATTTGTGGTTTGTTTTTTGCCCAGGCTGTGCATATATTAACACTGACATGCTCTTTTTTGGTTTTTGGTAGATCTTTCATACATGAGCAATATGCATTTGTAATATAAGTGTGATTTTTGTTTTTATTTTTAATGCCTCATTAACCAATAAATTTAATTTATTTTAGAAAAATTTTAGTCACCACAATAGTGCTAGAACATGAGAAATAAACATTAAAATGTGAAATAGAGATACACCATGCCATCATTGCTTTGATGTACAAACAAGTTTTTTCTTTTTAACAATTTATTTTAAATTATTTTACAATTTTAACAATTTTCAAGCTATGATGTGACGAATATGTAACTCTGGATCTTTAAGATATCATCTACCTCTGAAAATGTCATATTTATATCATGAATAGTTTAATACAAATGACTTCTTGAACTTAGCATCTTTATCTGTACCAGGTTTTACTGTGAAATCAGGATCATTCCATGTTTTCAGAGCCCCAGCATTTCAAAACCTAATAAAGAAATACGGCTGAAATTCAACATGGTGTTCACCAGAACTAATAACATTATGTCAGGAGGCCTCCAGTGAATTCACATCATGGTCTGGAGTTTCATAGTGCTGCTGGTGCTGGTGAATTCAGTGTCAGTATGAATTGCTCTTTGTACTTCCACATTTTGAACCACAAAACGGTCCTCCCTCTCAATGACAGAGTCACTGCTAAGAGACTGGGATTCAGCAAAGCATCTGGTTTTTACAACCCCCAAATGAAATGCAGTATGGCTGCATCAAGATCAGTGAAGAAGAGACAGAAAATATTTCAACACCATGTCACTATAGCAATAAGTCTTCACAGTAGTAATAACAGTTCTAATTTCCAAAGCTCTGCCCTAGAGTATGTGATAACTAACCCTTTATTGGGCAAGTGACTATTTTTTTTGTTAAGTTTCGCACACATTACAAGACAGTGACAGCAAAAGTTCCAGTGAGGACAATGAGGCAACAATCTCATGTCAAATGTGGTCTACAGGGTCTGTAAGGTCCACCTCTGCATGAACAGTGAGTGTACCTGCTTTGTTAGGTACCATGAAGTTATGGTACTTCCACAAGGTATATATGAAAAATACATAATGCTGATGCCCCAGTGCTCTTCTGTTCCTGCTGTTGTGCATTTTTATAATGAGAACTTTATTTGAAACTGCTCTTGGGCTGTTGCACTGATGTTACAAGGGTCTGTAGCAGAGTCCATAATGATGATGTGTTTTTGTACTGTGTGATAAGTGTTATGAGTCCATGGCACTTTAATTTCCCCATTTGGGGCTTAATAAAGCGATCTATCTATCTATCTATCTATCTATCTATCTATCTATCTATCTATCTATCTATCTATCTATCTATCTATCTATCTATCTATCTATCTATCTATCTATCTATCTATCTATCTATCTATCTATCTATCTATCTATCTATCTAATGTAAGTAATGATGTTCAGAGCGATAATGTGAATGTTGACAGGTGTCTGTATCAACGCTTATGATGTTGTAATGTCCTAAAAGTGATGTTCTAATGTTGTAAAATACATGTTCTTTTCACCTTACATGTGTTTTTCTTGTATTTTTATACATACTTTGTAGATTTTTTTATTTTTTTTTGCCACTTATGGGCAAGGAACCAAATATGGTAACTTTAGTGACCTTGATTTTCTACATGACAATACATTTTTGGGGGAAAAATTTAACAAAAGTAATAAAGTCTTTTTATCTCCTCCAATAACACACTATGGTTGAAAAATTGAATTTCACAGTATTTCTATAAATGCCCTATAAAGGGTTCTACAGGCAGAACAAATGTTGAATCCTAGCTTTTAAGCTATCCAGAAGCTCAGTGGGACTTTCCAGATAAAGTATTACTAAAACTTTTAATGTGCTCACACTGAGCAGTGGGACTCCCTGTTGCCTCATCGTGCAGATGTTGACACAGTGAGATGTTACCACTGCTGTGAGTGGCACCCACTGGGCTATGAGAGAAGGGTGGTAAAAACACAAAGAATGAAGTCCAAAGATGACATTACTTCTCCTCTTCACAATTTTGACTGTCCAGGTCTTTCACTAGAGTGTAAAAATGCTCAGAAGTTCACATGGCTGACAGCAAATCAGTTGTAATGAGTTAATGTCACCTTGACTGAGAGCAGGTGCTGCTGCTTCTTATTTTCTGACTCATAAACCACATCCTACTGGTGTATGCTGAGTGGGAGGTTTGTGAACCTTCACACTGGGCGTTAAGAGTTTTATGGTCCAACGTCTGTGTTCTGTGTTACCTCACTGTGGAGGTTAAAATTACAGCTGGGGCCAACACACTGTTTTTAACTCTGATGTATAGTTAAGACACTCCATTCTGTTGGTTGATACATAGAAGCACAATACTAGCTATGTCACCGGAAATCCTGTCCAAAAGAAAGACAAATGTACTTTATTATCTGTTGTGACAGAAAATCATCTTCAACGTGACCCATTCACAATATATTAACCCTTTGATGCATGAATTATGAGAACCTTAGTCAAGATTTTTTTCAAGAGTGTTTTTATTCCTCTTTTGGCATGGAAAAGCCAGGGTGATTGAATTTTTTTATGAACCTATTTTTTATGGAGTTACAAAAATGTCCACTCAGCTGGGCATCATGCATTTAATTTTTGAAGTAAAGAAACATGTATTTAAAACGCAATAACAGAAAGTGATATACTGTGTGAAAACTATGAAATTAAAACATTTTTAATGCAGCAAATCTGATGTTTTCTCACATTTTAACTTACTCTAATACCAGTTATTATTCACTTCATGGAGATAATATTTTTTTAAAAATAAATAAAATTTTTGCTTAAGAAAACTGTTAATTACAGTTTAAAAACATCTAGCAATTGATTTACACTCAAACATGTTACTGCAGATAAGGTTCAGCAAGAGCAGCAAAGTTACAGTAACTGTGTGAACTGCAGTGTATGAGATGGTGCAAAAGTGTCCACTGTGTTGGCTGATATGAAAATAAAACAACAAAAACCATGAATATACAATAGAGCAGCTGTAGAATAGCTGTCCATGGAGTGATCGCTATGCATGACAGGGTTAAAAACAATATATAAAACACACAGCAAGACAACACAGATGACAGTATAAAGACAATAAAAGATTTATTCATGAATAAAACTATAAATGAGCATAAAATCTGCATTTGACTCATTTAATTAATGAATGACTGAGTAGGTGATGAAATATAACAAAATACAAATGGAAAAATTATTGTTTGTTTTGATTATTTATGGCAATGGGAACAAAAGAAGCTGGTTAGAGGGACTTTATAGCTTTGGCCTGATGGTAGAAACTGAAAGCAGTTGAACAGAGGATGGAACTGATCTGTGGTGATCGGCTGAGCTTTCCCTCTGACTGCTGTGTTCTGGAGTTCTGGGTTTGTGTGTGTTTTTATCTCACGTTAGTCAAAGCTATTACATGTCGGAGAGAAGACATTGTCTGTTAGTGATTTTCCTCCTTCAGCTCTTCTTCACATCTGTAGATTTATGTTCTTGTTTGATTCCTTTTTCTTTTCTCTCTTTCTCATCTGTTCTTTCATCTGTAAAATCTGTTTTTCATTCTGAGACAGAAAGCGAGAATTATAGGTATGAGTTATGCAGATCGGTGGTATGACCTCTATGTGCCTGTTTTGTTTTTACTTTCTTCATTTTACTCTAAGGCTGTCTTTGCAAGTTATGTATTTTTATACTGTTTGTTCCTGCCATTCTCAACCAGAGCTACCTGGTAGGAGAAATCTAAATGAAAGGACCTTCCTCGCTGAATAAAAGATAAAAATTTATACATTATACTGACCATATGTGAGTCTAAATTGTAACATTTTCCTACTGGTTTTGGCACTATGTTGTGAGAATGCATCATCTGCGCATCATCTGTCTGATGCAGACAGAACAGAGAAAACTAATGATTTTTTCTGCTATGGCCCCCAAACTTCATATTATGTCATTATTTAGGTCATTTATATACCTGTATGATATTCCAGTAGTTTGCAAAAACTTTGACACAAACCGTTATTAAGTAAAACAAAATCTGATGTGATAAAATAACTATAAATAATGTCAAAAAGCAACACCTTAAACCTAAGTCTTTAAATTACTGAACTCTACTGAACTGTCCTGCTTTATTAAATTTCACATTTAGCCTTTGAATACATTTTTGGATCAGGCTTCCAAAAAAGGAAACAAACTGTGTGTCACTAGCCTACATTAAACAACACTGGGGAGTTTGTGACTGTAGCAACTCCAGAAAAGAAAGCTGACTGGGGAGTTTTGACCTGCAGTCCATCTGAACACACTGATCTGACCTGAAATGATGCAAAAACTGGGGAATGTGGACCGCATTTGCAACTGTATCCTTCCAAGCTGAAGCAATACCGAAGTTATTTTGTTCGACCCTTAAAGACCTTGAACTTTTGTTGTAGTGACTTCCAAATCTATATTTCCCTACATCTAACTTTTCTGAAGTAATTTATCACTATTTATTATTTTATCCTCTACATTTTTCAGTGGAAACCAAGTCTTTTCCTATATTTAACCCATAAAAACCCAAACAACAACTGGCAAACAAAACCGTTTTACTGTTTAATAACTTCTGATCCACTAAGCCTATTAATTCATGTAAATAATTGGTGTAAAATGCAGTGTGTCATCTTTTCATGGTCATCGGATATGACCTATTTTGTTTGTTCAGAGGCTCTGTAGTTACCGTGGAAACACTGTCATCTTCTAAAACATTGATTCACCAGTACAACCCATAGAGTTGGATCAATGACAGTGGATGGACACACTGGGGTTATGATTAGTTAATGATAGATTTTGTTGGAAAAAGTCACGTTTTCTTATTTTTTCTCCATTTCTGATATTGTGACAATCACCTTTTATCTGTGCTTTTATCAACAGCTACATGAGCAGTAAATTAAATATGGGAAAAAAAACCAATTTTCACTTGAGAATGCAAAATACTGAGCATAATATTGGAATAAATGGTGATAAATCCCTTAAGAAAGGTTAAATAGAGCAAAAAATTCATTTGGGAACTGCCACAAAAGAAGCACTGAGTTTTTATGGGTTAATTTAATGACCATAAAGATGTCCATAGAGGCTCAGGGTAAATTCAAAAGCTATCATAAAAGAACAGAGAAAGAAACTGACTTTTTCAACAAAGTACAGTACTACGCAAAAGTTATAGGCCACCTTTAGCTTTGGGTTGAAATGAGCATACATATTTATTTCTCATTCTCTTCTTCAAATACAACAAGAAAACACAGAAATGATGCGCATGACAAGAAGCAGCACAAACAGAAACATTTGACATGTATTGAATGAAACCTGGAATAAACAAAATCAGGAAATCAATGCAATAAAGCTCATATTTTCTGAACAAAACACATTAAATACTACCGGTCTGGTTTATAGAAGCTGTTTTCCCATGAAATTTTTGTTTTTACTGCTGTACATATGTCATATATATCCAGATTGGATTTTAATACAGAGACTGAGAAATGAATATATGTGCCCAATATAACTTTACTAAACCAACAAACCTAATGTTGGACTGAGAGTTTTGCACAATACTGCACATCATGAACTGAATGTAAAAACAAGTCAACTACACCGTTGCCCATACAGTTGGAATACAATATTTTTACACCTTATGAAATGACTGTGACAAAGTAATTTATTCTTGACAGATAAAGTGTAACTGGGACTCTGTGTGTAATCATTGCACTTGGTCAAAGGTGACTACTGATGTGTATAACCTCTTGAGACCCAGCAATGCATTTTTGTCCTCTGTAGGGGACAAGAGTTTCACAGATTTCCTTAAAAAAACAAACAATTATTTTATGTAGTTTGTTGTTTGCTCTGCTTTGCCTTTTTTTTTGCTTGTTTTGTTTTTCTATGGTGCTAGCTGCGTTTAATTTACACCCATGTTTACTTAAGATTTCTTTAACGACCATTCAGCACTGCACTTGTATTATATTGAGAAAACTTCAGTAAAAAGATCTTCATCAAAAAACAAACAAACAAAAAATGCCATTGCTGACATTTAATAATATCAAAAAAAAAATGTGTCTGACAAAACAGTTATGTTATGCTGTTTCCAACTGAGACAATTATTTAATGCATAAAAGCCAAATCTTTTACTTTCCTGGATCTTAGTAAATAGGGATAAAAAGAGGAATGTATCTGAAAACAGCATTGTTCCAACTTTATGGGTAACTCTGTATATTGCTTTTCTACTGAATCAAAGTTGCAGAAGAAGACAGTATTTCCATGTTCCCTGCGGAGCCTCTGAACATCCAAATAAGACACTTCTGATGCTGCGGAGAAACTGCATTTTACCCAAATTATTAAATGTATTGATAGCATTAGCAGTTCGGAAATTATTAAACACTTTTAGATCAGTAAATGCTGTTGTTGTTTAGGTCTTTGAGGGATAATACCTGGCTGGACTAACTTCCTGTGGATGATGTCACATACTGCATCGATTTTGAGTGAATGCACATACTTTAATTTACTTTCCATCACTGAAACACAGGTGTCACTTCAACCCTGGTGTTACTATGGTAACAGCTGAAGCACGCCACTTTGCATTCTCACTGCAAAACACATACAGCTGTTCTTCACTTAAGACCCTGAACTGCCCTTTAATTCTTCTATATGTGTGCCACGCTCATATTCATGAAGGTAAACTCAGTGGTGCATATCTCCTGCACACACAACTCGTTTTAACATATACATTGTTGTTGCTGCTTCCCTTTGGCTGAAATTCAGCAGAAGGCTGGTTTATGTTACACCGATTTCCACGAGCAAAAATAGACCTGGGGATCAATAAACATTGGCCACGGATCTTTGTGTTTGATGTTTGTGTACTCTGTCTATGTGTGTGTGTGTGTGTGTGTGTGTGTGTGTGTTAGAGTTTTGGCACAGATTTCAAAGGTCTTATCAGATGAAGGTTAACATTCTGCACAGTGGATGAATAGCTGCTCAGTATTCATATACTGCACATGTCCTGTGAGTGTTAGTGAAAGAAACATGTGTGGTTGTGTGTCATTCGCACTAATAGGCTCAATCTATATTCCACATACTCTTCATGATGCAGCCCTATCAATCATTTTTCCTTATACAAGCTGTATATATGTATTATGATTATGCCAGTAACATTCAAGATACACAGGAAAACTCCTCTCTGAAAATATTTACTTGTGATAAATCACTGATGCTCGGTACGTTCCAGGAGTTGTTCTGTTCTTGTCAGTAAGCAAATGTGTTTAATGATTCATTTGCTTCTGCTTCTTCAAACATTTAACTTCACTGTTTTTAGTTACCACTTAAACACCTATGAACTGTGGCTTTGTTCATATGTTCCATGTTAGAGTATCAGTGGTTGAGTGACACATAGTCCTCTTATTGATTTCAGTCTTTCTCTTTCATTCCATACCAGTTGACAACTCTTCTAAGTGTTAAGGTAAAATAAAGGTGATAGTTCAATGACTCAAATGTACTGGGAACAAATGCATCATTTGTGTGTCAGTACTGATGAACCTGTTTTTGTTTATTGTCACCACACACTATATTTGTTTATAATAACACACTTTATCATGCACATAAACTTACCTTTGCTCTGGGTGTCTGTCTACACAGTTGTTATAAGTGAATGTCTGAAATAAACTAAACCAATTAAACACTTTGTTTTTGCCTTTTTTTGGTAAGTGACACCTGTTTTTCTTATATTTGACTGTTTCCTGATCTGTGTCAGTGTGTATGTACTTAGTCAAACATTTAGTCTTTGTAGTTTTTACTGTTGTTCTGTCATACTGTTGGTTTTGTTTGTTTTAGTGTTGTTTTTTTAAAGCCTAACCAGGGACAAGGCCTGAAAATTAGCAGGTAAAGCTCTGCATTGGTTGCATACTTTTATCCCTTTAAGACCTGTATCTGCTTTTGTGAGGATTTCCAAATCATTGTTTTCTCTATATTTACCCTTTCCTATGTGATTTATCACCATTCCTTATCATATTTGTGAATATCAAATATTTTCCTATATTTAATGTACTCAATATGTAAAAGCTCAGAGTAAATTTGAATTTGAAAGGAAGTTTTTCCTCGGCACTGTCACAAGCGTTTGCTCCTGGAGGATTCTGTTGGGTTTCTGTAAATTGGCTTAGAGTCTGGTTTCGACCTGCTTGATATGTGAAGTGTCATGAGATAACTTTTGTTATGATTTGGCACTATATAAATCAAATTTGATTTATTGTTTGAATTCCATAATATAAAACAGAGAAAACTGAAGAAAAAGTAACTTTTCAATTTAACTCATCAGTTTGTTAAACTACATGAGTTTGACTGATGAATCAATGTTGGAGAAAACAATGGTGCCCAAATGAGGCACATCTGATGCCACTGGAAGGCTAAGAAACAGCATTTTTCCTATAATATTTAATATACTGATAGGATTTTAGATCAATAGATGCTTTTGGTCGCCTGTGGCTGTTTAGGTCTTTAAGGGTTAAAGGTAATAATGATTATACATTTTGTCCCTGCCAAATAAAATTAAATTAAAAATGAAGTATAATACATTTTTTTCTCTGAGGCTGTTGCAGATAGGTTCCAGTGCTTCTGCATGTGCACATCTGTTACAGCATAAACACTTCATCATATATAAATACAGTTCATAAATATAAAAGAACTGGGTAAGAAAATATGTGTGTGAGAGATAGTGCCCACTGTAACTCCAACTCCAACCGTACCTCCAGCCGCTGGGTAAAACACACAAACAACAGCTGCACAACAGCTGACAGTTCCCTGTGCATTGAAAACACACACAGACACACACTTCAGCCTCACGTCCTGCTGCAGGCACACTTACAACGCTACACCAACACACCTGCCACAACAGAGCACAGCTGTCAAGTGCATCACCCTTTACCCTATATGTAACCTCATCGAGCCCTCACACATACACACACTCAGCCTACTTCTGCACACCGATGAGGGAAATACACACTGGCTGGCTGATTGTGCGTTGACACCTGAGCACACATTCGCTCACACAACAGGATCCAACTCGCACCAAACCTGCCCACGAGGAAGCACAAACCAAACACACACACACGAACACACACATCAAGTCTACACGCCTTTCTTTCAGCCTAATGTTGGTGCCATTTCTGAGACTGAAAACTGCAATGTTGCTTTGTTGACCTTGTAATGTTGTGTTCTGAAGTAAAATAATAGCTTTAGAAATGTTTTAAACAACACAGTTCTGAATATATTTCCTAAAATAGGGTGCAATCTGCCATTTACTTCTGTTTTGATGTGTTTATTCAAATGTTGACACAGTGGACTATAAATCAAATGATTCATATGGACTAAATTAATGGTATTGGCTTCCTCACAATATATTCTGTATGTTTTATTAATAACACACAGAAGGAACAGAGCACAAGGGGAATGCTAATAGGCAGCCACACACACACACACACACACACATACATATACATACACAATAAATGTCAGATTGATGCCACACTATAACGAAACCTCAGCTCCTCCTACTCCTGTGCCTCGTACATTCAGTGCTTAAGGGGGGGTGGGTTGTTTGGGAAGCGCATTAGACATTTTTAGCATGAATTTCAATAAAAAAAGAGCCTGGACTAAAGAGGAAGGACACAGAAACGGGAGAGCAGGACATTTTATAAGCCATAAATAAGTGATATGCCTCACTTATTCTGTATTTCCTCCCCTCTCAGACCATTCTCTGCTCTCCTCCCTCTCCTCCCAACACTCCGCCCCCTGGCTCGTTCCCTACATCACCCCCACCCCCCCTTGAGTTTCACTGAGGGGGGGAGGGGAACGATGAAAGCGGTATGAGTGACAGATAAGTAGATGACTATACTGTCCCAGCCCTCATTAAAACTCTGTGCTTATATCATCCGCCACTCTACCCCTCCTCCTCTTCCTCCTCCTCCTCCTCCTCCGCATCGAGCCCCGGCAAATGATACCCCGGGAGAGGAAGGGAGAGGAGGGGGAGAGGGAGGTGCTGCTCATCAGTTATTCCTGTTCTCTGACCTAACTTGACAACTAGCTCCAATAATGAGACAAAGAGGGATAAGACAGAGATTTTGCCAGAGACCAGGATGTTGACAAGGAAGTAAACCGTCCAAAATTGGCAGATAATGGGTCTGTGGTGACCTGCTCTGTAACAAATCGTTGTCCAAACCTCGTCCATCTGAGATTCCTCTGAATAAAGCAAACATGTGGTCATTCAGTGTCTTTTCTTTAGACTATGAATAGACTGTGGGTGACTTTCAGGGTGGGATGCACTGAAATAACGACTTTACTTTTTTTTACAGGAAGCTCTGACATTTCAAGAGTAAGTCAGTGAGTCAAACTGTAAAACTTCTTAACCCAAGCAAATCACACATTGTGTCTCTTTGTGCTAAAAGAGCTCAAATATAATCAAACATAGTGTTAAAAATAACCAACACGTGACTCTGTTTAAAGTAAAAAACCATACGCAAGGGAGTAAAGATAGCCAAAAACAAGAAGACTAATGCTTAAAATAAAACAAGGAGTAATTTAATGTTTCTTTATTCAATATTTTCCACTGATTTTGGTTTATTTATAATCTTGTATAAAATTCTTGAAAAACCTGACAAGCATTTCTAGTCCAGTGTGTTTCTAAAGCCACATGGACTTTGGAGTGCATGGAGAGGCTCCCTGCATGCTTTCAGCCGCAAACAGGAAATAATCAAGAGCTAGGAACTTGCAAGTACAATAAGAACATGTTAACAGTCTTTAGGCACTGAAGTCTCTGGAGTCCCACGTCAGGGCTCGTGATGAAAGATACGTCTGTCTACCTCACTGCTTGAACGGATTTAAGACTACATTATTCACATTAGCATTTCCAGTCGATTTGAAATAGAAAATAAATAAAACACAGGGTTGTGTTTTTAGATTAGGCCATTGCTACTGTCACTGTGCTTCAGAAAGAAAACAGGGCAACAAAGTTAAAGATCACATTTAAAAAAAAAAAAAAAAAAAAAAAAAAAAAAAGGGGTCAAGTAAATGTCAAAATCATCATCATGGAGGCGTGTTGGAAACTAGACAACATATCTTTGAACCAGAACAGAAAGGAACAATAAAGTAATTTGGGTAAAAGGGAAGAAAATGTAGATTCTGGTTGATTATTTGGTCCCATAATGCTTGGTTGAAGACTGGCCGTACAGCCCATAAAAGTCAGGGTGCCTGGCTGACTGCGACGCCTCCATCAAACCCCTCATGGGGAAATGCTGCAGTGGCTGGCTCGCAGGTATCGGGGCATGATGGGTAAACTCCTGAGAGGTCATGGAGGGGAAGGAGTCTGATGCTGGGTACGGAGGACGGCCGCGTGCAGCAGGAGCCCTGGAGCAGCAGCAGTTATTCAGAGTGCACATCAGTACTTTTCTCCCTTCGTACATGGCTTGTTGTGAGGCACCTCCGCTGGGAAAGTGGGAGGGAGGGAAAATTGTCCCTGAGTGGTGGCTAGAGCTGGACCCTAGACCGACCATGTGATGGGCTGAACTTTCAAGCAGCCGACTGTGGCTGGGGCCGGTGTGAGGATTCTGAGAGAGGCCTTCAGAGGAATACATGGACGAAGCACGGTGGCTTTGGTCGGCCAGGAACGGCTTTTTGGTGCCGTAACGCAACAACGCAGCATCCTGGGAAGTGGCACTTTCTGTGTTACTATCTAAGAAAGCCATACTGTATTTCCTCTTCTGTACTCCTGAACTAGTCCCCATGTGGGAGCCAAGAGAACTGCTGTGAGACTGGACTATCTCAAGAATGGGTGCCTCATTGAATGGTTCTGAAAAAGAAGAACAGCAATGTGACAGGAGAAGAAGAATTAGCAAAGTTTAAATATAAATCCATGAAACTCTTCTGGTAAGTAGACAGGGCACTTCATCGCAGTTTTCTCTTACCATCCAGAATTTTACGCAGGTTCTTTTCTCTTGTTGACAGTTCAGATAGCAATTGATGACAGTTCAGCTGGCCCACTCTGAGTGGAGGAACGGCATTACTCAGATGCATGTTTGACCTACAAAACATGTGGATCATTAAAAAACAGACAGACAGACGATGCTCTTTATGATTATGCCCAAATGCTCTCTGTACTTTAATGGTTGAAGTGCACGTGTAACCAGTACATTGTTGCTCTGTCAAATATACAAATACAGTCTTCAGTGTTTATATTTAAAGGTTATATGTAAGATTTATACATGGTCATAATAACATGAAATATTTATTGGAGCCAGTTTTGTGCTAGGAGCTGTGGTTTGTTGTAGCTAACTCCATTTCTAGGCTAATGACTGTCGATGCCTGCCTACATCCATGATAACAGCCTGCACAGTGATATGTATGTGCATGACTCAGGTTGTTTTTGCTGTGAAAATCCTTATACTTGTTCCTGAGTGCCTCAGTGCCTCTCTTCTGCTACTTTGCTGCTGCAACAGTGTGTAACACAGCCTACAGTTAGTTGAGAAATTGAGTTGGTTGTTAGTCAACTCCAAGCTCCGAGACCCCAACACAAAATTCATGTAAGCGCATGGATGTGCATGTGCAAATCTAACTGAACCTTTGATAATAAAAGCACACATTACTATGCATTTGTGATATTTAACTAACAGGGAAACGCCTACCTGTCCATTAGCAGCTGGTAAGGTTTTGTGTTCTGAAATAGAAAACAAGACATAATGTTATTCAGATTGACCATCTGTCTGTACATCAGATGGCAGAACAGATTAAGATCTAATATAAGCATCACAGAGAAATATGAATGTCACGTGAGAAGTGTTAAAAGTGTAAATTTGCACCTTCATGAAGTTAATGCTTTCTGCTTTCCGGAAGAACGTCTGTACTGAGCTCAGGAGTTTTTCTGCTTCCTGGCGCCTCTCATTGAGCTGCAGAGCTTGTTGAGAGTTCTTCCTCGCATACATGGAGTAACTGCTCTCAAGCATTTGCATGGTTTCAGTCTGGTTCGCTTCGAGCATCGCTTGCATCCGCTGATACTGGGCCCTCACACGCTCCTTCAGTTGACACACTGCATCCTACGGAAAGAACACACAGGGTTGACAACAGCTTTATAAGTCAGATCAATACCATTCAATCCCATATTTGCTAAACAATCTGTACAACATATGACATCCTATATCCCTTTACCCTTGGTTCAAGTAATGAAAATCCACATAAAACCTTTTAAATGGGGAAAAAAAAATGTAGGAAGTCTCTGTATGAGCCACAAGGAGGGATCCCATTTCCAGAACAGACAGTAAAACAGTTGTTGTGTACATCAATGAACCATCAAAGAATAGAAACACATACAGATAATAAAAATGCATTCACATCCAGAGTAAAACTACACACATATTTAACACAATTAAATCTATTAATAACGGTATGTTCTGTAAAACAATGTTAGATTTTCTGTGGCTTTGTCAATGTCAGTAATGAATAATTTGATCTGTTTCTTACAATATAAGTTATTGAAAACATCCGCCAAAAAAAACAGTCCAAACAAAAGACAGGATGCTTCAATGTAAGGAAATGTATTAACTGAATTTTAAATGGTTTAATTAAATAGACATCATTCGTGTTATAAATGCATTTTCCATCCCAATGAACCAGCCTTTCAAAGCAAGAGAGGCAGAGATAAATCAGATTTTTTTCATTTTCAACAGTGAATAAAAGCAAACTGTGAGTTCATTACAGTACAAACTAGACAAAATTGAAGCAGGAACCCACACATAAGTACAAAGAAGCCATACTGGAAATTATGTGTCTGTGACAGCATGTACCGGATGTCTTTCACTGTACCTTCATCAGTGTTTTGTCTGATTCCAGCTTGGTGAGTTGCTCATCAATGTTCTGAACACGACCCTCCAGTTTGTCTTGCTGCCTCATTAGCATGGCCTGTGGAGGGATGACATATGGATTAGATAGATGAACAATGCCATAATACATTGAAATGGTAAAAAAAAAAAAAGTAAAATAAACACCCAGGCTGAAAGTTGCATGAAAGTCAGGCCTTTGCTGTGACCTTAGCGGATCTGGCTGCTATTCATGAGTCACTAAGACAACCTCCTCCACAATCCTGATTAGAAGAAGAAGGCAACAGCTGTCAGCGACAACCACATGCATTAATCCATTAGGGTGCACAATCAAACACACAACTGCACAAATCTGTATCCAGTTTCAACATCTATCAGGGATTCTGCAACTAGAGGTCGACCGATATGGGTTTTTCTAAGGCCGATACAGATTTTTACAAATTAGGCTGATATTTGCAGCCGATTTTTGAGGCTGATATTTAGGGCCGATTCTTTTTTAAGCATATTGACTGTAAAATACAGTTGAAACACTCAGATAATTAAAATTTTTATGCAGGAATATAAATGAAACTATTTTAACATTTATTGAACTTCAAGTGCTGCCCACACAGGTGCCTGATCAAATATCTTAAACATTTTTACAACTGATCAAATACCAGCTTTCAGAAAAAAATTTAAGGCTGATTGGCAATATTGAAAAATCAATATATCGGCCCGATATATCAGTCTACCTCTATCTGCAACATCCATGTGAACTTTCTCTGTGTGCTAAATCAGAGTGCAGGGAAAAAAAAGCCAAAGGCCAGTAAAAGAACAGCTAAACATAATCCTTCTCCATTTGCTGCAGGAGAGGGAAATCAATCTACAGTCAGGAGCTGACAGCAACAACTAGGAACAGGGGAGGGCAGGTACACTTTTTAATGAACTGTTTCTGCATGTGAAAGGCACTATACCCAAATAGGAGGAAACCTGCTGTCATGGCAACAAAGCTGTGTGTATGTATTTATATGTGAACGCTAATGTGTATTGTGAAGGAGCAGGAGGGAGCAAAAGCGGGGGAGTCTCCCTACCCCTCTCTGCTTTCTCATTTTGCCACATGCATCGCCCCCATTGTTTGCATTGGCCTCTGTGTCAGTGATAGATTGTCATGTCTGTGTGCATAACGCAGGGGTATGCTCTCTCCCTCTGCACAAGTGTGAGGCCGAGAGCAGGACCGGGGAGGAAAAGCTAAGTGTTGTGTAGCTCCGCTTAAACATATGCCAAGAACAGACAGAATGAAAGTAAAAAAGACATACAAAATCAGGAGTGAGGCAGAGAGAGAGAGAGAAAGTTTGATGCATAAAATATAAAAAAAGGCAGAGATAGGGAGAATAGGGACATTCCTGCGGTCTCTAGTGAGCGAGTTTCAATGTAGCTACATTGCGGTATCACAGCAACAGGCCTCTTCAGCTGCTGACAGCACTCATAGAGTCTTATGGACAACAACTGGCAGGCCACTGTGCTATACCACAATGGACTCTTCTAACCCCAAATAATAAAAGAGCCAAAATAAACAACACAAAATACTGGAAAATACAAGGTACTGCAGATAAATGTGGTCGTTTTGATGTTCTTTAAAGCCTTTTTGGGGAAAAAGAGACTGGCAGGCACATGGGAAATCAAGGAAATGTTTTCTTGTGCTTGTTTAAGAGTTCCAAGAGTCAAAATAAATTGCACGCTACCACAACCATAAATACTGCAGACTACTGGGCATTAATATTATAATTTATGACTTAATAGGACTATGTATCAACAGAAACATCTTTGGATTTACTGATAATTTACAAGCTGCTGATTAAATGTGCAGCCCTTTAAAAGTACTTGACAATGACTTTTTAACTATATCACATGTAAATATATGTCTAAATTTTATGTATTTGTTTTTATTATACACTCCTATCTATTATATTAATATCTACTGTATGCAACTCCCCACTTAATTATGTGGCATATGTACGTAGATAATTTCTATTCTATTCTATTCTATTCTATTCTATTCTATTCTATTCTATTCTATTCACATTGGAAGCAGTACCACGCAATGTACTGCCAAATAAATAACATAGCAAAGCATTTGAACTGCTCAGAGGAAGTACTGCATTTTCAATAATTTTATAACATAAAGCATTATGCAATTGTATGGCAAATATGTCTAAAATTAAAAATCATCAATGTCTCTCACATCACAATCACTGGTGCCAAGGAATATAATAAAGAAGAGGCACATGAAATGTTGATGTTTTTGAGCTGTTGAAACAGGCCCAACCTCAAAAAATATTAATTATACAGGTGCCAGGGTAACAAGCCTATTTTTAATTAGTTTTAGCAACTATCACAAATTTAATTTGGAGGATGTCACTGATTCTCAGACAACCATGAGTGAGTCGTGAATAATTGCTTTTCTAAGAAGAGGCATGCATTCATCATGTCAGTACATACACAGTACCTGGCTGGGTCTACACCTACAGTATTACTACTTAGCTATAGCTTAGCTAGCTGTCATTGATCATACTAAAAACCAGCTTAGGTGATCTTAAACCTGTGTAATAGATTGATAATGATTATAATGATAATTGATTGAATAATTGATCCCACCCTTGTGACACATCCCCACACTGCAGCTTGTTCATACAAAATGTAGTTTCAGTAAAATAGTAACTGTCAAATACTCTGATTACCCTCATGATGTCTGATTCTGCTCAGTGTTTCACATGGTGACCAGACGGTAGCCGGCTGTTTCACTGGTGTCTTTCAATTGTAAGTTACTGTACATGGAGACGGAACTGTTCCTACTCAGTGTATGTGTTCATACAAACTCATCAGTATTGGCTCATACCCTATCGACTGTGGCACAGACCAAAAACAGTGAGTCTGGGTTATTGCGACTGTAAACGGTGCATGAACTGCTTAATGTGTTCTGGCTTCACATAATGGCAGCAGCTTTTAGGGTCTGAATGTTTCTGCTCAACAACTGTGTCTTCCTCATTTTACCATGTTTCTCTCCAATTCCCTTTTTTGCCTTGTTGTGTGCTTGAAATAGCATAAGGGGACAGGAGGGAACTGTCTGGTGCGTAGAAGCAGCGTGAAAGCCTACCTTTATCAAGATTAAACCCACCAATGATCACTTTCCCCACTGTCCTATTTAGGCATCCAGACACCCGCGGGTTGCCAGGAAGCTCATGTATAAATGAGGAGCCTCAGGCTCAATGAACAGAGAGCCTCTTTCACAATCAACTGACAACTATTCCCCACTTCTGATGTCAATGGACTGCCCTCAGCATTCTGGGGAACTGACTCACTCCAGCCAAGATACATGAAACTGCAAACGGCAGAGCTTCCATGAGCGATGGTTTCCTGCTGAGGTGCCTGAGAAAACCAAGGTGAGGTTGTGTGGGAGGGCTCCTCCACTGCCTGTCCCAGGGATGACATTACTATTATATTACTCTTCCTTTTTCGTACTGAAATTACGAGCATGTGGGCTAAAGGTTACAGAAAAAGTCTCCAGTGAGAGCCAAAGATAAGTACAGATATAGGCAGGTTTTTCCCCCTCGTTGTTTATCCCAAAAGCAACGAGAGCCTGGCCAGGGGAATCTAAAATCCTTTCACTAAAATAAACCGTGGCTCTGTTAAGGAGAACAACCTCATGGTACGTAACGATGAGAAGCCCCTCTGGCCTCAGGTTACTTTAACAAATGACCCAGTATACGAGAAGCCTAACTTTTCAGCCAATACTACATTTATCAGTTATAGAGTTCACTGTGGGTCTTTCGATCTGCGTATGGACAGCGTTAATTTGAGAAGAGCCAGGAACTCTGACTCCTGGATAACTGCATTTACCCTGCAAACATACAGTTGTCAAAGTACAGAAACATGGGTGGGTGTGTGTGGAAAGCAGCTGTGGAAAGGGCTGAACAGACATCTTTTGTCCCAATAATAGCTCTGAACCCAGCAACAGTTTGCAACAAGAACTTCAACCGATTTAGCACTTTGCACTGATATACACAGTGGAAAGAAATGCGTCTGTAAAGTCGCCAACTGGAATAATACCATCAAAAAGCGTATTAACAGGACGGCAACACGGCAGATGCTAAAACAAATCTGATTCTCACTCCCACCCTTCCGCAGATAAGGAGGAACAGGGAAGAAAATGTGTATAAGGCAGTGTGGGTGGTTGTTTTTCACACCTTGTTACTTACATTAGACTACTGAAAAGCAAGTGAACTAAAATAAAAATACAGACGTGATGGAAATACATAAGTGGCCAAAGCCGTGACACACCGGCCATATGGCGCTATGAGGTTAACCCTGCCAAGAAAGATCACGACCGATGAAAAACATGTCCACTTATGGGCATTTACAGCCCTGCTTGTAATTTCAATCAGCCTCTAAAGTCTTGATTATCTGCATTTCATCGTGAAAGCAGAAACTGATTACAAACCTGTTCACAAAACTGATCAGACTGACTAACTGCATGTGGAAATGATCCCACTGCACTGAGATGATGATTTCCAGTGGATGCAGATTGCATCACAGCGCTTACCCGAGGGCACAGGGCGGCTAATGTGAAGGCGTGGCGTTGTGGAGTGGGTGGTATGATCAAGGTTAAAGAAATGTGTGACGTTCATGTGCGTGCGTGCTATCATCTACCCTAAGGGGTGGCTTTCACCTGTCCAGTCCTTTCACATCAGATAAGAAAGAGACAAAGAAGGAGAGGGGGCCTTTCTAGTGGTCACATGGTAGGAAGGATCTTTGTTGGCAAAAGTGTGTGTGTGTGTGTGATCTTTTGACAATCACCCGTTTCCCTCTGACAGATTCAATGAATGGGTGAGTGGGAAAATGTGTGGGTGTGATTTATCTACCTGCATTTGTATGCGTTGCGTATCCACATCGCAGACTGTGTGTCTTTGGTTAGTGCAGTGAGAGATGCAGCAGAATGGACACAGAGCCACCTGCTCCTCCTCACAGTGGAGCAGCCTGTACTCCTCATGACTGGGACAAGTCCAAGCGCTCAGCTCCTCGGCGTCCACTAACAGGTGTCCGGGAGCAGCACAGGGCTGCTGTAGGTGCGTCTGAATATGAGTTTGGCAGCAGGGCTCTTTGCAACGCAGACAGACTTTGCGTACAGGCAGCGGGGGGCCTCGTCTGCAGAGGACACAGTGCAGCACAGCAGGGACTTTGTCAGTGTTCAGAGCGTTAAACCGCTTCACTATGTTGGCAAGCTTGAAGTTCTTCTCCAGTGTGGGTTTCTGATCATACTCGTGGTTGCACTCGGGGCAGCGGACACCAGCGTTTTCTTTGGTCCACGCCTCAGAGATGCAACCCTTACAGAAGTTGTGTTTGCATGGCAACTGGATGGGTTCATCAAAAACATTCAAGCAAATAGGACACAAAAGCTCCTCTTCGAAGCAGTTCTTCCAACTTTCATCCATGTCTTCAGGCTGGATGGGCGACTAAAAAAAGAGCAGAACTAGAAATGAGTAAAGAGAGAAATGCTTCCTACACAGAGATTAGTTAAAAAAATAGGAAGAAAAATAGGTTTTGTTTCAGTTTAATTTACATGTTGCCCCAAAATGACACAGAAATATGTGATCTATACAACCCCCAGATGGAAAACGTAGCTGTAAATGCTGCTTATTCTAAGCATATTACTGAGATAGCAGATAGGAAATGCAGCTTTAGCAGGCGAACACGGACTGGTAAGAAGGAGGTCAGATTGTCAGTGTTTTCATTTCCAAAGCGACAACAAAGTGACAAACAGAAAAGCAAAGTGAAACTCACAACAGATTTAACTGTTTTCATACCAGAAGAAATTTCACGCGTAACGACAGTGGCGTTATTAGACTGGGATGTTTTCACTGGCAAATCCACAACAGATGAGCTGTGGCTATGAAAGCAAGTGACAAGTTGCTACAGAAAAAGCCTGTGAATGGGACTGGATCTGCTCTAATAACATGTCACCGGTTTCCACTGACACTCGGGGTTTTACGCAGACGCACGGCGGTGTACGGTCACTAAAGGATTCAAACACACACTTACACACATTAGGTCGGTTTTAGTAAATAAAAAAAACAGCCTTACCAACTATTTCTTGTCCATGTCGTCGGCAGACTCCTGTACACCTATAAAGCCGAACAGCTTCGCATCCACTCGGCGGTGAGCTCCGGTTCTGTGCGTGGATTTACCGCGGGGTGTCCGGGTTTTTACCAGAATTCCCGGCTGTAGATCTGCTCGTTCCGCTTTCCCGTCAACTCTTTGACTAATACGTTATGGTAAGTGCAGGCAGATTGCAACTCGTCGGGAGGGAGCTCAATGCTTCCACACCGACGGCCCCCCTCCGATAACGTGACCCGTCAGAGTTGATACATGGACGGGGAGGAGCCGAGAGAGAGGAGGAGGAAGGAGCGGACACAGCAAACTCTACCGGAGAGACTGCAAATGACCGCCTGGATGAAGAGCCCACATCCTCTGCACCACTGGGGCCCTGCGAGGAATGTGCTTATGCTGGGGCCGAGGCCCCCAGGGGCCCCAAGAGGATGCAGAGAGAGACTGAGAACCAGGACTGACTCAAAAAGAAAGAAAAAATACATGAGGACTAAGAGGAGAAACACTGAAATTAGTCATTCTTCAACTGAAATTTTCTCCACGTTTAACCTTTTCTAAGTGATTTATCACCATTTATTTATTTATTATTTATTGCCTTCTGCATTTTTCAGTAAAAATCAGGTATTTTCAGATTCAATTAATTTTCATTACACATGCATAATAAATTGCACCTGTATTTGTGTGTGTGTGTGTGTGTGTGGGGGGGGGGGGGGGGGGGGCTTCCACCCACAAGCAGATAACCCCCCCCACACACACACACACACACACACACACACACACACACACACACACACACACACACACACTGAATAACCACCACCCTCAGTTTAATAAACCTCTGTGCAATAATCACAAATCATGTACCCTATATACCAGGGGTGTCAAACTCATTTTATTTCAGGGGCCATATTCAGCCCAATTTGATCTCCAGCGAGCCAGACCAGTACAATAATAGCAGAATAACCTAGAAATAATGACAACTCCAAATTTTTTAGCCCAAAAAATAACATTAAATAATGAATCTGTTTCTATCCAAAACAAAAAAAGATGTGAAAACCCTGAAAAAAATTGAAATTTCTAAAGAAAAATAAGTACAATTTTATCAATAGTATGCCTCAACTTATGATTTATACTTGTGTATTACAGATCAGATCTACTAAGGTACAAAACAGGCAGAATATTGTTAAAATTACACTTATTTTTCTTTAGACATTCCAGGTTGTTTATATTTAGGTTATTGACATTTTCGTGTTAAAGGATATCAGAATTTAATGTTCTTTGCAATAACTCAAAGAGAAAAAAATGGTGTTGCCATTATTTATAGGCATAATGTCATATTATTTTTTATTCATTAAACCAAGAAGAACATTTGGACTCATTACTTTTAGGTTATTATGCTGTTATTTTTTAGTTTGATGCCCTTGACTGATCTTCAGGGTAATTTTTGCATTTTGCACTTTGTAAATTTGTCTTGCGGGCCAGATTGGAACCCTTGGCAGGCCGGTTTTGGCCCCCGGGCTGCATGTTTGACACCTGTGCTATATACCCTATATTACATGTACATAACCATTATATGTTGCATATATTTCTTCCATCTATATCAGGGGTGTCAAACTCATTTTAGTTCAGGGGCCACATTCATTCAGCTAAATTTGATCTGAAGTGGGCCGAACATGTAAAAGAATAACATAATAATATATAAATAATATCAACTCCAAAGTTTTTTAGAGCAAAAAAGTAAATTTACGTTATGAAAGGGTTCACATACACAAACTATCATTTCAAACAATGTGAATAACATGAACAAATTGAAAAAAGTGTAATTTTAACAATATTATGTCTCCGTTTATCATTTACACATGTACATTATAACTTACAGATCACAGTGGATCTACAAATACACAAAACATTTAATAACAGGCAGAATATTGTTGAAATTGTATGTACTTCTCTTAAGACATTTCAGGCTGTTCATATTTGTTCAGGTTATTCAAGATTTTTGCAAAATTATAATTTGTTTTAAATACATAAAAAATATTTACATTTACAAAGAGAAAAATTTGGAGTTGTCATTATTTATATGTTATTATGATAGTATTTGACTGGTCTGACCCACTTGAGATTGAATTGGTCTGAATGTGGAACCTGAACTAAAAGGATTGTTAATATCTTAGTGTAATTTTTGCATTTCACAAATTCATCCCAAGGGCTGGACTGGACCCTTTGGCAGGCCTGATTTGGCCCCTGGGCCGCATGTTTGACACCTGTGGTCTATATTATAGAGTTGGCTTTTATATATATATATATATATATATATATATATATATATATATATATATATATATATATATATATATATATATATATATATATATATATATATATATATATGTATATATATATATATATATATATATATATATATACAGAGTGGGGAAGCAAAATTTACAATGGACATTTAGTTGTTTTTTCTCAGCAGGCACTACGTCAATTGTTTTGAAACCAAACATTTATTGATGTCATAATCATACCTAACACTATTATCCATACCTTTTCAGAAACTTTTGCCCATATGAGTAATCAGGAAAGCAAACGTCAAAGAGTGTGTGATTTGCTGAATGCACTCGTCACACCAAAGGAGATTTCAAAAATAGCTTGAGTGTCCATAAAGACTGTTTATAATGTAAAGAAGAGAATGACTATGAGCAAAACTATTACGAAAAAGTCTGGAAGTGGAGGAAGCAACAAAAAACGTACCAAAGCTTTTATTAAAGCTCTCAAATCCAAAATCCTAAAGGATCCAACCAAATCCATGAGAAAAATGGCAATTGAACTTGAGGTAGACAACAAGACCATTAGAAATGCAGTAAAATATGATTTGAAGTTAAAATCTTACACAAGAACACCAACACACTTGTTGACAACAGCAACAAATCCAACTTTAGCAATTTTTGGGAATCATGTTTATGTCCACCTTCTAGCCCAGATCTAAACCCTCTGGATTATGCTATTTGGGGCATTTTAGAACATACTACCAATAGAACATCACACAGCGATGTCGACTTTCTTAAAGATACTATTAAAGAGGAATGGGAGAAGTTGTCACCTGAATATTTGAGGAACACTTGCGCAAGTTTCAGGAAGCATGTGAAGGCAGTTATTGAGAAAGAAGGAGGACACATAGAATAAAAACATTTTCTATTATGTAAATTTTCTTGTGGCAAATAAATTCTCATGACTTTCAATAAACTAATTGGTCATACACTGTCTTTCACTGTCCCTGCCTCAAAATATTGTAAATTTTGCTTCCCCACCCTGTATGTATGTATGTGTGTGTGTGTGTGTGTGTGTGTGTGTGTGTATATATATATATATATATATATATTTCTTGTAGTTTTGTATATTGTCAATATTTTTGGTACAAATTGTGTGATCTTTATTTTGCACTTTAAGTGTTTACTGCTAAAGAGAAGCAGAGCTGCTAAACTTTTCATCATTCCTGTAACAGTGACACAGTCCCATTCTATTCCATTGTGTAATGTCAAAGGGGGGTCACACTAAATACTACCACTATGTTTCATAGAAGCTGTTTTATCCCTGATACCTTTGTTACTGCTGTACATTCTTCCCCATATATCCAAACTACATCTTAATGCAGACTGACAAATATGAGCATGTGTGTAGTCACTATAACTTTACTAAACTGGCAAACATTGGCTTAGGATTTTTATATATATACACAACAGAAATATAATACAACTCAAGAAAATATTCAGATACTGAAGAATACACATTTATATATTATTAAACTTTGGGATGAATGCTCTACTGGACCTAACAGTCCACGTCAATCAATACAATAGAATAGTTTTGCACTGGTGCACATTCATTGACATCATGATTACTGATGTGGTAGCATATTAAAAATGACCTAGAAGTCTATTTTATTAAATACAAGACACCAAAACATTAAAGTTGTATTTTCTACTGCAAAGCCAACATGAATGAAAAAAACAATCCAAACAGTCAGAAATTACTTCCTCTGCTACTGTGCATGAAGCGTTCCAGCTTTATTTGTGTAAATACCTACACTCTTTAATGCACTTGGGATTACAATCAGCCAGTTCAGTCAAAATAAGACAGAAATTACAAAATACCATATCAATTTCATCTAAACTTTACATTTGTCACTCTGAATAAAAAGACAAACAAAAATAAGATATGTCATCACTTATTGTATAAAGAGTACATTTTTGTAAGAAACTGTAGTAAAAAGTAGTCATTTCTCTTTTTTTAGTGTTTATATGGAATGTAATGACAGTATCGGAAAAAGACAGTGAACGCAGCTGCCTTTAAGTGACGTAACAGTTCAACATGTGAAGGCAGCATTAGGAGTCAAGAGAGAATATGTGGTCCGTTTCAACTCAAGGCACTAAGGAATTTTTATCCAAACCCTTTTCCAAGCAGGTCCTGTTGGCAGAAACAAAACATTTCATATTTGCGGCAGTTGGAGACATCACTAAAATGACGGCAATGAGCTTCTCAGCCTGTAAAACTGACAAGACTAAAAAAACCAAACAAACTCATAATCAACTGTGAGAGACGCCAAAAAGAGACACAATACAGGAGGCGTGTTCTTGGCACAAGGGAAGCAGGTGGTTGTATCTGCAGCTTCTGACAGATACACATGAACAGTTTAGATGCTTGTTTGGTTATCACAGTACACAGGCAGTAACAGTCATCACAGTGAAGCCTGTCATGGAATTGCAGCTGAATTATGACACATTTGTGGCAAAACTGACAGGGCAAACACATACAGTATAACTTTGGTATGACCACATACAAATAAAGAGAAAAATGTCCAGCATTTGTCAATATTTTACACATTACCTCAATTAAAAGAACACTGATACAAAGGCTCAACATATTACTTTTCGCCCATGCTCAAATAAATATAGGTTTTTTTTTTTACGTATTGCTCGGGACATGAATCTCTTGATCACAGGATGCATGCTCAAATGCATTAGTGATGTGAATTTTGGACCCGAGACCTGTGCAGGCCATAAGGGAGGAATGACAACATCCTAATTTCACACAACTAGTGTGTCGCCGATAGTGATTGTTCTAACAGGTCAACCATCTGGACAGGCAGGTTTGGGGCTGACTTGGCATCTCCAACAGCATTTACGGCTCTGAGAAATGTTGTAAACAGTGGGGCTAGTGTGAGAACGCAGAAACAGTGAAGAAGTCTTTAGAATATCCTGTTGATTTTCTGATCAATCTGATTTTCAGTCCAACAGTCTCCAGCCATCTACTGTGCAAACAAGATGTATGTGAGCGACTCAAGGGCACCATAGGTCATCATTATGTCCTGGGAGGTCACCTGTGCATGGTGGTCCACTCAGGAAATGTGTCTCTTCAGGAGCCGGTTGCACCAACAGGGCTTACACCTGGTTTTAGCCAAGTTGGATGTAACTTGGTATTTTAAGTTGTATTTTAATATTCATGCCAACTGCACCATTTAACCTCAAGTCTTCTTTTTTGCTACAACAAAACATATATCTAACACAAATCTTACTTCATCAGGAGCAAGCGTTAGCTCGACATCTACGTCATTTCTATAACAACAGCACACCTTGTAACATTAAGATACTGTCCATCAAGCAAGACCTTTTTCCATCTGGATGTTCTCTTATTTTCTGAGTAAGACTGAAACATACAAGTGTGCAAATGGTTCTTGCTTGATGCTTTAAGATGGGACAGTTGTTAGGGATGGAGGCAATCCACAGGAATATGTATAGCAAAGTGGAACTGGTTGTAAGATTTAGATTCTGTCTGGAAGAACTGGACTTGTACTTTAGGTCAGTGCACCTAAAACCCTGTTGGAGAGGGTGCCAGACGTTTCGCCTCCTCTGTTTCACACCTGAAGTCTGGACGTTTCGCCTCACAAGCCTACTGGGCATAATTAGCATGGTTTCTTATCTGGTGAGGGTGGCAAGGGGTAATCTCTGTAAGCCCTCCCCCCATAACTCTGTCACTCAGCTATACAATTTTACAGTGATTTTTGATGCTTCATTCAAGGCATAGCACATTTTAAACTCCTCCCCCAGTACATTCATGTTTACATTAATTAGTTAGGAAGAAGATATTCTAAATATGTATAAAATAGATTATATTAATTTCAATATCATGAGATCTACATCGCAAATGACATGTACCAAGCTCTCTGAAATGCTACTTTCAAAGTTATTGGGTGACAAACTAATCAAACTATTCATCTTATCAACAAATTTAGGTTGGATTTCAATCATGATACAGTGTCAAATATGTTGTACACATTTACATATTTCATGTATTTATGTGTTTATCAATGCGCTAAGTCTGGCCCAAAAAGTCTTTATCCCAGGGTTCGAAACATCCAGGTCGGGTGCAAACTGTGTCATGCAAAACGCTCAGCCGCAAACCGTCTCATGCGAAACGTGCAGGGTCCGAAAAGACCTGCTCCCATTGGAGACATGATCAGCGTCCATATGTCTACTGTCTGTCAGGTCTTCCATAGGGTGTAACTGTCACTGCACTGCCTTCCTCGTATGCAATGTCCAGTTATTTATGGCCTCTGGTGTTTCTTTCCAAGTTGACTGCTTCCTCTTATTTGTAATAAGATTAACTGTTTCAGAGTAGACATTTTCTTACCCTGACTGTACGACTCAATACTTTTTTTAATTCCTGTGTAGCTAAATTGTGTCTTTTTTTTCTTTGGTTTTCATGGTTCCTGCAAATGATATAAAGTAACAACACAGTGGAATATTTTTTAACAATATCTCAGTTACATGCACTGCTATAGGCACTCACAGGAACAAACTGTTAAAACTGGCTGTAGTTAAGAATAAGCTTAAGTTCGGTTGGTGCAGTTGACATAAAGTTCTTTCTAAAGACTGCTCTTAAGAAAAAAAAACAACTTGGCAGTCAGTTTAAGTCCAGCTGATGCAACTGCTCCCAGGTGTTTTTGTTGGCATTTTTCTCACTGCAGTGGATTATCAAACACAGAGTCTGGCAGGACTGAAATCTTCAGCTTCTTTTCTGGCCAACTGTACTCCTTTGGTAGTTTTGTCTAGAAAAAAAGAGCAAAGATTTATAAGGCAAAATATGAGCTCATGATTTTAATTATATGAACAGTTCCCACAAAATTTTACTGACAAAATGTAAGTTTTCATGATTTTCTATGACCAGTAATTTCAATGACAACTCAAAATATAAAAAGATGAACTTTGATTATTGTATGAAAATTAAACAGTAACTTATCAGATATGTTTATATTCACTTCCAAGACTCCAAAAAAATATTAAGTAATAAATATTTGGGTATTCCTTCATTCTTACCATTCCTCCTCAGTGTTCCTGTCTAAATTTAACATGCTTGTTCTGTTTTGTTGGTTTCATTACAGATAAAATTCAAGACCAAAACCTTAGGGGTGGAAAAAGGTGACCACACTCACTTAGTATCAGGTTTAAAATGTGGATTTCCAAGGAAAAACCCACCCAAGAATGAATGTAATTTTGCTGTACCAATGGTAATGCAATGCAATTTACTTTTATCAATGTTGAAGCCCACCATTTTGAATGTATTTTATCTGCATTTTACAGTGTATTAAACATTCTGTAGCCTATGAGCTGTGTATTCACTTATTCTGAACCTTAGCCTTGTGAAAATTAGTCTTGGTACACGTTATGAAAAATGTATGTAATTTTATTGCTGATATTTCACTTCTAATAGTCAATGGGTGAGGAAGACGAGAGAAGCTGAGGAACCTGTATCCCTAAAATGACTTTGTTGAAAACATTTTTGACAATTTCATTTTAATTCATGACTTTTCCTGGTTTTTCCCTGATAAAATACAGGAGGTTTTACTTACTTCCTCACGAGTGTTAAGTTCCTGTAAATCCCCGAGCATCTGCTCCACAAACTCTTCAGTCAACAATATCTTAACAGAGAAAGGATGAAGTCAAATTACTACATTAGACAGCAAGAAACTGGCCTGATATTTTGTGTTTGTGACTGTGTGTGCGTCTACCTGAAGCCAGGGGCCATGGGCTGCATATGGATGCTCCTCAGTAGCAAATGCTCCTTCAACTCCTGTCGACACAAATGTGATAGCTGTGTCGCCGTTGATGCTTTTGTACGTAAAATGTCGCCCATGAAGCAATCGACCTCTGTAAAAAATTGAATACAATATGAAGTGCAATTTCCATTTTAAGTGTATATATTTGTGTCTTCCTACCAGGTGTAGGAAGTGAATGGATACAGAGACCAAATGAGCAAAAATATATGTGATGGGTACAGGTTAATTCCATGAACTGGCTATTACCACAGTACTGTGGGACTAAATTTCTCATTTGTCTATTACCACAGAGCCAATTAGCGCCCTCGTTATATCATGTGTAGACTGGCAATCTGTCACCCTGCTGCCACAGTACTGTGGCAATAAACATCGCACATGCCATATGCTTGTCCAATTACAGGAAAAGGCTAGAGTACCAGTTACCATTATCCAGACGACAACGCTCACAGTATTTTTCTTTTGTGGATTCTATAAGTTTCGCGTCCATACATGTATCACTTCAAAGAAATTAGTTCATGTAACAGTATCCATGACTGGCTCTGTGGCAACGAAATGTCATTAATGCTTACTGTCACAGTACAAATGTGAACATTTGATTGGCTCTGTGGCAAAAGACAAAATATTTTGTGACACAGTACTGTGGCAGTAGCTATTGCCTTAATTTTAATCTTTACACTCACTCTACTCACTTTGAATAGCACTAAACATACAACCACTTCACACATATTTTCTTCTAACCCAAAGCGAAAGTGGAAGAAGTAAAAACCAGAACTCAGGCCCGACTCGCTGAAAGTCCCTGGAACTTGTAAGAATGTGTCATCATCTGTGTTTTTGCTCTAACGTTGACATACTGTCATCTATTCAACAGAGGCATGTCTCATCTGTCTGTGCTCGGGAACATTCCACAAAGTTAAAATATTATGCGTGGGAATGGAAATGAGAATGGTGCCGTACCGCAGGCATAGGGGCAGCAGCGTGCCCGACTCCTGGTTGAATTTCAAATGGACGCTCTCCAACTGTCGCGTTCGGACCAGCTCGTGAGGAACAATGGCTGCTGAGCTCTCGCTCTCCAAACTGTCCTTTCGACTCCTGAGAAACAGATAAAGAAACAAAAATGTAGAAAAGAACACAGACAAATTTAAGTGAGAAATGGCAGATGGATTTCTCTCTATGAAGAAAACCATCTCGTGTGCGTGTTAATGAGAATACACAGATACAGATTTCACAACAGTGCTGATAAACCTGTGTTTGAAGAGCAGACAATGCTTTCCACTGGCCAGAAAACACCACATTCTGCTGGTAGCTAAGAAACAGGAGTGATAACAGTTTCGAAGTTGACGTGGCTGTGAGTCACTGAGCACGGTGAGGAGTGTTATCCTCATTCAACCTTTGGCTACGCTGAACCCATAACATGCAGTGTGTGTGGGATGGACACTTACTGGGATCTTTCATTGCTCTGTCTCTGGTTGTTGATGGGTGGCAGTGCTGCTTTGCTGTTGAACTCCAGTCCTTTTCTCAGGGTCTCCCTTATCTGCTCTGTGTCTGTCAACACACAAAGATCAGCATGAAATTAGACCATCACACATTACACTGTGGTGACGGCATTAAACCTAAACTCTTGAGTTGAAAATCACAGTGTGAAGAGGCCTGAGGGGATTCAGTGGTACCTTTGTCTGAAAGCCGCCGTGGCTGTGATGCGATGCAGATGGATCGGCTGTCCTCCTCATCCTCTGGTGGTCGACTCAGGTCATCCCACACACACTTGGCGCTGACCCCACTCAGGTTAGAGCCTTCTGTCTCAATTCCCTGGTCCACCCTCTCCTGCTTGGATGAGCAACACACATATGCAATCATTAACACAAGCTAATGTTAAACTAACATAAGGGAGACATTTCAACAAAGGAGAATATTGGGGGCCTCTGGGACTGAGGGTGGGCTTGAGCAAAACCCACAAGATACCATTTGTTTCTACAAGAGAACCCTGACTTCATGCAGTTTTCAGATTTTTTCAACTGTAAAATAATCAAGGACGTAAAGCACCAAGTAATATTACTATAAGCAGTTACTATTTGCCCTATTTAGAAGCCACTATGGGGCTGCTTTATGCATTATATAATAGTGCTGGTTTATAATGAATGCTCAGTTCGTTCATGAATGATCAAAGTTCAGTTTTATTCAATAATTTCAGTTCAACACTTGGAGATTCTCAGAAGACATACATAATTTACAGAACATAATACTATGTGCAAATGGAGCAAAATAAAAACACATTTCAAGACCTTATATTCATTTCCATGGGTTCCTTCATTACCTGCAGCTTTGGCTTTATTTTTTGAAACAGTCAGTTATTAAAACAGAACAAAACAGAGAAGCATCAGAGTTGGAGGTGTAAACATAAATAACATGGGCACAAAATGAAAATGGCTGCAATTGTATATGTAATGGGACTACACTGCACCAAGAGTCATTTACCTACAGTGGCTGAAAAAGTGTACCTTGTAGGTGTGGAATTTAGCTGTAGTGTTTCAACAAATTCCTGTTAAACATGTTAGCTAGCAAATCACTGTTTGTCATCTCAGTTTAAGTGTAGTAAATTGCACATAGCGAAGACTGCATAACTTAATAAAGCCTTACTTGTAGGTGTGGGTCGATGTCGAAAATGGTCTCCCCTCGCCTCATGTCTGTGATGAGCCACGGACCGCCGGCTCTGTACACAGGACAACCATCAACATTAGTCACACAGCATTAACTTCAAGTCAAACACAAAAAGTTAATAAATAAGCATGTAACTATGCCCTTCTCCTGCTCACTTGTTGTTGCTAAGTCAGACAACACACATTTTATATTTGCATGGGACTGATGCTACCAGCTTCACCAAGTGCTTTGGATTGATTCTCCTCACTATTTAGATGAGTGACCTATTTGAGACAACTACAAATGTTACCCTGTAATAGATAATGCTCATCTAGGCACTTAAGTAAGGCTCATTAATCTAGGTGTTGCACAGTTCAACTCACACTCTGACTCCACGCATAAGCTCCAGGATTCCTTGGCCGTTCCACTGCTGGGCCGCCTGCAGCTCTTCTGTACATACACCAACAATCTACAGGAAAGAGTGCTCAGAGTGAGTTGGTGTAATCTGAGTGCTACTGAGGCCCACTTTGTTTTGATAAATGATGACAGGACCTAAAACCCAGAGAACCAACAGATCAAATCCATCATGACTGTGGAAGGAGCACTTATCAAAAGTTGGCAGACCATAACTCTGAGAAATAGTCAATTGATATTGGACACAATAATAATGTTCTCATCAATAAATACAAATTACATTGAAACAGTGTTAATATATTAATCAAATTCGGTTGTGCCAGTTTCATTTAGCATTCCAGCTTATGTAAGTTACAGTCAGCTTTTATATATGCAGAAGTGGAAAAACGTTTTTGGACACCTTTCAAATCTCAGACATCATCATCAAATATCTGGAGAAAAATCTTTTTTTGTGTTTCAAAAGATATGGCTGCATCAGACAGAGATAAACTAATGCAAATGATTTTTTTTGTTGATTGTTAAGAAAAAACAACAAACCTATATTCTTGACAGTTTCAACCTATCATGCTCTGGGTGTGTTTTAAGGGACATTTTGCTGAAAAATTCAGTTTTGACCTTGAACGAACAGTGCACATGCGAAGAGGAGCATAGGGGTTTCAGAATGGTACAATATTTGTCAGACTTCTTTGACTTAAAAGGGATTCTTAATGCAATATATCACAAATGCATGGAGTATCCAAAAACTTTTTTCCACAACTGTATAATGGAGAATTTAGATACAGATTCAAAGTATAAAGAGAAGCCGACATGATAATATATATTGATTTTTTTCACCATATCTTCTATTTGATTTCTATTGAACTATCTAGTAAAAAAGTCCTTGATGTAACGTGTGATCATAACATATTTTTACTCACCTGCAGAAAACTCACTAAACCAAACGGCGTATGAACGGGTTGGATCTGTGGGTCTTCTGTCAGCAACATATGCTGGATGCGAGACTCACTATTGTCTAAAGGACTGTGCCACGATACATGGTCACCACTACAAAAGGTATTTTCTGTAGAAGAGAGAAGGAACAAAAATGTTTGATTTTAGAGTAGGGTATAAATTAAGTGAAAGGCTGATGTCAAAATAGCCGCTTTTTGTGAGTTGCATCTGTTTTATATCCTATTTTTCATCATTTGACAGTATATTATTACTCTATCATGGCTAATATGAAATAAGGAGACACAGATCAGCAAGAAAAGAGTGGAGAGAAACTAAGACCCAAATGGGAAAAGAGCATAAAAACTACATTTACAATGTGAGGAATCCATCTGCTTGGGAGGTAACATACACCCAGTCCAGATATGCTGCAACAACTAAGCAAAGGGGAAGATGGCCACGAATCAGCATTCATTTTGCTCAGGGGCCCAGCCCACCCACGCGCAAATTGACCCCAGCTGGAGAGTAGAGACGGGTAGGAAAGGGAAGCCAAAGAGAAAATGAGAATAGCCTTTTTCTCCTTATGGATGGCTTTTAACACCCCCCACCTTCTCTTTCAGACTTTGCTGACTGCACTATATAAAGAACTTAAGATTTAAAACACTTGGTAACACACAAACTTGGCTCAAGCACATTTAGACAAGAAAGAGACAATAAACACAATAACCGTAAACTCATAAAAACAATCCTATTATAATGTTAAAAAAAAAAAAGATAAAAAAAAGGAAAAGTATGCTTCCTGTCAATTCCCAGTGCTCCACCTACCACAAAGAGCTAAGTCATAAGTTGGCAGTGGAGTCCTCTATTCATGCATGTTTGTATGTAACACTGGAATCACAAACTTGCTTTACAAAGACCACATTCTTCACATTCACATAGATCTGACAGGGTGGCATGGCAACTGCTGCCAAAAGGGAGCTGTTGTATGAAGAGTATTAAATATAAATCAATTACTAGACTATGAACAAGCTGTGGTCACATAAAAATATAAATCAGGAGTCTTTGTAAAACATTTTCCATTACTGAAAGATTAAAAAAATGTGAGGATGCAGCTAAGTGGGTGGTAATAGAGAACTTGATTGCAAAATGTCCAACTCATCGCAAGTATATGTCTCCAAGTTCATCAAATAATTCCCTTTATTACAGCCAACACGTTCTTCTGACAGTCGAGCACTACACAAACACTGACATCAAAGTCCTGTGTCTACAGTGCTAGAAACTTGCAACAAGACAGGGTTATAATAAACAAGAAGAAACAATCCAAAGAATGGCTTCATCCCACAACAGTGCTAGCTGAAATGCTGATTTCAGACCTGAAGACCAGAAATATGTTTAAACATTTTTTTTTTTTTTAAATACAAGACAGACATAAATTTTTGGAATGCCATGAATTTGACACTTGAGTGGCCCAAGTGCCACCGTTTGCAGAGAAAATAAAACAGTAGGTCTGATGCTGACAAACCTATGTAAACTTACGCTTTTTATGAAGAAAACGCATTGAGAGCCAACAAAGAATCTGACAGATATACATAATTAATCATGGTATGGCAACAATAAAATCAGCAAGTAATTATTTGCTTAAGATAAAATAACAACCATATTAGAAGAACAACTAGTTGTAGTGATTGTAGTGGTTGTGGAGTTTTCAAAACCTAAAAAACCTTATATTCAGTTACACTACATTGAAATGGAGAACCCTATAATTTATAATAATATAAGTTTGTATTTTCATTTAATAATCACAAATCAAAGTAAACACATCCTATATTACTCTTCCTAAAAATAAGTCTACAGTCCACAATAAAAAAACATTTTTATAACATAATTACCTTACAAGACAAATTTAACTACGCACTTATTCAGAGAATTGTGACTAATTTGAAATGTATTAGTTGGTGGATAAGCGAAGCAGCACTTTGGTTTGGATATTGTTTTCTGCGTAGTTATGCACATTCAGTATTCTTACCTGACTGGAACACATAACGGGCCAACCCTTGCATGAGTTCAGCTGGCCAGGTTGGTGGTGCAGTCTCTCCTGCCTCCCTTTTGAGCCTAAACGTGAGCTCAAAGCCAAAACCACTGGGTCCATCGGCCCCTGTGAATCTGACACACAAACACTTACTGTGATTAACTGAATAAACAAAAGCACTAAGAGCTGCACTTGCATTTCCCTCTTATGTATTAAGGCTTTGAATAGCACAAAGACTATCAGGACCAGCATGTTGCAGAATAATAAAGAATCAGTAGGGTGCATGCCAGTCAGTAGGTGGTCCATTGTTAACACTTATAACATTAGCAAATATTTAGCATACATAGAAAGCCTCAAAGGAGACAACAATGTTGAATGAAAGGATAAAGAACTTACTCATGAACCCTGTTGTCCCCGTACAGATCACTTAGTCCAAAGCTGACATAGTGCCAATGTTCCTGGATGTCCTGAGCAGGGCAGCCCAGATTTCTATACATGCTAATGTAGTCTAATGGGTCTGGACCCCCTAACCTGTGGGAAATGTAAAAGTAAAACATTTAGTTCTGTCTCATAGTGGTCACTTGTTCTTGTTTATTACTGTGCCTGTGGAGAAAGACTATGTCAGGAAACATGTCCAAAGTGGGCTGGACATTTAAGATTGGGCGTTGCTGTTCATTAACTTTTGTTAAGGTGTGTTACTGACCCCCCCACAGTTCCCAAAACAACAATTACATGCAGTATAAGACATGACTGTAACTAGCTGAGATGATGGCTAACTGCTAGCTAAACCTTTAATCATCAAGTTCACAGGTTGTTCAACTAATTCAAGTTTTAAAGACGTGTCGGACCAGACATGAATGCACAGAACACCTACCAGTATTTTACAATAGCTGTAACTTGAAGCGGGTTGGCCTGATCGGGGTAAAGTCGCCGGCATTCTCCGTAGATAGCTTGCAGTCCGGGGGGAAACAGAGGTACTAGCCCGTGGGCTTGAGCTCCACTGGTAGGCCGTACTTCATCCATGGCACGGCCTCGAACAAACCCGGTTGTTCTATTAAAAGTCAGATACAGTAAACTCCTGCTTTCCACCCAGTGTTAAAGAAAATGGAATAGGGTAAAACTTAGAAATAAAGGGTTCACTTTAGAAAGGCTATACAACGGGATACAACTTTAGCTCCGACCGTTGTGTTAACCTCAACAGTGGCCCAGCCTGTTGCTCATCCGCTACACAAACATGAAGAACTTCCTTATTGGCTAAACGGAATTATACGTCATTGATCGATAGCGACTACAACCAATTAAAACGAGGCTAAAGGGTTGTGTGGATTTTGAGGTGAAAATGATTGGTTAATGTATTGTCAATCACGTAGTAGGCAGAAGTGATTTGGGGGATGTGGGTTCCAGGTTTTAGGGGCCAAATGATAAAGACAGGGCCAAATGGACCTTGAAAGAAAAGCTCAATTTACAAGTGATAGAACAACCTTGACATGTAAATGCTAAATAACAATGCAGAGTATAAGTTGTAGAATTAAGTTGAATAGAGTTATCTGATATTCATGAATATAAATGTGTCATTTCCATATATACTCCATATGTTTGAAGTGTGAACCTATGGAAACTCATATTTTATGCCAACACCATTGATTATAAGCCTATAATGAGCCAGACAGTGATTGATAAGGTGGTTTATATATCCCTGAAGTTAAGAAAAGGAAGAATGCAATAAAGCTGGAGGTGAATGAGTTAACTTATAGTGGTTGACTTAACTATAAAGGGTCTATTTAGTATAGTTTACATAAAGGATATTGAATATGTTTCTGCAATTTTTATGGTTATGATAAACTGAAAGTGTACAAGATGTACTTCATTCTTGATTAGAAAATTAAAAGGAATTAGAGAATCTAAGATACCTACTATTTCTGCATCTCTGTCTTTGGGAGACACAGTAAAGAGACTTTTTCAGTCCAAGCAAATAATAACAAGGAGCAACTGTCAGTTTGTAGAAAGAAATAATTTATTTAAAAAAGCAATAAAAATGAGACAATCCTCAACCAGACATATAAATAACTTCTGAGGTGTTACAGTTTTTATCCTTACATCAATGACAAAACCAGGATGACAAAACAATTTTGGCAGATTTCCTGTAAAAACATAATCTGAAACCAACTGCCACCTGTGAGAGTGTTCTTTCATTTTCCACACTTTTTTTAATCCTGTTTTACAACACATCATCACTGACATTATACTCAACCAGACCTGATTATGACTTCCTACAAAGAAAAAATGTGAAGAGTAACTGTCCTGTGATGTTGCGTCACCAAGCATTATGTCTGTAAATTCATCGTTTGTGGTAGAATTGCAACACAGACCACTATGGTTTTGGCGTTCAGCCACTTCAGACCCACTAGGCCTTACATGGGCAGAATGGGTGTGTAGTCCTTCCTCAAAACTACTGGACTGTAAAAGAAGCTCTTGTGTTGAGTCCATGATACATATACATATCTGTACATGTTTGATGAACCCCTCTATGGCAAAGACTGGAAAAGTAATCTTATTAAACAAGAAAAGAGGCTCAGGCAGGGAAAATTTATTGGTGATGAAAAAAAATAATCATAAATAGAAAAGGAAAAAGAATTCAGTTATGAACCCTTCTGATTTCAATGTCATCACATTAAATTTGACTTCACGTTTTGCTGATGAAAATTCATTTCTTAAGGAATGATGATTACATCTTTAACATGTAACATTTAAGACCATTACTCATTCTCTCATATCTTTATGTAAATTATTCCTTAATATTTTTTATGTCTCTTTCAGTTTAATTCAGTACACAGAGTAACGTGGCATTAAAATGTCCGAGAGTCTTCCTGTTCTGAATTTTACACTTAAGACATAGCAGGAGGAAATTTCACTTCTTTCTCATGTTGTTGTCATTAAAAAGGATGTTGGCTGCCATGACAAAACTATCAGTAACATTTTAAACAAAAAGACAAAAAGAAAAGACCAAAGACACAAAAAGTGAACAAACCACGTGGCATATAACAACCACAATTTTTTAAATATCATTGTTCTCGGATGATCTTCCTCTTTCTTGTGAAATGAATTAAGAAACATTTCCAGTGCTTTAAAACACATATCAGAAAACAGTTGATGAATTACACAGTAGTATAATTCTCCTTTGTTAAATTTATTGATTAGTAAATGCAAATTAATTCCTGTCTCAACATTTTTAAGTGTAACAACAAGTGCTCACAAACATCGGAAAGAAACTGAATCACACAGGTATCGATGCCTTTTGATGGTCAGATTTTCTGTGTAGCAGAAAAAGTAGTACCATACCAAAAGAACTGAGCCCATAGATGACACCTGAAGATGCCACCATCTATGGAATTCAGTTCTCATAGTGGAGCACTCCACAACATCTGTTCCACAGAAGCTGCTTGATCCCTTGAAAGTAGTTTCACCATCAAATCTGACACAACGCATGATCAACAAGAACAAATACCATAATCTACTAAAAAACATTTACTACTATGCCTGACAGAGTATGGTTTAAGATGTGGGTCTGTGACACACATACTATGCACGTTGAGCAACATTTTGAAGCTACACCACCAGTGACCCTCCCCATTTCTTATGAACAACATGGTCATGATGAGTTCATAACGTCAGCCTTTTCGTTGGAAAATTGAGCAAGATCTGAGTCTGAGTACTTCCTTAGATGTGTAATATGAAACACATCAGCCTACTTTGGACATAAATTTCTAAATATATTTAAATTTAGAACAGATTTGGATGCATAATGTGGCGATGAAATGAAACAAAGATTGAATACAAACCTCTTAAATGAAATAAGTGTTTAATAGATCCCATTCTGCTGTTTGACAGAGTCTGTGGTATGTCCATGTGATCCAAGCCTGCTCTCAACTCAAGTGTTACAGAAACTACTTGACATCTACTGAAATGAAAGCCTGACCACCCAGCTGAGGTAAGCACTGCATCTGATTGTGGTGATAATGCACTGGTCAAGACATAAAATGACTCATCAGTTATAGTGGAACACTCCCCAGAAGAAAACAACTTTTGGACAGTAAATCACACAGTTAGTCGATGTATCTTTGAACCCTCAATACCAAGTTTGACATTAACCCACCAGAGTGTGTTACTGGATCACTTCCTTCATCTCCAAACAGCTCAATCATGGACTGAAGTCAATATTGACAGTGAAAGTACAGTGAGATACTGTCTCAATGTTATCTCTGTCACTGTAGTTTATTGAGTATGGGTTGTGCATTCTTTTGGGATACATGTAATATGGTACAATGAACTTTCTAAGAAGGCCACACCTGACTATGCTCAGGAAATTGTCTCCCTGGCAGTTGCACCAGGAAACAACCGGTCTTGCTGCCTTTTAGTTTGCAAGAAATCCTCATATGAAAAATTTAATCTAATACACTGAAGCATACATGATTAAACTGAACTCATACAATCTTCATACTGTTGGAGACATTATGAGAAAATTAACAAGCTATATTTGCTGGCAGTCAGAAAATGTGGAAGTGATTTCTTTGTAAGTGCTCCATTTATTTGAAACACACTGTAACTTTACACTTACAAGTTTTCTAGATGTATATCTGACACAATATCTTTGGCCAGCAACAAATAAAAACACTAAAAGTACGGCTGATAGTAGCTTTTTTATTTTATTTTTTTTTACCATTATACTCACATATTGACTGAGTTTACTTTCCAGAGCTTGAATACATCAGAAATCCATCTCTTCATACAGGCTTCCCAGTGGTGTCAAACTTCAACCCCGCTTAGGCAGTCCCATCTCAACAGAAAGATGTTTTAGTGTTGAATCAGCAGCAAGGCTTTCCACAGTGGCCGCAGTAATAGTGAGCCATCCTTCATCAATTCACCTGCATGTTTTGCTCGCTCTCCCATGTCCTCCAAGTCCCAGGGAAGGATACAGCATACTGACTGACATTCAGAGCAAAGAACCTTAAATACCACCACCTTTCACATTACCCATCGGCCTCCCTCCCTCTCAAACTGTTTATCATGCACTCCCTCTGTACGGTAAGCCTGACAGTCACTTCCCAGTAAGAAGGAAACAGTGGGAGTGAACAGCACGCCCCCTCAGTGAATCAACACATAATAGTTTCTGAGGAAAACCATCTGACTGGCCCTGCCCCCTGTTCCCATAAAGTAAGCAGGGGAAAGGCTGTGTCTACTCGAGGAACCAGGAATTCCCCCACAGGCCATCAACAGCTGTCGAGATGAGAGACCATGACGAAGCTGACACGCTGGAAGTTTGCCGGGCGGGCATATGCAAACAGAAACTGTGTTTTGTGTTCAATATGTGCGTAAGAGAGAAATTGTGTTAAACAGTACAGTATATTTACATACTAAGTAATTGGAAATTCTGTCCACACACTGTGGGTGTTGAAATGCACAGTCATGTTTGAGCTGGTGACACTATATTTCCTACAACAATATTTTATCTTTGATAAATATTTTTTTTTTATCAGCAGGGTGTATATGTCTTGCGTCACGGAGATATTTAGGATGAGAGGGTGTCATGTGAATATTTGTGTAGCTGGAATTTGTTACTCAGGTGAGGTTTGAAAAAGGTGTATTCATTAACACAGCTTTCCTAAAATATCTTTGTTTGCTCTCTGGTCATAGTCAAACAGGATGAGGATGCGAAACCAGTCGTGTTACATCAGGTGGACATGATATCAGAAGGGTGAAACCATACAGGAGTGTTAAAACAAACCAACAAGCAGTGAAATTTTGTCATTGTTCAGAGACTCTGTAAAAACCCTCCTGATTTCCTCATCCTCTTAACCTAGTTGATAAAACAAACTAGCCTGAACTTGATAGAAACTTCCTCAGAAAAAACCCAACCTGCTTAACACAATACATTTCCTTGATCAGGGGATTCCACAAAATGTTGGAAAACCTTAAGTAGTTCCTGTCTCGTACATGTATTTTCCCCAAATAGTGCCACATCTTTTGGTTGTATAACAAGAAAATTCAGGGTTTTTTCCCTTTAAAGAGACAAAGCCTGGAAGTGAAACCCAGCAGAATCACCAGGAGCCATTACTAGAATAAGAGCTACAGAGACCCCATAGAGTCCCACCATTGATGTGCAGTGACTCTAGAGTCCACTTTCAAACTACATCCTTGGGCTGGTGGGATAAGTTGCAATTGACATTTTGCGCCGGACTTCAGAAACAAGCCTGGCTTTCATGCTGCTGTTTGAACACTGGGGAAATCACTTGCAAAGGTCACTGAGCCCATTTCCTTTCTTTCCTCCCCGTGCATCTAAAGACCTGTAACAGCCCCTTTCAACTGCGCTTCAGTTACCGGCAGACATATTCAAATTTCTATATAGGAAGTAGAAGAAGGTGAAAGTAATCAAAGTACAAATACATTAAGTTGAGACACCATCTTTTATTACAGCTTTTCATATAAAGGACTGAAGACATACTTTTCCTTCCATTTAACAATATGTAATAAAAGCCTGTTTGACTAATCTAAATGCCCTTTCCCTTAAAACGTAGGCCTACTACATGTCTCTGAAGGCCTTCCTCACCATCCCACAAATGATCTATAGAGAAAATACCCTTCTCTCCTACAAACGTCTCAAACAGGTGCAGTCCACCACCTACTCCAAAGTAGTGGGATTTGGTGGCGAGGTAGACCAGGCCATCTGGTGCCAGTAGTCTGTGGAGAGTATCATGTAGGGAAGGGTAGTATGAGGTGTTATAGATAGTCTCTGATGTAAATATGAGGTCATATTTAGGTTGTGGGTCCTCTTTTATTACTAAATCAAGAAATGTACTCCAGTCACCAGAAAAGAAGCGGCACTTTGCTAGTAATGGGTGTTGAGAAATGTCTAGGGCTCTTTTCTTAGGTGGCGGTTTGCCGTCTCTTTCCTCCTGTTTCTCGGTTAGCTTCTTTTTACACCCATCTTCCTTCTGTTTTTTTCCCTTGGCCTTTCCTTCATTGTCTTCTTCACTGTCTACATCGTCGTCTTGGCAGTTTAGCATTACATTTGGCACCGTAACCTGCTCAATAACTGTACTGTTATAATCTTGAAAGTGGACCTCCCCAGCTCCTCTTTTCAGTGCCAAAATCCCCAGCAGCCCCGCTCCACAGCCCAAATCCAAAACAGTTTTGCCCCCAAAAGTTTCTACGTCTTTCTCAATCAGCTCCAGTAGGTCATAAGTGCACTCCCACACCTTCAGCCCTCCCTCATACACGCCTGAGATGAGATCAGACCTCTGCTCCACAGTTCGAGAAAGAATTTTCTCCTCATCCTCTCTCTCTGTGGACGTCTTCTCAAAAACTGTCTCGTTAAGGAAGTGGAGAGGAGGAAGAGTCCCTATGTTAACCGTTTCAGGCACAGCGTCCACAAGGAGGAAGTGCGGATCAGATGGTGGATGGTGCTCTTTGGCTTCTTTTACTGGCTCTGCTGGTTCGGGAATACCCTCAGTCTGAAAAAAAAAAACAAACCAGTTTGGCAGATTAGGGCAAAGGTGTGTTTACTCGGTTAAAAAAAGTACATGGCTGATGAATCTGTGTGACAAACATACAATGACTGTTTAAGTTGACAATGTATTGTCTGCAGATGACACAGATATGACTCAGCAATACTCAAGCTGAAGCCAGACGGAACTAGTCAGACAATGTACTGTTTTCACATTTACATATATATGCATATTATATGTAGTATTTTATCTTTAAAATTTTCAAATATTACTTAAAATTAACATTAGAGTGTTCAGAAAATAGGTTTATACCAGACGACAACGCAATGGATTATAGAGATATTAACTGAATCTATTAACACCAATGGACTGGGGGATTTACGTGACCACTAGAGGGAGTAGTGAGTCGCTCTGCTGGTTCCCCATGATGAGGAAAACTAACAACCTTTGACCAAAGTGTCAGAAAGTGACCAGAAACAACTTTTAAAGACAAAGACAGTGACAAAGTGATAAAAGCTACAATCACCGTTGTTGTTTTCACCACTGGACACAGCTCTAAATGAAAAGAATGGAGTTTCATACTGAAATCACAGTGTTTCTTCTAAATGGAAGAGTTTGATAAAGAGGCTTATGAAGGTATAAAGTTACTATGTGATGTTATTACCGTTGTTAAGTTATCATTTGTTGGTCGTTGATAGTTTAGTATATCAATAAATCAAATAACCCATTTAACCTTAAGTCCATTTCAGTAATGTATGTATATGTAATATGTATAATTAAATAAGCACAAAATGAAATAATAAAAAGGACTGTTAGCTAAATGACAAATTTTCAACTACTGTCCCTTAGTGAGATGGTAAATTAAGAGATAACACAAACAACTGAACAAATACTTATTTTCAACCACCAGAAATAGACAAGCAGCGAGGGTGTGACACAAGACTCAGTTTTAACTTGTTTCACATGACATTTGCTGACATCATACATATCAGATCCGTTACTGGATCTGGTTTTACTCACTTAAGAAATCAGAAACTGTATGATTCAAACATGACTTAAATGTCAAACTCAGAAACACAGAAGTCACACAGCCTGGAGCACGTTAGTTTAATTAAAAAAAAAAAACAAAAAAAAAAAACGCCTAGAATGCCTGTGCTATTCCTTGGAATCTCTGTATCATAGTCATATTATCAGTATGAACTTGTCTGTTTTTGTTTGACCTTTTAAATGCCACCACCTTGACTCATGTGTTGGGATACTCGTAAACTACACCTACTGTGCCAATTATTCACTTGTGTTGAATAATCCTCAAAAACTCATTGTATGTTTATGTGAATGTATGTGTGATGAGACTGCACTGGTTTGTTTTGTGCTAAGAATACATAGGAAATCTTACAATTAGCTACACATTTTCAACATGAAAAACAGGTTGTCATTGTACAATCCTGAATATTAACTGAAAAGATTTAACTCTTTACATAATTCTGAAAAAGAACCACAAACCCTTTTTAAATCAATGACTTATTACAGTGGTTTGGACATTTATGGGTGCCTTATTATTAATTCTGTTAAAATTTCTTAATGGTTTTTATTTCTCTTTCTTTGCCCTGTAGTGCTTCTTTACAATCTTAGTTCTACAGTGACTCTATTCTAACAATCATTGATCATCGTTTTGATATTGTCTCAGCTTTGTTTTCTCTTGGATATTTTCTATAACATAAACATACAGAGACACATTGTACTCATTAAAGAAATATATTTTTAGACCAAATATCTCATAATTGTGAGATCAGGAACTTGTAATTATTATAATTCTACTTCAAACTACTAATGAGTTATTGCTACATGACCTGTAATCTGTGAGAAACATAAAAAATACTGATATATAAAAGAAGAGGCTGTGAAATCTAACAAAATGAGGTGCGTATTTCTGTTCACACTTTCAGTCACATATTCATATGACATGGAAGCTGATCTCATTTTGTAAAATTAAGAAAGTAAAAGCAGTAATAACACACAAATCATTAAAATTAAATAAAAAAGAGATGTGTCATATGTGTCAAGTGAAGTAATCGGAACCAAAAAATGGAAATATGTTCATTAATTCATTTTTGCCTTTTACTTGGAGGACAACTGTAGTTTTTATGGAAAAGCTCTATATATATCAAAAGAATTAACACTTTAGAGTAAGTAATTTGGACATATTAAACCCAAAAAAGCTCTTGAGTTGTTTTCTTTTTATGATAAATGTAAATTAATATGACATAAAAACCTTGCCATGTGTTTTTTTTTTCTTTCATTTCTGTTGTCTATTTTTAGTTATCTATTTTCTACTATTCTTGATATTATTGTATTTTTCTTGATATGTTGAAATGTGAGTGTGGCTTATTTATTTGTACATGTAAGTTCAATAAAATACTTCGTTGTTGTAACTGTCTATGTATTTCTCTATTTTTTTTTTTTTTTTTTTTTTATTACTTCTGTGTCATGTGACCCATAGACCTAAAATCAATGGCGAATAGTAGAATGTCATTGTACAAGTTAGACGCAGGTTATTTTACAGGAATTAAGTACTTATTCAATTTCACAACAATATTTTTAGGCATAAATCTGAATATTTCCAATTGATTTTTGTGATGATGACTGGTTAACAGACTTATATTAACAGGTCAGCGCCAAGTATATACGGCATAAGGTGAATATTTATTTATTTATTATTAGTTATTTTATTTTAACTACTTAGTGAATGTAATGCACTTCCGTAACACTCAACTGCCGTAACGTGTAAAATAATGTCGTGCCTATGCCGTTTCTGATTTCTTCACTTGCTCTTTCCCCCGCCAGAAATATATTTAACTTATACATGCTAATGCACCGTATCTGTCTTTTATTGACAATAGAGGTTTATAATCTCATATTTCAGTCTGATTTTCTCCTCACTTCTTTATTTTTAGCTAACGTTACTCACAGGTTTAACGGCAGTGTCCTTCACTTTCTGCAGATCGTCTCTATCCACATCGTCCGGGTTTGTTGCTTGTACTTGCACGTCAAAGTTAAAGCAAAATGACATGTTGACTAAGAAATAATCAAGGCTAAAAACTTTGCATCCAAGTTTACACCAGAGTCCACATGGCGAGTCGCTGTATAGAGGCGTGTGGTTGAGTCTGCGCAGTGAAGTTAGTTTGAAGTTGGAGATGCAACACACATAGGCGCAGCAAACTCACTTTCACCCACTACTGGCAGTAAAGGGAAGTTATAGCTCGTCTTTCCAGCAACCCATTAGATTTATTTTGATTTTATCATTTCCTGGTTAAAAATTAAAATTTCAAATATGGCCAATATACAGTACTCTTTTAAAAAGCAGATTCCCATCTCATCTCCCTCTACAGTCCAACTGTCACTGACTACAAAACTCCTCAACAATTATTAGGCAATTATTATTTGCCTCAGAGATTAAAAGTGTTAAGTCTTACATACTTTAATAAGATGAACTGGAAAACAAAAGTTTTTGTCAGATAATGTTTTCAGTGTGAATGATAAAGTGTTATTACATATAAATAAGCTGGTTATTGTACATTTATAGTCTGAATGTACTGTAATGTGCAGAGAGTGTTCTGAAGTAGATCTGAGTCAAACATTCCTTTTGAGTAAAACCCATTCTCTTATTAAGTCTCTTATTATTTTTGATATGTGTTATACTACTATGAAACAGACAGTTTATTGTGATATTTAAAATACTGTTATAAAATTCAGAATTCATTTTTGATGTGTAACACTGTTATGAAATGGAAAGAGTTTATTTTTGATATGTATAACATTTTTACATTTAGTGCAGGCTTGGTAAGAATTTATTTTAATCTGTGCAAGATTTGTTAAGTTACTTTGGGGAGCTGACATGGGAAAAAGATGGGGCGAGAGTATACAAGTTGAACTTCATTCCACTCCATTTTGAATATGTTTTTTAAATGTTTTTCCTTATTGTTTTGTCTTAAATGTTGATATGCAAAATAAAAAAATAAACAAACAATTCTCAGAATGTCATGGTTTGAGACAAAACTGTATCTTAAAAACTAATGCCATCCAGGATTTTTGACTTGACACTTTGAAAATCCAAGAAACACTGCAATTAGTGAGAAAAAAACAGGCTTTTTTTTCTAAATTAATATTCTCTTCCTTTGTTTTTTAAATTATGTTTACAAAACCTGCATTTTAACAAAATATTCAGTTCAATTAAATTTTTTTTGTAGAGCCCTATTTCACACTAGATTGTCTAGTTCTATATGAAAACAAACAACAGTCAAATACAAAACAGAAGATGAAGGAAATGGATTAATGTCCCATGCATCCCCTGTCCTTAGACGCTCCTTCTTGGCAAGGAAAAACTCCAAAAACCCAGTGGGAAAAGAGAAACCTCAGGGTGAACCACAGTGAAGGAGAGATCCACTCCCATGGACAGACAGGCTATAGATGCACCAGGACTGATGGACATCCATTTGCAGATGTATTTCCAGTCTGTAAAGATGTACTTGGGTGGGGGCACATGAGGGGTTCCTTCTAGCCAGACGAGACAGGTGAGGGTGAGAAGGTCCATCCAGACAGGGCCTCTCACTCTATTTTATCACACAATGAAAATATCTTTGTCCACACAATGCAAAAAATTATAATAAGCTGGTACAAACACGTAAGCAAAGCATTATTTCTGTTGGACTTAAAACTACAGAAACTGTGTATAATACAGACAGAAACAATAAAAGGACATGCACAAAATGGGGGGAAACGTCACCATTTTAGAATTTCCCAGTTTTCCCTGCCCATAGGCTACAGATACACACAAACCAGAGTTGTAAAAAAAAATCTTGATTTTGGATTTTTTTTTATCTCTGTTTTTGCAACCTAATACACTGTTTATGTGTGGAAGAGAGGCCCAAAAGTATAGAAAAATATTCATTTTGATGTATATCTGCATCAGTGTCATCATTTGTGTGAAAGAATTACACTGAAACACATATTGCTAATAACAGATATACCTCATATAAATAGAAATAAAAGATACAAAACTGGACAGACTGTATGTATGTGTGGACTCAGAAGGTGAGGAAAAACTGGCCTAAATTCTAATTTATCAAAATCTTGTTATATTGTGTTAAATTTTGCATTGTCGCTTTGTGGATGAATTTTATATATTCTTTATATGAAATGATACAGAAATGCAAAAATCAAAGTGATGATAGAAATGAATGGGGACTCAGGAAAGATGGAGGGATCCTCTACATGACAAACCTAAAACTAACTTCATCAAAGTGATAATTTTGGAACTTCAATACCCACAATGCTTATACTCCAACCACTGATAACCAGTTTGTTATTCACTATTAAATTTGAAATGATTGTAGTTTTTTCCACGTGTCCAGTGAAATAAATTGGAGTTCTGAAGAGTTTTGAATTAAAAAACGCGTGTAACTCTGTTGAATCAACATTTTGCATACTTCCTGACTCCAATAACCATGATGCCTTTAACTGCTCCCCTGACGCATGCGCATTGGTTCTGAATAGGGATTCGGATGTGTTATGAGTGACAGAAGCGTTCTGCTCCTGCTCTTCTTTGCTAATATATGTCGATAATATTATTTTGGCCTCCTTTCTGAAAATGTCGACGGGCTCGTGGATAAGGGCAGTTTTCTTGCACTCGTAGAAAAGTAAGTATTCACAATTTGACATTCGCCATGTGATAAAATACAGTGAGAGGCTTAGCTCAGTGTCGGATATTTAGGATCATACGGTGTCACATCCAGACAAAAGGGATTTGGGAGCGTCAGGATCCAGTGACATTTCAGCAGCAGGGTACGTTATGTTTGATACAGTAAAAAGTGGTCATGGTTTTAAAAGGTGACAGAAGAGCTGCTTTAAATCAATTTATATATGAAGAAACAAAAAACAAAACCTAACACTGACTGATGGAGCTGGGCCGAGCGTTTCCAGTAGAAGTCACCACTCCAGACCTCTGTCCAACACATGCATCCCCACCCAGACTCCACCCGGACTCCACCTAGGCTGGAATGCAGACAAGCCAGACTGTTGTGTCTCTCTAAGCTTTTTACATCTAGACAGCCAGCCTTTCAACAGACATGTCCATTTGACCACTCAGCTTTTGTTACACTTTCTTTTGGCTGCATCTGATGAAGCTAAGGGGTCACTTGATGCTGTTAGTGATGATGGTGAGTTACAGACAACTTTACCCTGAAATACAGGTTGGAAGTTTGGTAGAATAGACTTGACTACAGCTCAAAGGATTAGTTGTTTGATTGGTAACTAAGATGGTAATGAAGTCCCAAAGGCACGTGTTTTCATCACTGACTGCCTGTTGAACACATCCTAGGGCTGTAGATATTTTGTCTAAAAGCAGTAATGAAACCTTATTGAATTAGAGCTAATTAATAAAGTAACATTAATTCAAAAGTGCAAGTTAACCGCAGTTTTTAAGATTACAGTTTTGGGTCAAAATGTGAAATTCTATAAATTAGTTAGAAACTAAAGGAATGTCTGTCTCAGAGCTACTAGTTCTACTTCAAAACACTGTCGGCATGTTAGAATACATTTACTTTTCAGATTCCACCTAGTGTAAGATTGTTTTATCTAGTACATAAAATACATAAACTTAATCGTGTATTGTGAAATTTATAGGATGGAAAGAATAACCTTTACTGTAAATTTGAAGATGGATTCTTTTGTGCAACACTGAGAGGGATGGGTGAGGTACGTTTTGATATTTTGCTGAGATGACTGCATGAATATGGACTCAAAATCTTCTAAAAGAAGGAAACATGCTTTTGTGTTTTTATTTATTTTGATTTATACATTGATTCTTTACTCTGAAATCCTGTATGGCAAGACAGTAATGAGCTGCTGTAAATGTTTTTGTTTGTTACACCCACTCTCAATGTATATAGTTTGTGTATCTGTCAAATTTTTCAATGTTTGTAAAAACCTAAATTCTTTCATTAAAAAGAGAATAAAAAAAAAAGAAAAAAACGTTAGCCAAGCAGCTCTTTTGTCATTTGCTTTCAAAATCATCCTGACAAAGTATCTAAGATTTGAGTATATAATTTCCAAAAACTAGTGTTATGACTTGTTTATATAAATAGCACTTTTTATACACAGAGGTATTTTAAGGGCCTTTTTTTTTTTCATCATGAGGGCAGGACTACAGTTGGACAGAAACATGTGTCCTATGTCAGCTTGACCTAAAGTTATGAACGTAACAGATGCTGCCCTTTTCTTTTAGGTGTGCGGATACTACAGATGCAGGATGCGGTGGTGTCCCAGCTCTGTTCTTCACCTGCTGCGTTGTGTGCGCTTACGATCATGGCCCAGGAGAGGAAGAAACAGAGTGCCTCAGTGCATGAGCGAAATCTGGGCCTACATAAAACTCCTGGTGCAATCACTTTACTTTAACACCCTCACTGACTCTGATGTGGTTTTTGACTCAATCTTTGAGCCAGTGTTTTGGACCGTGGATTATGTTACCCGCTGGTTTGGTGTGGTGAGTGTGTGTGCTTATCTTCATGCACATTTAGTTAGTCCTTGGAGATTTTAAGTTGTTCCTGATCTTTGTTCTATCTTTCTTTCATCTCTGTTCCTAAGGTTTTTGTTTGTCTGGTGGTAATACTGACCAGCTCCATTGTGGTGATAGCTTATGTCGTCCTCCTGCCACTGGTCCTCAACACTTACTCGCCTGCATGGATTGCTTGGCATGTTTGCTATGGCCATTGGAATCTTGTCATGATTGCTTTCCATTACTACAAGGCGGCCAAAACCTCTCCCGGTTTCCCCCCTACAGTAAGAAAGAGTTCCAGTTTTCAGCAGAAGCGAAAATAGCGCCTCTAATCAGGGCTTAAATTAAAGTAACGCAAATGTGTCTTGTCTTACAGGTAAAAAATGACACGCCTTTTGTGTCTGTGTGCAAAAAATGCATTGTACCCAAACCAGCTAGAACACACCACTGTGGTATCTGTAACAGGTATGTCATTACCATTTTGTTAAAAGGCCTGAACAATATGATGAAAATGTGTGGTTTGTGACAACATTGTTTAATTTTGCAATGATAGTATGACTTGAATTAAATACTTTTTGTTGTGTCCATATGAGTAATGCATGTCTGGCTGCTTTAATACTGATAGAATAGACTCTACTTTGTATAATATATGCTCACAACTACCAACCAAATAAACAGAAGATTAAATAAATAAATCATAAATTACAACTAAGACAAAAAAAATTACAGCTATAAGTAATTAATGTTTAATTTTTTCTATTACTTTTATAGTTAGGAAGTTGCCACATTTTGATCATGTTTTGTACTGTATTTGTATCATGTTATATCTCCTGAATCCAAAATAACCTCAAATAGCAGAAACTCTGCTCTTTTTTTTTTCCACCTTTAGTTCTTCTCATTAGCCTCACATTTCTCTCCTTCCTCTGCCTTCCAACTTGCTAACTTTGCACTCAACACAAAATCATCTAGCTTGTTTTACCCGATACATCAAGTATTGCCATGTTAAGGTTGAATGCATCACTACTTTTGTGTTTCATTGCTTTTCTAGTATTTTTTTTTTTTTTTTTTTTACAGTGTGTATGTTTATAATAAAAATCTAGATTATCAATCAGCACACAAAGTTGTGGGCCTATTTTGTTAGCATCAGGGGATTCACTGCCTTTGTATACTATCTCTTGTGAGATGTTTGTTAAACCACCAGCACCAAATTGGTGAGAAAAAAGTTCTTGTGGCCCTTTAATGTCGTAAAAGACACATTATGCTGTACATGTACCTTGTGAGATCATAGTTAGTATTTTCCTTTTTCTTTGCAGGTGCATTCTGAAAATGGACCATCATTGTCGTATCCTTTATGCTGGTGTTTATCCCCACTTAGGTTTTTCATGTCACAAAATACATTTCACATATTCTGCAGAGACACAAAGACACTTTTCCTCAATTTCAGGGATACAGCCTGGTTGAATAACTGCGTGGGACACTTTAACCACCGATATTTCTTCTCCTTCTGTCTCTTCATGACCTTGGGCTGTGTCTACTGTAGCATCAGTGGTAGAAACTTGTTTCTAGATGCATACAACGCTCTTGAGGTGAGAAGATTTTACTCCTACCATGCTGTTTGGTTGCTGTTTCCTGTGGGCTTTGTGTCCTTGTTTAGCTTGTTGCGTTCTTTGTAACTTTTTCCTCTGTCTGCTGTCTTTTTCTGTTGGGTTTAGCTGTTCTTTGCTGACACTGCTTTGTTTCTGTCTTTAACACTTGGGTTTGTGTATGCGGGCTGCTCCATTAGCGCTTTAAGCATTTGGATATGGAAAAACCAGGGGTGCCAGTAACTGGGATTGGACCTCTAATAGGGCTTCTCCCTCCTGGCCAGGTATATTCTCAAATGCACAAACAGTTATATGATGACACTATTGTTATTATCTAATTAGTCTTATCCGTGTAATTTCTTCTCTTTTATTTATTGAAGACACAATATCAGACACCTGCACCCCCATACACCTTTAAGGACAAAATGATTAACAAGAGCATCATCTACATGTGGGTCCTCACCAGGTAAAATATTTCTTACTTTATTTCAAATATGAGCCTTTACACCTAATGCAGAGTGTGTTCAAAGATCACGTTGCAAACTAAGTTAACTCCAGTTTTGCATACTCAAAGTGTAAAAGTGATGACAAACACACTAGTATTATTTTCCATGCTTTCTAATCCAAATTGACTGAGGCTTTACAAGGAGCAGTTTGATTGGCATGCCTTAAATAACCTCCTGATCATACAAACGGATAGTGAGCTTATTATAAACAGTCTGCAGTACTTTGTGTGAACTTTAATTTTGTAATGAAACATTAGAACAGGTCCTTTGTCTTTGATCACCTTGGCTGTAGCTCAAGTATAAAGTGTTTTGTTGTTTTAGCACAGTGGGAGTGGCCCTGGGAGCACTTACTATTTGGCACGGCGTTCTTATATCCAGAGGAGAGACCAGCATAGAAAGACACACGAATGGTAAAGAAACAAAGCGAATGGCAAAACGGGGCAAAGTAAGTATTGTCATTGTAAAATTATATTTTTGCATGATGGCTCAAACACTTTGCATGAATGGAAATTAGTTCCTTCAGTTAAGGTGGCAAAGACGTTTAACAAATTTTAACGACTCCTTTTTTATTTACCGTCCTGACAGGTTTACAGGAACCCATTCAGTTATGGCAGGTTGAATAACTGGAAAATCTTCCTTGGTGTAGAGAAGAGAAGGTGTGTAGCTCTGTTCTTTCTTGATATATAGACTACTCATACACCAAAACCCCCAACATAAATATGCAAGTTTTTTTTTGACACTTAAGTAATCTGTCTAAAGTCGGTGATTGATTTCCTTCACACCGCCAGCAGATGAGTTTTTTTTTTTTTTTTTGATTTCACTGTGTCACATTCAGGGTCACAAATGCCGCATAAAACAGAACAACAGACTCCCCTCAAACCAGAACATCTCTCTTTTCAGTGTTTCAGTGTACTATGGAGACAAATAATTCATAGTTCAGTTGATAAATGTGTTGTTCCCAAGTTGTGTCCTTCATGCAGCAATCTACGTCACATTTGTTCACAAGCCACTGTTTTAGGAAGGCTTTTGCATAGTGTCACACCTTTATCTCAAGCGTCCATTTCCTCAACTGTAAATTAATCATTCAGAGAGTACCGGTGAAATTATTACCCATGATCACGTAGAATACACGTCATTGTTGTTCTCATGCTCATAATCATTTAGAATACACTAACTGCTGTTGTCATTTCTTGGTTTGCTTTTGACATGAGGTTATTTTTAACTTTGAACATTATTTTAAGGGTGTATAGCAGTGGTTTCCAACCTTTTTTGGCTCGTGACCCCATTTTAACATCACAAATTTCTGGCGACCCCAGACATTCAAAATGGAGACAGTTTTTTTGCTAAAATTTATTTGTTTTTGATCATGTAATAGTTTGCTATACTATGTTGCAAATAAATGTTAATTTAGACGACATTAAAGCTATGTAATGTATATTATTATGGACGGAGGCAGAAAAGCCAGGTGTAGATTACTGCACAAAGTGAGATTTTTTTTTTCCTTGGTCAGGATATGTACAGTCAGTCCAGCTTGTATTTACAAGGCTGCAAATTAATACTGAAAAACACAATAACTCAAACTATGAATTATGAAAGAGCTGCAGCATCTAAAACTGACCACAATGAACATTTGAAAGATAAACAGTATCACAGTGCTTCAGTTTCACCTTCAGAGTTTGTCATGTCTTTTATGTATTGTGATTGTCTCTGTCAACTCACTGCATATTTTTTATTAGTCTCTTTTTTTTTTTTAATCAATTTCTAGAAACTTCAGGTGACCTCATTTGAATCTGGTCCCGAGGTTGAAAAACACTGGTGTATAGGTTGACTAGATCATAAAATTTTAGTGTTTGCATATCTTCACTGCACAGTGAATAAAGCTGGCCCGAACAAGCCACAGTTTTGGACTTCAGAGAGATTTCTTCAACAGTATTTGATACAAAGATTAAAATTGTTTTTGGATGTTGATTTTCATGTGGGCCCAGATGAAGCCTTGAACACAATATACCCACCTAAGTACAAGATAACCCTCTCAACCCAAGCTCTAACTATGCATAAACCTGAAAAATACCAGTTGTCCTCATTGTATGAAATACCTGTGGCTACTGCAGAATCATTTGACCTGAATGAATGATGTTTGCTGCAGATTGTCCTCAAATGCCAGAATTAATGGGCTTTTGTCCACTGTGAAAGGGTTATTAAAGGCATCTTCACATCACTTTGTCTCCCTTGGTTTATAACATGTTAGCTAATGTTTTGTTTGGTTTCTTTTGTCTCTAGTCATTGGCTGACACGTGTTTTACTTCCCTCTGGACACGCCCCACACGGTGACGGAATGACATGGGATTTCCTTCCAATTAAAAAAGACTTGGTACCTGTATGACAGACTTTCAACCGGCACACTTGTAGCCTACTTTTTAAACAGTCTTTTTATCCAGCCCGCTCTGGTCGTTTGATCAGAGGTTTTTTGCATGATAGCTTCATACAACAGAAGAGTTTCACCCTCCAATACCTCAAAAATGCACTGTGGCATTGCTCATGGTTTGATGGTCTATATTTTTCAGCAGAGAAAATGCAATGTGTCTTGTATTCTTTGTTCTTCACTGGGCTTTTCTTGGGATTCTCCTAGAAACTGGTCTTACTTGACTCAGCATTGTGCTAAAGATGGGTTTGATGTTATTCTAAGCCATGTGTACTGACTGACATATCACTGGACTGAAGTACCTGTAAAATAATAATCATAGAAAAACATACACACTTTATGGTTCACTGCTTGTCCTACCCAAGATTATGTAAATTCATAAAAAAAAAGAGAAATAGAAATGTCAGAGGTTTGTGTTCCCATCAGCTGCCTTCACAATCCCATCCCTGTTTCATTTAGTCCATTCATCATTTTAAATGTTTAACACTGATGTACCATGACAATGTGTTATTTATCTGAATTTTGTACTCGATAATAAGTTAATAAATCTTTATAAAGTGCTTTATTTAAGTAATTTACAGTGTCTGTTGTCTTCACTTGCTGCTAAACATACATGTATGTTGCTATATATGTAAATTACCATTTAAGCTAAACGGCACCCAGTCATAAGTCACTGTTTATTATCCAGGCTGTTACGTCATGATTTGTGTGGACAGTAGATAAACTCTTCTTCTACTGTTATGTCACAGTGCCGTGTGTTTAGAGCAGAACCATAGACATGTGGGCATCAGTTGAGGATTAATTGTGATTCATGCCAGATCTGATCTGCAGATTCTTATGAATATATTACATCAGAAATAAGTAGACCGAAAAACATTAGAGACCAGTAAATTGAAAGAATGCTAGCAAGGGATTCTTCTATTTTTAGTGACATGCATCAAAATTTTACCTGCACGGAAATGTGAGCAAATGGCAGTAATAAATATTTCATATTCAGTAGTAGTTTAGAGAACATGTTCTGATATTGTCAGCAGAAATGAGCAATAGAATGGGGAAAAAAAACAGACTGTGGGATGATGACAGATTTAAGCTGTTTTTAACATCTCTCGCTATATTGTGCTTGTGACACTATCAACTCTGAAACTGTATTTGATCTTATGAAAAGCTGTCAATTTGGATAAAGACATCATTTTAATAGAAAGACTCCCCCAACTAAAAGCAAAATGGAAAAAAAAGATGAATTGTGCTGATAAAAGTCTGTCTTGTGATTAAAAAACAGTATTCTTTAATAATAATGAAGTGGGAGGACTTAAAATGTGTATTGATTGCGCTAATGTACATTTAGATAGACAGATAGATGTACTTTATTTATCCCAAACTGGGAAATTGCAGTCTAGCAGCAGCATGGTACACATTCAATACCAATATAGTACCACAGCAAACATGAGTAAAGAGAATATAACACAAGAGCAAACACTGTACACTGTACACTCTAAATTAGTATAAAAGATCTGGGTAGGATCTGGAAAACTGTAATGTACTGAAAAATAACTGTAATATGCTTGAGATAAAACTGACATGTTCTGCATGACCACATCCTTATTTTGCTAGACATGTTCAGTATTCTGATAAAGACTGAGATTAATTCATAATCCAAAGTAGCTTTAGCTTCATTATTATTTTTTCCCTCAAATACTGCACATTTTATCATTTTGGGCAAATGCAAACCTTTCTTCTCAGTAGGAACCAGAGGTGAGTTTTGTAGTTATAATATAGATTTTGCTCTTTTTACTCCAGTCTAAATGTCTGTGGATCATCTGGAGGATGTCGAATGTCTTTATTTCACTCTTTAGATACTGGAATATAACTTGACAGATCTACCCCATGTTACTGTAGCCTTTTGGATTTATTTTTGAGATTATTCCATAGACTACTTTTGTGCACCACTTTGATCAGATGTAACTGTTCATGAGTCAAAGTTTTTTATTTTGCTTAGATGAATGTTTTTATGTCCACTTACAACTTGACTTACAGATACTAGCAGGGTATTCAGAAATACGTCACATATATTTTTCAAGAGTACATTAGGAATTCATCACATTTTTTAAACTGTACAAACTGTACCGTGTTACATTTAAAGAGCCAGTTTTGACATTGTCAACACATATCAAGTTAGTTATAATACTAGCAACAACTTCTGGTTATTTATTTCAAAGTAAAACACAATTAGAAATACAAACACTGTATTTCAGAGGCAAAATAACATCTTATTTTTCTTTCAATGCCTTATATTTACAAAAATTTAATCTAAATGTTCAAAGTTATTTAAAACTCCTTAATGCTAAATTAATTTCATTGTTGACTATTTTTTATGGGCAGGCCTTTTATTATGGAGAAACCAGTGCTTGCTTAGTTGCTTCCGCATTAGGGTTAACTTGATGCAGGATGAAAGAATCAGTCTGGATTGCGCATGCGTGCCATCAAATAAGGCTTTAATTCCAGTCTAGTGCAAACGGATTGTGCATGTTTGAGCTCCATTCATTATGACTCGGGGGTGATATTAATACGGATTCTGATTGAAGATTTATTTTGGAGACCCTTGTTTCCTGGAAGCTGGAGGGCCACACTGCTCAGCAACCCGTCACCCGTGGACCCAGAGCGGCTCAGTCTGTGTCCGTCAACCTGCTGACTTGCATCTTTTCCTTCCGATCATTGCTCCAGTATCCTGTGATAACTTCACTTGGAAACTAGTTCGGATGTGGCAAGCCAACTGCAGACGGATGCATAATTTAGCAGACTGGATCTCTGGTAAGACGAGAAATGATCTGATGAGATGTTGAGAAATTCTATATTAAACACTGACATATTAGAAGTAACATTTCTGTGACTGGTAATGTTGCAGGACATCTAGATGCGTGCATTTGAACAGACTCTAAAAGCTTTTTTTTAATAGATGTCTATAAATTGGAACATTAGTAAGCATGAGGTTCGAGCGCGTGTCCCCGTCAGCTGGCAGTACACGTGACGTAAACATCGAGGCTTGTCTGACCTCAGGAACAAGGAGTGCTGAGCTGTCCTTATTACCACATGATGGTTGACATATAAGGTTTTTTATTTATTTTTATTTTTTTTATTTTATTTTTTTATTCCATACCATCAAAGAGTCATCATCACCTCATATAAGTGTAGATTTTATTGCTGATCATTAAAAAACATAGGCAGTGATGAATTCTGTCCTTGGGCTGGGACTGTTGAACATTATGATCCAAACCCAGGCAGACTGCTGATTCTTCTCCTTGCTATGGACTGTAGGGACAGTGATGGGAGGCTGTGTGGGGAGGAGTAGGACCGATGGACAAGGGAGTGCCCGCAGCTCGACAAGGAGCAAAAAACGTGGAGGTAAGAAGCTGGAACACACTGGACTGCAGCCTCTGAGTGGGACATGAGCCAACCTCTCAGACTGTGTTTCTTATTTCCAGAGAATAGAGACAAAAGTAAGGAAGACAGACAGCAAATATTCTGCTAGTCCTTGCATCATTTAGGTATGAGTAAGTAGTTTGACAGTTTTTAGTGAACCTGCTTCAGATTAGATGCATTATAATGCAAAACAGAGTGGTACTCAACAGGGGGCAAAAACATGCAAAAAAATTCTAATTTTTATTTGATTTAATGGCACTTTTTGCATTTCAGCTGTTCCCTTTTCTTGGAGAATATATCACACTGCTTCTATATACTGTATATACACCACAAACAAAAAGTTAAGGATATTTCTTTTTTATTTTGTCTTTTTTTTGTGTCATTTTTGCCATTTGTAAATACAACTATATCTGGTCATTAAAAAATGTGTTTCAACTGAGTTCACACACAAAGAAGTAAAAAGCGCCGTGCAAGAATCTCAACTGAAAACAATAGCCCCAAAATTAAAAATATCCATAACTTTTTGTTTGTAGAATAAATACAGTCACTGAAAAAATTATTATCATCATCATCAAAAGTCATCAAAAAATGGTTATGCAATCAAGTACTAACTGCTGTGTGTATCATGTCACGAAAACAGACAGAAAAGAAAACATGGAATGCCTAAAAGCACTGTTTTTGGCAGTACAATGCCATAGCTATTGATGTAAGAACTGAAGTGATTTTGGTTATTATCAAGAAAACATGGAAAATGACAAGATATCAGCTCTAAAATTAAACCCTTATGCATTATTTTTGTTGTTATCATTATATTTGTCCAAATAAATGTATCTTTAGTTGTGTCAGGCATTAAAAGGAACAAGAAATTGAAGAAAACAAAGGTGGTCTAATAATTTTTTCTATCTATCTATCTATCTATCTATCTATCTATCTATCTATCTATCTATCTATCTATCTATCTATCTATCTATCTATCTATAAAACTGGGGCTACAGTGATTTTGCACATTTTGTGATTTTCATCCAATCAGATTAATTGTTCAGTCTTAGCAGGTCAAACACGTGCTTCTACTTAAAGTAGCCAGCTATTATCACAGAGATACACATCATTTTGCATATGGCTAATAATCTTCCCTCACATGTCAGTATTTTATGGAAAGACTGCTCAATCCTGGCCTGTATAAAGTGGTTGTGCACTCTGCTGGATTGTCATGCATTATGTATTGAGCAGCAGCAGGGCCCTTTAGAGAGCTTTCATATCAGACCTTGACCCACTTGGTGCATGATTTGCCTCATGTCACTTTTTGAAATATCTTTTCATTTGAAGAAAGACTTAATTTGCCTACAAGATAGATGAAAGTTTGAACATTCTAACATCTTCTCAGCCTGCGAAACCCGTCTGCTAGGAATGCTAATCACAGTGTGTGTGTCTGGGTTTGATTTTTGAGAGCATCAGAGGGACAGATTTGCATTTTTGTATGTGTTTGCACATTTGTAAAGGAAAACAGCCACCTGCAATGGCCGCAGTTACTGCACTAAAGTGGTTCTAAGAGCCTGACAGGGGTTTGTTGTCTGTGTTAATAGGTTTAGCATGTCGCCTTCAGGTATTTCTATCCTGTCTCTAAATAGAGATGATAGGATTAGGTCTCCTGGTTAGCCTCTAGTCAGGAGTTTGAACCTACTCTCACCATTTTTTGAACTTCTTTCCATCGACTGACCTTGTGGTATTTATGGATTGCAAACTTTAGAAGGGATATAAGTGGAGGGAGTGTTGTCATTTTTAACCAACTGGGGAAATGTCACAGCAGGTAACTGAGCGCTGAATCTGTTCATCGTGGCAGTCTAGTTCAAGCGATTGTCTTGTCAGTCCTGCAGTGGAATTCGGTTTGCAACCAGCTGGTTGGCCATTCCCTTCCAAGCGGTCGGTGTCTGCAGCTTGTTGTTTCAGACTCTGGATGAATTTTTGACTAACATCAAACCTCAGAAAAAGAACAGCAATGGGAGTACCTAATTCCAGAGAATATCACTACTACCATGCACCAAATACATCTTTTAAGGTGGTGCTGCAAAGTAAGTACAAACCTTTGCACTGGGGGGAAGGAATTATGATTTTTTTTTTTTTAGTTTAAATTTTTCTACAGCTTACAATTTCATTTTTCTGAGAGGGTTTTTTCTGTTTGATTCATGGCTATATGTGGTGTTGCTCTTAAATTAGTGATTTTTTGTCTATCTGAAAGCAGAAATATCAGAAGAAAAAGAAAAAAAATAGTTAAAAACTAAAAAGATTATGACATATGCATAACTTTTTTACACAGTAATGTAGTCAGACTTTACATAACTTTGTTGTGAGACGTGGTTTTGACTTAAAAATGCAAATACGGTCGCAGAGATGATATTTATGACATGTATTTCTTAATATAGATTTTGATGCTGTTCAGATACAGTTGCGGAAAAATTATTAGACCATCAAAAGTCATCAAAAAATATGGTCTTGCAATCAAGTACTAACTGCTGTGTGAATCATGTGACTAAAACAGACAGAAAAGAAAACACGGAATGCCTAAAAGCACTGTTTTTGGCAGTACAATGCCATAGATATTGATGTAAGAACTGAAGTGATTTTGGTTATTATCAAGAAAACCATGGAAAATAGTTAGATATCAGCTCTGAAATTAAACTCTTATGAGCTATTTTTGTTGTTATCATTATATTTGTCCAAACAAATGTACCTTTAGTTGTACCAGGCATTAAAAGGAACAAGAAATTGAAGAAAACAAGGGTGGTCTAATAATTTTGTCTGCGACTGGACAGTATTAAGGTTATTTGTTTTCATGTACTTGTTCAGGGTTTATGTAACACTATCACTATCAGAGGAACAATGCTTCTGCTGGAATAATATATAGACATTTCCAAAAAATAATAGACTACCCTCAAACACATGAAAGAAACTAAAATCTCTCTTTTTTTTAGGTTTTAGTAGGTCGTGTTTACGTCAATCTTAGTTTGAGGGGAAGAACTTGATGCATTGACCTCATATGAAAACACAGAGGTCAGAATTCCAGGTATGGGCTTATATATGATGACAGGCTATCATAGAGGATTTCTGTGTACACTCACACCCTGTTGTGTGCAGATGGTTGGGCTTACTGACGTATCACAGAAACAAAGTGAAAGAACATTCTTCATTTAATGCAGGTTGTCATTACCGATTGCACCTGCCTCCTTGTTGTAACGTAATCACTGAGACAAAATCATCCCTCTGGTTATGTTATTTTCCAGCATGTTTAACCAGGTCAAAATGTAATCAAGCAGCATTTGTGCATGACCATGTAATGAACTAAATTTCAGAGTGAAAGGTTTAGTTCTTTTGTGTTCCCCTGTGCTGAATTTCTCTTTGCATAGTCACAGTTAACCCATAAAGACCCAGTGTGACTTTTGTGTCAGTTCCCAAATGAATTTTTCTCTCTTTTTAACTTTTCTTAAGTGATTTATCACCATTTATTGTTATATTATTCTCTGTATTTTGTAAATTTTCAGTGAAAATCAAGTATTTTCTTACATTTAATTTACTGATCATGTAGATGTTCATAACAGCTCAGATTAAAGTTGAGGGTTATTTTATCTGAAACAGAAAAAACTGATGAAAATCTGACTTTTTCAGCAAATCTATCATTAAATGAACATAAACCAAGTGTCTCCATCCACTGTCACTGATCCAATCCAACTGGTGAATCAATGTTGTAAAAGATGACAGTGTTTCCACGGTAACGGTGAAAAGATGACAAACTGTATTTTACACCAATTATTTACATGTATTGATAGGATTAGTGGAACAACAGGTATTAAACAGTTTAGATCAGGACATGCTTTTGGTTGACAGTGGATGTTTGGGTCTTTATGAGTTAAAGGGGTTTTCTGTAGCTCAGGGATGCATATTTTGCAACAGATCAGGCTAGCTGTAGTTATATTGTGTAACTTCATTCCTCTGTCATTCAGATTTCAGGAGAGTAAACTACTTGGATGTTACCTGACATTTTAACACAACCCTTTGAAGATTAATATATAGTATTATGCAACTCTTAGTTGTCTATCCGCAATGACAAGAGTTATCTAAATCTGTGATGCTGGTCAAAGAATGAGGGGTGGTCTATTCTTGAAGAGGATGAACCTGTAATCTCAGGTCAGCACTTAATCTCTAAAGTCACGTTGTTACATTATCAATATATTGTGTTATGTACTGTTAATTTCACAGAAAGTATTTAAAATCATTCAGTACAGCAGCAAGTGAAAAGATGTTGACCCTTTTTATTATAAAAAATGAGCTGGGAACATCCACATTTGAGACACATGGCTAAGATTTGTAAAAATGCATGAATATCATAATAAGGATAATTTCTATGTAGTAGATTTGTGGTTGTATTTGTGTGTGCTTGCTTTATTAGACATGAGTATTTCTGCTGCCTTTCATTGGCCAAAGCGTACTCATCGCTCCAACCAATGCCTTATGGGATAGGGTAGATAAATCCTGTTATGTGGAACCTGATTACTGTCTATAATCCACTAGTGTGCACTTGTGTATGTGAGTGCACGTCACTATGCCTGTATGCCTTGCTGGTCACTGCAGTAATCCACAGCACTATAAATAATCACTTTGATTTTCCTCAGTGAATCAAACTGAGTTTCTTGGTACACTGGTACACTTAATGTGCTGTATATAGCTATCATGGAAACACCTGTGTACTTGAGGTAGAATTACTCTTTGCGCCATTGTTATATCATCAAAATGAATGGCTACATGCATTACAAAACCTTTTCAATGTCAGAAATGTAAGGGTGTATACACATGTTTTCATGGCTGTTCATACAGAATTTGAAGTTTTCCACATAGTTTGAACATTACATCATCATGAGTACATAGAGAAATCAAGTTTTAATGTTTATGTTTCAACTGAGTTTCATTTAGCCTTCCATCTATCTTATCTCCAATGTAAGTAGGTATTTTGTTTTATAAAATGCACATTTTCCTCATAATATTACAAACTTCAATGATGGCATCTTGAAAAATTTTGCTTAAATAAATGTGGTCTGAAGTAGTTCTTCTTGTAGCTATTAGTACCAGAATCAGCATTTGAAAAAAACACAAAGAACATTTCCTGTCACTTTCACAAAGTGCCCAAGGTAACAGAAAAGCAGCAGCTGTGACCTGAGTGAATTGGAGATCCACATGAACGGCTTGGTTTTACTCTGCTGTTATAATCCCTTTTTGCTGTTTAACATTCTGCTGTAATGTTATTAGGACAAAATTAGCTCCGGTAAGCTCTACAAATGCGGTGAATAAATTAGAAAAAAAAAAAAAAAGCTGTTTGTATGAAAATGGAACAGTTCATGACAAAGGTTTTAACCCTGATTATAGTTAGAGTACTACATCTGATTCAACATGACCCTCTGTGATTTTATCAGGACGCAATGAGCCTCTCAAGAAGGAGCGACCGAAATGGAAAAGCGACTACCCGATGACAGAGGGCCAGCTGAGGAGTAAGAGGGATGAGTTTTGGGATACGGCTCCTGCCTTTGATGGACGGAAAGAAATCTGGGATGCTCTCAGAGCAGCGGCCTTAGCTGCAGAGTGCAATGACCTGGAGCTAGCACAGGCCATTGTGGATGGAGCCTGCATTACTTTGCCACATGGTATGAAACCACCCGGGAAGACAAACACAAATATAAACCTTCTCAGAAAAGAAACTGTGCTTGTATTTTTATTTTTTTTTGTATTTTATTTATTTATCTAGACAGGGACAATGCACAGTCTACATTAACCTTAAACAGGAGAGATGTAGTGTGCCAGGTTGTAGCACTAGTGCACAGTGCTTCACATGAAGCAGAAATGCATAAGTCACTGTAATAATTCTCAAAATGTCAAAGGACAGTGTGCAGAATCCCATGCATCAGTTGTTCAGAGATTACTGCTGCAGTTACGTAATAGTTGCAGTGCTGCGTGACCACTGGGAATGGATTGGTGCACAGAAAGTCATGACAGAGTTAGGTGGAAAACAGTATTTGTGTGCATTTATTTGTTCACATGCAGCCTGAATGCATTTAACTGTTTATTAGCTCTGGGATATTAGTGTTCTTGATTCTGGGAACAGGCATGGGCCAACAAAAGGAATAGAGAAAAGGCAGTGGTTATTTGCTGTTACTGACAATTGTTTATTGTTTATCTCTTAACAGGTTCACTCACAGAGAGTTATGATGAACTGGGCAACCGCTACCAACTCCCAGCCTACACTTTAGCCCCGCCTGTCAACCTCATCACTGAAACAACTCCTGAAAGCAAAGCCTCTGAAAACACACAAAAACAAGCTCAGCCTCCTGTGTCCAGACAAGAGTTTCAGCTTCGGGTACGACTGTCATCAGGTAAGGAACAGAACACAAAAGCACTTCACATATCTATTTTATGAGACAGTTGTATAAGGACAAGTGGTTGATTCTTGCATGCTGTTCCACTTAAAATTGAGTATTTAATGCGAAGAAGAAAGATATCCAGCATCAAAACCAGAATGTACAAATACAATTGAAATTTCAAGTTAAGGTGTGAGAGTCTTTTTGCAAAAGGGTAACAAATGCCCCGTATCATAATGTGTAAAACAGAAATCAAGCTATACAACATCATACTGTTTGTATTTATGCATGTATTTATGCCTCTCATCCAACCTGAAAGCTGATTTATTATTCATTTGTTTTCAGTGTCTCACAACTTGTTAGGAAATCATTGTCAAATCTATTTATATCTTGTTGCTTTTTTAGGAAAAGATGTGCGTTTGACAGCCAGCATGGTGGACACCATCGCTGAGCTGAAGAAGCAACTGGAAGAACAAGAGGACATTGACGTGACCTGCCAGAGGTGGTTCTTCTCTGGGAAACTCCTTACTGACAAGACTCGTCTGCAAGATGCCAAGATCCAAAAGGACTTTGTTGTCCAAGTTATTGTTAATTTAAACCCTCCGGTCATTGTTAAGTGACAAGAGCGGCAAAGGAGTACGAAGTGAAGAAAAGACAAGGGATGCACAGGGATAATTGTAGGGCTTGAAGTCATTTTTCAGTCGGCATGGCAGTGGAATTTTGTGTACATTTTTATATAAAGAACTATTGCTTTTATATCGCTCCTTTTTGTATTTTTCCTTTTTTCCAAAATAATTTAAAATATTGAAAAGCACTGAAACACTTTAGATTAAACTAGAATCCTAGGATGCACATCCCAGTGTTTGCCTGTCTGTCTGTTTGTGTGGACAACTCACAGCTCTATTGTTTACACAGGTTCCTCTCCTTGTACATGTTTTGTGCTTATTGATAAACTGATAAACTGTTCCACTTGGGGTGAAACTCCATCATGGTTTTTCTTTTCTTTTCTTAAGATTTCTGTCATATGAATTATGACAACATTGGCAGAAAATTTTAGGGAAAAAGAAAAATGTAAATATTGATTTCCAATTATGTGTTGTTTTGTCATGTACTAATGTGCACACTACATTTTCACATCACTGTTGTGTATGCAAGATTCAAAGACAGAATGTAAGAACGATACCTTTCTGAAAGGTAATATATGTTTTTTTTTTTATTTCATCACTCCAAGATACTGTAGTTTTATGTACAATATGAAATCTGTACTTGAATAACATCAATAAATGATGCATTTAAGATCAATCTACTGCTAGTGTGATTTCTGCTTTTAACATTATTTCTAACAATGTATCCTATTGTATTTGATGTACTTGGACTTCAGACTGTAACCAAAAGCAGATCATTATCATTTTAGGAAAGCTACAGTTTACTAGTATATTTTGAAAAATAAAAACACGTATATGGTATTGACATTTATGATGAAACCTTACTTGAGTTTATGTCTTCCTCCTGTTGAATAAGTTCCACTACGTCCTGATAATGATAGTGATATGTTCAATAAGAACCACCGGCAAACATGATCATGAATAGTATCCATTTGACTCAATATATATTTTTAAATAATTTAATTGAAACATAAAAACAAAATTTTTGGTTATGAAGAAAACAAATTGAAAAGTGATACAATATGTTGAGATTTTATTTATTAATTAATTTTTATTTATTTATTAATTTTTTATTTATTTATTTATTTATTTTACAACATGTTAAGATGAATAATGGAGTAAAGGCCATGTGAGATATGACTAAACCGGTATTCGGGTTATATGGGGATACAGGGTGTTTGTTTTGTGCTGGACAGCTCCCTCTACTGTCAAACAAACATTAAAGCCATGTCGAACATGTGAGTACATGCATGACGTCATCTCTAAGCGACAGGGTGGTTACGAGCTGCACATATTTGGGGTAACGTGAATCTTTTCCGCCCCGAAAATGGTGAAATCGGGGAAACTTCGGTCTGGGACGGGGTCGAAACTGAAAAGATGGAAGAAGGGACACAGCAGCGACTCAAACCCGCAGACCAGTCGGTTTCGACAGGCTGCTAAAAGCCGTTTCTTCAGCCGTCCCACCGGTAAGATACACGTGGGTCTGTGGCTAGTGCTAACAGTAGATGGTGTTAGCCATTTAAACTTCTAAAAATGGCCCAAACAAAGTCGGTACGAAGTGTCATTAGATGTTACTGGTAAATCGTTTACTTTTTGTCAGTGTAAGTAATATGGCTTTTGATTTGCACAGTTACTAGAAGGGGCTAGTCTGTTTTTTGACGGTGTTTACAACTACAAGTTACATGATACAGATATGAATGGAGGGATTTTATACACAGAGTTCTTCCATCAGGTGGATACAAATTGCAAAATATGTGATACTAGGATGCAAGTTATTAGAAATTGACTAAATAAAGCACATAATCCAGTAGATAATCTATCATAGTTGTTCAATACAACACTGTTCTCTGCAGCAAGTGACACACTTATTTTAAAGAATGTTTTGTATCTCTGTCGATAAACCAGGCTTAGTTGTGGGTAAGTGTTTATTTATATCATGTTTTTATTATTATTATGCATGGATCCACTTTTTACTTTGGAACTGTAAATGTACATACTTTAAATTTCCTCAAAGCTAGTGCTAATGGTGTGTCAGTGTACAGTGAGTCAGAGTAGAAATCATATATGTTTCGTATGTTCCTGTTTATGCCCAAGTCTAAAAAGTACAGCTTTGAATTGGAAAAGTGTCAGACCATCAACAAGACCAGGTCATATGAATGAGTTTGGCCACTTTTCCCCCCACAGGTAATAGTGATCTGACAGTTGATGCACTCAAGCTGCACAATGAGCTGCAGGCGGGTCCACTGGATGTTGGAAGCCGTAAAGACGCCTGTATGGAAGAGGAGCCGGAGCAGGCTCTGTCAGAAAGGACATCGGGTACCTTCCTCAGTGGCCTGTCAGACTGCTCCAACCTGACCTTCAGGAAGGTGCAGCGATTCTGGGAGTCCAACTCAGCTGCTCACAAAGAGGTGGGCATTACACAGAGTAATATTGAACAGGGTTTCTATAGGTTTGTAGAAAAGCTAAATTCCAGTTATTTAAATCTAGACCAATAAAATGATACATGATTTTCAATTTTTATTTACAAATTAAAAAAAACTGAAAAGTGTGGTGTGCAAAGTATTCAACTCCCCTGAGTCAATACTTTGTGGAACTGCCTTTCACTGCAATACACAACTGCAAGTCTTTTGGGATATGTCTCTACCAGCTTTGCACATTTAGAGACTGAAGTTTTTGTCCATTCTTCTTTACAAAACAGCTCAAGCTCAGTCAGATTAGATGGAGAGTATTTGTGAAGAGTAGTTTTCAGATCTTGCCACAGATTCTTGATTGGATTTAGGTCTGGACTTTGACTGGGCCATTCTAACACATGAATATGTTTAGTTTTAAACCATTCCATTGTAGCTTTGGCATTATGTTTAGGGTTGTTGAACGTCCGCCCCAGTCTCAAGTCTCTTGCAGACTCCAACAGGTTTTTCTTCCAAGATTGCCCTGTATTTGGCTCCATCCATCTTCCCATCAACTCTGACCATCTTTCCTGTCCCTGCAAAAGAGAAGCACCCTCAGAGCATGATGCTGCCACCACCATGTTTGACAGAGGGGATGGTGTGTTCAGAGTGATGTGCAATGTTAGTTTTCCGCCACACATAGCATTTTGTATTTAGGCCAAAAAGTTCAATTTTGGTCTCATCCGACCTGAGCACCTTCTTCTGCATGTTTGCTGTGTCCCCCACATGGCTTCTGGCAAACTTGCAAATGGGATTTCTTGTGGTTTTCTTTCAACAATGGCTTTCTTCTTGCCACTCTTCCATAAAGGCCAGATTTGTGTCGTGCACAACTGATACTTGTCCTGTGGACAGATTTCCCCACCTGAGCTGTGGATCTCTGTAGTTTGTGCAGAGTCACCATGGGCCTCTTGGCTGGATCTCTGATCAGTGCTCTCCTTGTTTGGCCTGTAAGGTTCGGTGGACGGTCATGTCTTGGAAGGTTTGCAGTTGTGCCATGCTCTTTCCATTTTCAGATGATGAATTGAACAGTGCCCTGTGAGATGTTCAAGCTTGGGAAATCTGTTTATAACCTAACCCTGCTTTAAATATCTCCACATCTTTATCCCTGACTGGTCTGATGTGTTCCTGGGACTCCATGATGCTGTTTGCGCCTCAGTATTCCCTTAAACCACTGAGATCATCACAGAACAGCTGTATTTATACTGAGATTAGATTATACACTGGTGGACTCAATTTAATCATTTGGTCAACATTCAATCATTCAGCAATCATCAGGCAACCTTTTTAAGCAACTGGTTGCACGCAGAGAACAGGGGCTTGAATACTTTTGTGCACCACACTTTTCATTTTTTTTATTTGTAAGAATTTGAAAATCATATACTATCCTTTTCCTTCTACTTCACAATTATGTGCTACTTCGTGTTGGTCTTTCACATAAAATGTCAATAAAATATATTTATTTTTGTGGTCCTAATTTGACAATATGTGGAAAAGTTTAAGGGATATGAATACTTTTTCAAGCCCCTGGGCCTGTGATGATGGTTAAATTCACAATGGTGAGTTATTATGTTACTGTAATTTTGTCAACTTTGTTCCAGATCTGTGCAGTCTTAGCCGCCGTTACTGAGGTGATTCGTGCTCAAGGAGGAAAGGAAACGGAAACCGAGTATTTTGCTGCTTTGGTGAGTGCTTTTATTTTGATGCATTGACAAAGACTCCAATAAATATAGCACTTATCACAGAAATAATTCACAAAGTAATTTACAATAAAATCACAAGTAAAATACATAGGCAAAAATAAACATACAGCTACATACACAGGCACAGGTGTAAAAGCGTAAAAGCAAATGATCATAAAACCCACCTCTAACTGAAAGCTAAAGTCTAAACAAATGGCAGTTATTGAGAAAAGTTGGTAAACACTTGAATAATGTTATATTGTGTTTTTCTAGATGACTACCCTAGAAGCTGTGGATTCAGCAGAGTCACAGGCAGCTGTCGCATACCTCCTCAGCCTCGTCATGAAACGGTTTAGTTTTTATCTCTTCTCCAAACAACAAAAATCACCTATTATAAAAAGACCAAAATGTTTGTAATCATTTACATCACATTGTGTCTCTCAGGGTTCCTACGCCAGTGCTCATCTCCAAGTTCTCAGACACCACCAAGGCATTGATGGATCTTATGTCTAAAGAGGCAACATCTGAGACCGCCTCAGCTCTTCGATGGGTCAGTCCGTTACTATCTCTGATTGAATTTTAGGTAGATGAGAAATCCTAAGTTGTCTTTCAAAAATGTAGTAATTTTGAACAGTACTATATAAAAAATACTTCAATTTAATTCTCTGTGGGAGATTATTTTGTCTATAAATCTATGATAATGTGTATACATACAGCTGCAGCTTTTTAAAAATATCTGAAATATTCAGCGCTGCAAGCTTCTGAACTGTAAGAAAGTACTACCCTCTGTAGTTAAGTTGAATATAAAGAGGTAAAGGTAGCACATTGAGAGGTCCTCTTAACACCAAAATGGTGATTTAACTGCTTTAAAGATTTAAAGGTCGTTGTTTTGACTGGCCACCTGTAGATCCTGTCATGCCTGGCCACGCTACTGAGGAAACAGGAGGTGTCTGTCTGGACTTATCCATCCACTCTCCAGGTTTATCATGGTCTGCTCAGCTTCACAGTGCACAGCAAGCCAAAGGTCTGTACCATTCATGCCCATTTAGATCCATTAAATAGATATGTGGTGTCATCTCATTACTCATTTGTTTCATTTTTCTCCTCAGGTGCGTAAAGCAGCACAGCAAGGTGTGTGCGCCATCCTCAGAGGTAGTGACTTCCTGTTCAAAGATGACGCTCCACCCCATCACCCTGCTGCCATGACAACAGCGAAATTCTGCATCAAAGAAATGGAGCAGGCTGGAGGTAAGAGAGGGATATGAGTGAGTGGAAATGTGGCCAACCATGTGGCCCCGTGTTGCATAGTTCTGACAAATAAATTGGTAATGTGTTTTAGAAAGTGTTGATATAATTGCTTTGGTCATGTCTCAATGTTCTATGTACCACAGGCAGCAAAGAGGACACCACCACACTTCATGTTCTGGGTCTTATGAAGGAGCTGATGGGGGTGTTTCCACTGGGAGCTGTCAAGTCCTGTTGTGAGACTTTGCTGCGAGTGATGACACTCAGCCATGTGGTGAGAAGATAAAAACACTCGTACGTGCAGCCGGATGCTGTTTGTTCATCTGTGGTACTTTGAAACACCTGCTCTGTCTCTGTCTGCAGCTGGTGACGGCCAGTGCCATGCAGGCCTTCCATCGGCTGTTCAGCGGGAAACCGAGCACTTCAACTCTGTCACCAGAACTCAATGCACAGATCATCACGGTGAGAACAAATATTAAAGGAGTGATATTTTACTTTTTTAAATGGAGTTATGCATTTTAAAACATTTCTCTGTGGTCTACATAAACTGTAAATGCTATGCTTGCGTCTGAATTCTTCATTAATTAAACTCCACAGGTCCATCTTCAACATTATTTCTAAATAATGACATGAGAAAGGTAGTTTTGAGCGCTGGCCCTTTAAATGTAAATGAGCCACTTCACGCCCCACCCCCTCCAGGATGTCGACTGTGCTTTCTGTCCCGTTTTGTGACTTGTGTTCGTTAATACAACCAACAAGTTAACATTTTCAGTAATCTGCTTGAAGTTTGGACATCTTTTCAGTATGGACTACAACCGCTGCTGCTGACAAACAATTACGGCGTACTCTGAGAAATGTTCGTCAGAAGTCTTGACCTTATATGAGCAAATGTCGTGGTGTAACTAGTTATAAAACATAACAAATTAAGAAGGAATTGAAACAGGTTGTAGAAATCCTCTCGATTTTTGCCAGCATGAATATAAAGATAGCTTTGCAGCACCTGGAGGGTTCTAATTCAAACTTTTTGAACTATTAGAGTCCAAATACACAAATAAATGTACAAAAAACTAATAAAAGTGGATTTAGCTATATATGACCCCACATGTTGTACAGTTATAAATGTGGTGTTAAAGCTGACTGTCTGTTGTTCCCTATCAGGCTCTGTATGACTACTTGCCCAGTGAGAATGACCTGCAGCCTCTCCTGGCCTGGCTGGCCGTCATGGAGAAAGCACACGTCCACCTGGCGAGGTAATGAATGACTTACTAACAGCAGCATTACACATACTAGGATATCTGTATGCTTTCTCTACACACTATCAGAGTGTATCATGAATCCATCTCTGTGTAGTTTGCAGAGTTCTCTAAGTTTGGGTCATCTCCCTCGCCTGTTCTCTGCTGCCATGTCCTGCCTGTTGTCACCTCACACACAGGTGGTCTCTGCAGCCTGCAACACACTAAAGGTAAGTAAATGACTGATTTGAATTCATAGATCTGTTTTCATTGGTAAGGTTTGTCATGGGGCTGGTTAATAGTGGCTGATCGCTAGTATTTATTTATTTTTCACATAGTAAAAAATATACACATAAATACATGTTGGTTAAAAATTGTGATGGATGATTACGAAAAACCATCAAGGGGCTTAGCAAGTGGCAACCTCCAGATTTCAAAGATAGTTTACAACTGCAGTTAAAAATATAGAAAAATATTTGCAAGCTGAACAAAAGTACATTTTCAACCATTAGAATTCCAAGATATACCAAGCTTAGAAATGTATCCCATGTGGAAAATTACAATCAATCAGGAGCAGAGTTTTCACGGCTTTTTTAAACTGAATTTGAGGAAGTTCCGTAAGAAGAGTTGACAGATTATTCCATATTTTGGGTCCTCTGTATAGAACACTGAACTGAATCTGACTGGTACGAGTATGCCAATGAACAATAAATAAACAGTGTTTGTTTTGCTTGTTTTGACTGACACTGTCACAGTCTGCATAATTATTTAGAGAAATAATTGACCAATGTAGATTATCTTCAGATGTTTTATTTTTATTGACCACTCTTTGTTGTTTGAATTAACATTATCATTTCATTTCATGCTATCTTCAGTAAATATTAATAGAAGACTCATTCTTTGTCAATTTTGTTCTTTGCAATTAGTAAAAGACACGAGTTATGGCTTTGAGTAACATTAATTTAACATACACTGAAGTATTTGACCGCTTGTGTAATAGATTTCTGCATCAAGAAATGTTCTGCCAAATAATGACTGCCTGATGCAAGGGAGAGTTCTGGATGACCTTGAGATTAATCCTCATTACTCCATTTAGTAACAGGAACTTGGCTCGACTCTCAAGGGGTAGAGTTAATATAGCTTAAATCTTCCAAGTGGAAGTAGACAGGATTTTGTGAACTCTTGATCTTAATGGCAGCCTGTGTGAAGTTTATTAAACATTTCAACTTGACTAAATGTTGACAAAAGTTAACAGTCCTTCCTCTAATTTGCTACTCATTTCTAGACTCTGCTGACTGAATGTGTGGCTCCTCACATGGATCAAATGGGGCTGGTCACTGCCACAGCCTCTGCAGGGAACCCCTCATATATCTGCAAAATGTTTCGGTAGGTTCACTTGCCTGTCGCTATGCTGGCCTTACTCCTCCTGATTTCTTTTCACATAGTAAATACGATCATCCTTGTGATAACTTGATGTCTCAGAATCATAGAAGAAGGACTGTCCTATCGCTACCATTCCTCCTGGCCATTTGTGCTGCAGATATTGGGTTGTTTCTACAAAGTTGCAGGAAAAAAGGCACATCCCATTATGACCAAGGTACAGTAACAACCTTTTGTAAATCAGTGTATAAACAAACAGCAATGATCATTTGCGTGAGTCTGTTTTGTGCTCTGGACAGTCCCTACAGTCTCTGGCAGACCTGCGAACAACTCCTCATTTCCCCTTCAGCGGTGAGTTGGACCTGGCAGTAGGTGGAGCTGTAGAGAGCATGGGGCCTGAGGTCGTTCTAGGCGCTATTCCCCTTAACATCACCGGCTACGAGTAAGTGCACCTATATGTGGTTTTAGTGGTATCCCGAGACAGTATAACTTAATTTAGCTTTTTTTTCCTCCTCCAGTGACGACTTGGAGTTTCCACGCAGCTGGCTGGTCCCTGTCATACGAGATCATGTCAAAAACACTCACCTTGGTTTCTTCACCTCGTATTTCCTTCCTTTGGCGTCTACACTCAAGCAGAGAGGTAATTAAGTGTTTAAGTCCACCGCCTCTGAGGATCACCAGGAGGATGCATACTCACTAATTAATAACTCTGCACTTGATTTGTAGCTGAAGAGCTGGAGCAAGCAGGACAGAAACTGGAGGCCAAAGTTTACCAGACACTACAGCTACAGGTAGTTTGATCGAACACGCTGATGTAACCCAAGTAGGGTTTGGAACTGCAAAACATTTTAGGGATTCTTATTCTATTATCAAATCTGCTTTATGGATTCCTTTATTGATTACTTATCAGTTTTCTGTATGGGAGAAAACAGGTCTTCATAGGTTTTTAGCATCATCACATTTAGAGAATCTAAACAAAGTCTAGAAACGGACTAGAAAAGAGGCATGCGTGCTGCTAATTAGGGCTGAAAAAGGAACTGAAATATGATCAAAATTAAAATCTCTTCAGAAGTCATTTCCAAACCACATGTTTTCTTTTCTTTTATTTCTAGTTAATAGGTCTTACTTATTTTATTTTATTGTAATTTTTTTTTCAGCCCAGTTTACTCAGTTCTTGCACTAGTTATTGTTCCCATTATAATTATCACTATGGTTGTTATTGTTAGTGTTGTTGATATTTTCTTGTGAGGGTCTTCTTCCTTCCTTCTACCTTCTTCCTTTTTCTCCCCTCTTCACTCTCTCCTTCTCCTCTCCCCCTTTCTTCTCCTCCCCCCTGTTCCTTCATGTCAGGTCCGGCATCGAAATGTGGTTCAACAAAACTCAAAATGACGACAGTAGAATATCAAGGGGAGCCTCATATACTTTATGAAGTTTCCCTTGGTGAAGCAAATTTGTTCAGTACCAAAAGGCAGTCAGACTACCATTCTGCTGTTATGATGCCGGACAAGACAACTTAAAAATAAATCAATAAAAAAAATGTCCAAACCGCAGGAGACTGCAGTATTTTGAAGTGAATACATGAGTTACAACATAACAGACTCCCCGGTCATCAAATCAGTGTCTCCAAACATAAGATCAGATACAGATTCCAAACCACATGATTAGTTTTTTTTTTTTATTCATACAAATCATACAATATGAATTTCTTTAATGCATTGATCAGCCCCAGTGCGGATATGTAATTTCTCTACAGTTGTGAAGCACTGATGCAAGCATAAATACATGCAAACACAGGGCATTTCTGGAGTTAAAGCCCCTGTCATGCAAAACGATGTCTTTTCATTCTTCTAGTGTTTCCACCTTTACTTGAATTTAGCATTTTACAGTCAATATGATTAGCACTGAAGCACAAACGTGATTTTAATGTCATTGTTTTTCACTGCACAACTGTCAGAAAACCATACTGACACTTATATCTGTACTTCTTTCTTCTTTTAGATTTGGACCATGCTGCCTGGTTTCTGTACTTGTCCTGTGGATCTGATGGATTCCTTCAAAGGCATCGCCCGTACACTTGGCATGGCTATTAATGAACGACCAGACCTGAGACTGATAGTCTGCCAGGCGCTGCGCACCATTATCAACAAAAGCTGCTCCACAGGTCAATACACTTTGCAATACACTAGAGTAGCTACTTTCTCCTAAATCAGTGCATTAATATTATTTTTGTATTCCATGTGTCTGCAGCGGAGGAAAAAGCAGAAATTGGTCGCTTCTCTAAGAACTTCCTGCCCATCCTGTTCAACGTATACAGCCAGCAGCCTGCAGCAGGGGAGTCTGGAACCTACAGGATGGCTGTGCTCGATACAGTTAAGGTTTACTTAACTGTAACAGAAACACAGGTCAGTCATGGTGGATGCTTGGTTTATGATGACGCAGTTCATATTTTTGCATAATTTAATGTAAAATTCAGGACAAGTCAATCTTTTTAAGGCCATATTTAATTAGAATTTAATGGTTTTCATACTGATAAAAAATGAGTAAGGGCTGGACGATAACCAGAAACCAAAGTGTAGGGTTGAAATGTGTCTGGACTTGAATAGATAATATTTATCAATGACAAAACTCTTATGAATGCACTTTTCTTCAGATGATCTGCACGTTCCTGCAAAAGGCCACAGAGAGATTAAGCAGCACAGATAACAATACAGAGTTCACACGGTATGAATTTGAATTTGTTTTAATTATTAGACTCTCTTTCTTCATTTCTGTAACTACATACCAGTGTTCTTACTTTTGTTTGCTTGGTTTCTTGACCTCTCAGGCTGTCAATGATGGACCTTGTTGTTGCCTTGGCTCCGTCTGTAGATGAAGCCACTATGACTCAAACCTTTGAGCTGATCAGGCCGTATTTGGAGGTAAAATTCATCACACAGCATACCTAATGCCTCATTTTTTTAATCAATCTGTCATTGAATCTACAATGAGTCTCTATTATTTGGCAGACTAAAGAGCCAGGGATGCAGAAGAAGGCGTATCGTGTGCTGGAGGAGATGTGCGGAGGAGAGAGCAATGAGTGCATGTCATTTGTCATAAAAAATCTGGAAAAACTCAAGGCTGTCCTGCTTGAGACTCTGAAAAATGCCTCCTCACCAGCAAAGAGGGTGAGGCTGCTGTCCAGAGACACATTAAATGTAGCAGATATAAGAGGGGTCATATATTTTCCTTTACTGTACCGTCTGATTACATCTCGGTGTTTATGTTGCCTTTTCTCAGCCAAGACTAAAGTGTCTAATCCACATCGTAAAAAGACTCAGTGAAGAACATAAGGACTTTATCGTTACGCTGCTGCCAGAGGTACATACAGACGCATTCACACTCAAACACACAGGAAGAGGTGATATGTATCATTCTCATAAGTATCCTCTCTTCCAGGTTATTATTTGTACCAAGGAGGTCTCTGTTGGAGCTCGTAAAAACGCCTATAATCTTTTGGTGGAAATAGGAAATGCATTTATCCGCTTCTGTGGGAACACAAAAGGTACAGTAAACCTGAGACACAACGGAGATTTTAGATTGAAGAACAGTAAATCCAAAGTGGAAATAAAAATATGTGCTGTCAGTACCTATAGAAGATGGGGAAAACTTTTTATTCAGCTTCTGTTTCCTTTATATCTTTCTTTGTAGAATTTACATTTTACAACATAAACCACACTAAATGAAAACAGTAGGTGACTACATGAACTTAGTTAAAGTAACTTAATGTCCTTTTAAGGTCCCAAGATGATTGCACCAATTTCTTCTGCAATGTGGATAGTCTTTTTTTTTTTTTTTTTTTACCAAATTTTTCCCTCAGTAAAAAAGTGTTATTTTCCATCACAAATATCCCTTTAACTACATCCATCTATTGCTTGAAGATAGAAGGTTCAGGGTTATGTAGGTTTTTGGTAGCAATTAAAGATTTTATACAAATACCAGGCTGTATTAGTGACAAAGATGAAGGAAGTTAACATCCTTGGGAATTTCATATTCCAGGATCTTTGTGAAAACTAAACATTTTTATCCAGAACACTGGAAATTCCAAAAGATTTTCCGAAGGTTATTTGCTTCACTATAAATATCTATCATTGCGTTGCATCTTTCAGACATTTCCAGTTTTACCTTTTTTCACACTAATCCCTGATTACAGGAATCTAAGAAAATCTTGATTTTTAAAAAAAAAAATTTAACTCCTTTTTTATTTATTAACTTTTTGGGGGTACAGAACTAAAATCTGAATCTCAAATTGGAAACACTGAACTTAATCTAGATTAAAACCTACATTTAGGTATAAAGAGATGCAAAATTTAGCCTTTGTTTGGTGCAGTGTAGTTTAAAGTAAATTCTTCCTCTAAAGAAGTTCTACCTTTAACCCTTGATGATTAAACCCAGTGTGATTGATCACATGCCTCTGTTGCAGATGCCCTGGAACAGTATCTGGTGATGGTTTATGCAGGACTCACAGGCTCCGTCACCATGATCACCTGCACAGTGTTGGCACTGACTCGACTCGTGTTTGAGTACAAAGGTAACACCAGTGGCATACCTTCATCCCTGTTTGAGTTTCAATACTTCTATTCGATGACCAGATTCAGTCCAGTGGCTTTTCATTCACAGACTCGATAGAGATGACCACCCTGGAGCAGCTGCTGCACAATATCTGCCTGCTGATGTCCTCTCGTACCAGGGAGATCGTCAAAGCAACTCTGGGCTTCATCAAAGTCATTCTCTTCATCATGGATCCCAAGACTCTGGCCTCCCATGTTACCATCATGGTATGCAGTGGATAGTCTGTATATTCATATTTTAATATAACTTACAGTCGTACCTTCAGTTAACAGACACTTCTTTGTGTCTTGTTCAGATGGAGGGCATTGGGAACATCAAAGATGATATGAGGAGACACTTCAGAACCAAACTGAAGAACATCTTCACTAAGTTTATCAGGAAGTTTGGGTAAGAATCATACTTTACTATAAATCTAAATGGATTTAAATGTTGTAATTATTCATAGAAACTGAATTTTATACATAGCTATGAGGATGTCAGGATTTCAAGGGGTTCTGTGTAGTACTGATATTCTAAACTCTCAACATCAGGAAGAAGACACATGCAGTACTCCCTTAGGACTACCAAAACCACCAATAAATCAACACTGTTCATTCAGACTGTATCACCCACTGAATCAAGTATAAAGCTCATTGCTTGCACACATTTGTATTATGGTATCATGAAGTTTTCTTCTTGAAACTAAAACTCATAGCTTTTCATTTTGACAATCATCTTTAAACAACTCCACATTTTCAGTCTTCACATGGTGCGTCAGCTAATAGTTTACATTATAGATGCGTTAGCTCTGTTTTTAGACATTATTAAACAGCCACAGTAAAACCACAGATCCCCTCTGTTTTCTGTACGGTTTGTGTTGTCAGTAGCTGCACTGAAGTTCTGTTTGGAATTGTCCAAACAAGGCCAGAACTATCACAGTTCAGTCTGAACCATGGATCAACAAACAACTAACTTAACAAAGATAGAAACATCCCATAATAGTTTTATACCTTCACTCACTACTCCCCCGAGTGGTCACATAAATCTAGCGTACTGTTAGAGTAAATGTATTCAATTCAAATCTCTACAATCCAATACATTGGAATCTTTGGCAGAACATCGGCGCTATTTATTCTCAACACTCTGATAATGTTACATTTTTTTTCTTTTATATTTAAAGTAGAAATACTACACATAGCCTCTTTTATACACAGAGCAGCTGAATTAAGTTGGGGTGCTACAAGTCAACCAAACAGATTTTATGTAATAGCGTCTGATCTGAAGCTTACGTAAACACTAATAATGTTTGCGTACAAACCACATGCTAACATAAACAAAGGGCTTCTTTGTGTTGTAACAGGATAATGGGATGTTTGTTTTTTAACACAGCTGACTTTACTTAAAATCTGATCATTTGTGAGTTGGTGTTCTGTACAGTGGGTCTTTTTTAAAAATCCACTTTTATTGGCCTAATCTTTTATATTTACATTTGTGAACTTACCTCAGAGTTTTATGTGTAACAAATACCTACTGGATATTACAGACTGTGTGACTTACTGCTGTTGTTTTTTTCAGGTTTGAGCTGGTGAAGAGTATGCTGCCTGCAGAACACCACAAAGTGTTAGTGAATATCCGCAAGGCTGAAGCTCGCACTAAGAGACGGAAACAGGCCGAAGAGCACCAGGACGACTCTGACAGTGAAGAGGAGACGCCTAAAGCCAAGAGTGAAAGGTGTGTTGTTGCTCTTCTAAGACACACAACACCATCCTCTTATGTATTTGCCTGTTTTGCCTTTTAAAGACCTCTTTCCTCTCCGTTTCAGTATTGAAGACATCCTTGCAGAGTCCGACAGTGACCTCTCAGACGATGAGGGAAAACCTAGCAACTCGCAGAAAAAACCAGTCAAACAGCAGAAAGGTCGAGCCTGGCTCAAAGAAGGAGAGCACGATGACCCGCTCAACTTCCTGGATCCCAAAGTCTCCCAGAGAGTGTTAGGTAAGAAAACCAACTGTTTTGTTTTGTTATCATTTTGGATTTTAATGTCTAAAAAAATAAATTCAAAAACATGCGGAGACGTCAGGATTTTGTTTACAGTATTTTATGTGCTTTTGTCTTAGCTACCAATCCAAAGCTGAAGAAGAGCACCAAGGTTGAGCACGGCTTCAAGGTGACGTCAGATGGACGACTTATAATTAAAGATGAAGAGGAGAATGTAAAGGACAAAGGTAGGATGGATCTTGTTGTTTTTGTGTTACATTTCATCGTGTTCTGGAACTGACCTTCGCTCTTTACACAGATGAGGGGGAGATGAAAGACATCTTAGAAGAAGCTGGAGTTAAGAGTGTGAGTACCTTTAGGATACAGTGACATTGATTTGTCTGTATATTGGTACATGTTGGACTTATCATGGCTGTTTTTAATCATCATCAGAAAAAGTCACAGAAGAGGAAGTTCCAAGATGGCAACTTTGATGAGGACATGGACATTGAGCCTGAGTTAAAATATAAAGGTAACAAGTGAATTGCATTGAAATCTGTGAGCACCTCTGCATGAAGTATTTGGATGTAAGATTTATCCCACAGTTTATGGCATGTTTGTCCATGAGTTATTGTGATTATACTGAACAGCTTATGTTTTCTTGTCATTTAGCCGGAGGTGGAGGTATCCACAGAGCCCTGGGAGGCAGCAGAGACAGTGGAGTAGACTACAAGTCAAAGGTGAGCCCAAGACAGAGTTGTATATTATATTATTAACCTCCTGAGACCCAGCAATTCGTTTTTATCCTCTGTAGGGGACACGAGTTTCACAGCTTTACTCAGAAAAAAAAAAATCCCGTCTACTGCCAAGGGCATTATATAAGAAAATAAAATAAAAGTAACAATTGTATCTAAAATACTGTTGCATTATGCTTTTTCCAATCAAGGCAATTATTGAATGTAAAAAAGCCAAAACATTTACTTTCCTGGGTCTCAGGAGGTTATTATTATTGGCTTTTATATTTATTTGGTCTTTCTGTTTGGTTTTGGAATTCAGTTTCGTTCCAGTTTTACAAATATATAAGCCATTTTATTTTTATTTTGAAGAGTCAAGCACATTCAGTTGCATTTAATTTAGTTAGTCAATTTAAATGTTCAGGTAATAGAATGAAAGCCTTGATTTATAGAGGCTGAAAATTGATATTAAATACGATTTCTGGGACTAAAGAATTTATTAAAGGTCCTATATTGTGCAGAGCCATTTTATTCTTGTACAACATGGACCAAAAGCATTTGTCAAGGTTAATAAGGAGCACTCAGGACAAAATGATCAACCAGAACTTTAGTCTAAAATTGTATTTCCTGCCCTTCTGTTTAGTTTTAGTTTGTGTTTTTTACTGTAGTTTTTATTTGGTTTCACTTTTGATATTTAATGGATGATATTGTATATGTGTATAAAATCTGTCTTAAAGTTAACAAAATTGTTTTGTGCAGTGCTAGTTTTAATCTTCATTAACTGTAATAACACCAGTCAAATGGAAACACACCTGTTGTAGGCAGCAGACATTGTTGTGACATTATTCAGAAACGTATTTGTGCTGTCTCTGCTTTTCAGAAAGGAAAAGGTGACGTAAAGAAAACAGGAAAGCCTGACCCTTACGCGTACATCCCTCTAAGGAAAGCACAGCTCAATCGCAGGTATGAGGATTATTTTTATAACATTTGTCATGATATTTTTTTTTATGTACTTGTATGACAAATCGTGACGCGATTAATAATAATGGTTTTTATATCCTGTGTGTTAATAGGAAGCGTGCCAAACTGCAGGGCCAGTTCAAGGGTATGGTGAGAGGAGCCCAGAAGGGGGCGCTGTCTGGAAAGAAAATGCAGAAGAAAAAGAGGAAAGCCTGAAGAGCACATTGAATTATACTTTAAGGACTCTAAATGTGTTGAGTGTGATGGCGTGTTCGGAAACATACCGAAATTAAGACTTACACCGCTGATGTGTGTGTGTCTGTGGTGTGTTATAACAGATAGAAAAATGAATCCAGTTTATTTTTAAAACTGTCTACATTAGTTAATACCTGAGTGTGCGTTGAATGTGCTGTCTCTGCTGTGGTACTAACTGAGCAAATGTGAATCAGTCAATGAAATATTCAGGTTGTCACATAAAGCTCTCCCATAGTATAAACATAAAAATATATGCATGTGTATTTGTACACAGATGAACTGTTATGATAAGAGAGATATGCCTTTGTTTGACCACATGATGGCGTTCAACACTTTGGGATTACTTCCAGTAAAAACATTAAAAATGCCCAAAATGCTGCTCTTTAGTGGAGTGAAACTTATTTTAAAGTGCTTGGTAGCTCATATGTTTTATTAAAAGGTTTCTTTTGGGACCATATTCATCTCCAAATAGAGAAATGCTGTAGGTTGTTTTGCAGGTTCACATACCATTATCCTTGTGTGATTCATTTTCACAGATGGATTGCAGCAAAATGACTCATGTAGTGATAAACCTCGTAAATGCCCTCTTTGTGTCTGAGCTCAGTGTCAGTCAGTTTGTCTTGGAAGGGGGTCAGATGACCAAGACTGAGCCCTTACATTCCCAGACCAGGCATCATACATTTTAAAGGTATATGGGTATCAGGATATATGAAAAAACAAACAAACCTCGGAATCAAATACCCTGCAAATGTGGAAGTAATTATTAGACCAGTATGACAAAGTAGTGAGAAATGTACATTTGTCATGTGTGACATATAAGGCCTTCAGCATTTCCTAGTGTGCAAATGTGAGTCAAAAATCTGGGGAAAAAAAAAACATGAATCACTTGCTTTACAGATGTAATAAAGAAGTGAGGTGTCTTTAATTTGACATGAGAAGCTATCTATAAACAATTAAAATTCAGAAAACACATCATTACATGGTGATTTGAAACACTTATGGTCTAATAATTACTTTCAAAGCCATATTTTACTAGTTACTTCTATTGGGCTTACCACAGTTTCAAAGTGAACGAATGATAAAATTTCTACCACAAACAGGCAAGAAGAGCACACAACCTTGGAATGAGAAGTTCCAGGATCTGCTCAAATTTGAAAGGTTTTTGTCCTTGGCCTGTGCCTTACAATTCCACTAAGCTCATTAAAGTCAATGCTGTAAATCTTTTTGTGTGATCCAGCTGAAAAACAAATGGTAATGAAAATGTAACCACCTTGGAGATAGTAATGCTGACAAAAAGATTTATGCCACAGCAGTTATGTTAAAAAATGACTGTTACACTCAAAACTAATAAAGTGTCAGGGACAGATTATGGGTGTCCTAACAGCAGTAGAAACTTAATTAGTTTAATAAGTTTCATCACCAAATGTGGCATCCCATAATGTCCCATTACCCATTAAATATGTCATTAGGACCTCGTTGTTGACCCCAGTATGTGAGCACAAATTGTCGGTGTGACTGCAAATATATTGTTTTCTTAAAATATTAAATTATCATAAATGCTGATTTTATATTTAACCTAGAAAAAAAGGCATTGCCAGGCAGGTCATAAAAAAACATTTATTGAAAATGACACAGAAGCTGTTAATACAGAAATAATGCAAATGATCATTTCAGTCTTTAAATGCAGTACACAGGAAAACCCTGACAATACAAAGTTTCAATGCAGTCTTTGACTTGACGTGTGTTAATAACACAAATACATTACACATGGAGTTACTTCGATGTCCCACCAGAACACTTCCCTACTTTAATATTCCCCTCTCATAGATTTCAAGCAAATCCCACAAATCCACCAGATACTAAACATCAGTCATAAGCAGACAGGGCCTGTACTAAAATAAATAATGTGGAAAAACTGCCCTGCAGTTGCAATATGATCACTGATTTGTAAAAATTTTATAGTTTTAACAATGAGCTGTGAAGATTTTGGACTACAAGTAGAAACATGTTTATTTGGCTGAAAAGATAAAATGATGCATCTGTTTACTTTCAAGCAACCTAATCTATCTGTACAGTTAAACCCAAAACCGACTAAAGCAACATTCAAATCATCTCTCATTACACACTGTAGTTTTTAAATCACACCCTCAGTCCACATTATTAAGCTTTGCAAAATAAAACATCCCGAATAACAGGGCCATTTACCATCACCAGTCATACACATTCTCTTACACTTTCTACATCAACATACTGATTTAGTTTCCAAAGCAAAGAGGATACCACTGACTTCTACCACTTTGGTCACAATGCTATCTGATATCTACATAGTTAATCAAATAATTACATGTTCTGTTTTCTTTTAATGCGTATCTGTTTTGTTATACTAGTGTTATCTCAAATAAAATCAGTAGCTGACTTTGAAAAAAGATAAATATTGTTTTGCTGTCCAGCAACAAAGCACAGAGCTTCACGTATGAGCTCCTGGCTTACATGGTTTAACACTCATGGAGTCTTCAGGGTGAAAGAGGACCTTTTTAACACGAAATGACTATCAGTTGTTTATGGGACTCCACCTCTTCATCATCAGAGCCTTGGTGGGGGTCGAGATGGCGGGGGTCCTGGGGGTGCGCGAGCTGGTGGTGGACCTGGAGGGGGCCGTGTCATAGGTGGGGGTACACGGGAGGGTGGTGTGGTGCGTGGCCCTCTGGATGGAGGCTTGGTACGGGGGACAGAGTTGGAGACCAGAGGTTGGTGTTCGATGGGTGGAGGAGGAGGAGGAGGTGAGGGGGAGTGATGTGTCCGAGGAGAGGTCCCGTTGTTAAGGGTGGACTCCCCGTCTTTGACCCGCTGGAAACGTATACAGCGACCCTGCCAGACACAGACAACAGGAAGGTTAGACCAGAGCTATGCATCATGACCCTGGAGGCCAAAGCCAACGGGATTGTTTTTATCATGTCCATCTGTGTGGGTGAGCAGAAGTACTCGCCCACAGATGAATCAATCTTTATGAAACTTGGTATGTGCACTGCCAGCTCCAAAAAAAAACCCCTGCTTAGATGTAACTGAGCTAATAGTTCAGATCCTTCCACTGGATAATTACTGCAGTGATTTACAACTTGTTATTTAACCCTGATACAGTGACCAGCCTCTCATTTCTTTAAGGACTCATCCATTGCCTACAGAGCATAAAGACTGGACCGTGTTTCAATGGAAAAAAGCTCATGTGATCTGATGAGTCCAGATTGACCCTGTTCCAGAGTGAGAAGAGAGGCAGCTAAGTGATTACCCATCATGCCTAGTGTCTACAGTACAAATCTGCGGGGGCAGTGTTACAATCTGGATTTTTTTCAGTTGGTCAGGTCTAAGTTAATCAAGACTGTCTTCAAAAAAACAACAAAAACAAATGTGATTTTGCATTAATTCATGGAAGTGCTGCTACTGTGAATGTGTGCTGGAAATAAAACTAAAGACAGTACAATAAAATATTGCATGTGGGACACAAATTAAGTTTTCCCACCAGTGTTAATGATTTGTGTGACCTTCATTGAACTAAATACTAGCATTAAATACAAACAAAACCAAAATGAGTGTAATAAACTGTAATAATTATACCAGCTAAAGGCTAAGTAAGGCTCAGGCTAATATAAAGTATGATTTGTGTGTATTCCTTTTCTTCATCTAACATGGAAACAAATGAAATGGCATCTGGAAATTCAATTTTACCCAGTGAAGCTACCCTATAATTAATAAAAACAATACTTCCAGTAACTGTTTTTTTTAATTGTAGGAGCCTGTAGTGTTTAACTGGCCAGAAGTCATTCATTTCTTAACAAAGATTTAATTGTAAAGCGTCATACAGGCAAACTGAATGAGTTATGTGGCTTTGTCAAAAAAACTGAGCTCATTCATAATTCTTGATATTTTACAGGTTTCCTGGATCAATGTCTGAGATAAATACTGATAATGATGATTTTTTATTAACTGATGGACAGTTCGGCATTATTTATGGCTCATCTTTGGCTCAGTCCCTTCATTCCTTCACACTATGCCTCTCTGCTCTCACACATCTCATCCTAACATCATACTTTGTGTTTACTTGGAAAGTCTGTCGAAACAGCAGTGAACTTGAAGGTGTACGTTTGTGTTCTTGTGGTTTTGCGACTTCAACCCTGATTAGAAACAAGTCTTTTGTTCGTGTGCAGGGTTTTCATCCCCTCTCTGGTGCATGTTTCATTATTTCTTTGTAGAACACAGATGCAGGGCATCTTTGTGCAAATCAATGAGCGTCTTAGATCCACCAGCCAAAGTGGTTTGTGTGATTCTTTGCCCAGCGCTGCTGACAGAGGCATATGTGTTAAAACCCCCAGAGGGCACACAGAGCAGCTTCTGTATTCTGTCCACACCTGCACTACAATAGCTGTGATACCAGCAAAGACGGGCACTGACAAAGTTATCACACACGTTTCTGCAGTCTTTTCACATTTCCCCTCCTCTTTTCTAAAAGCCTCTGCCTCTGACTTGTCCTCTCTTGATGCAGAACAGAAAGTGGTTTATGTCTGTCATGTGCTTCACTTGTTGGAATGTAATGCAAAGGGGATTTCAATATCCCCACAATGGTTAACAGAAGACCCCTGGCGTTTAACATAATTTACAAGTCGGAGAGAATGGAACGCTTCTCTTATTGTTCTCATTGATGGTTTTCCTCTCTTCGACCTCTGTGTTCCCTGCATAGCATCTTTGTGCAGACATACACCAGCTCCTGTCTTGCCCAGTGAGTGTGTGAAGGATGGAAAGTTGCTCTCTGTGTCACAGACCCTTGGTGGTCTGATTATAACACCTTATTAAACAGAGAGGCCCTAAAGTCACACAGGGGCCATTAAGAGGACCCCAGCAGCAGTAGCTTTGTGACTGAGAGGGCCATTGTGTAGGTGTGTGAGTGTGTATATGAGGGGTGTGTAATTGATTGGGGGCAGCACAGTTGGAAGGGTTTGGGGTTTGGGGGTGTGTGTGTGTGTGTGTGTGACTGCTTCGATCTTGTCACAGAGCCACGGTGAAAAGGCCAGTTTGTGAGCAGCAGAGCAGCAGCACAACACCAGAGAGAGCATATGGACACAATGAGAGCACAAGCTCATGAATATGAGTGTGTTTGTGTGTGTGTGACTGTAAGCATGCTTCCACCAGAACATATGGCCTGAATGAAACCGCAGCCTCATGAATAACAGAAACAGAGGAAGAGTAAGGTTAAGGGGTTGGCTGCAAGAGAGCACCAAAAAAACATAAAATTCATGTTAAAAAAAGTGGATTTTCAGGATTAAAGTAGATTATGTCGATATGAATGAGATGTGTGAGAGGTCAGCAATGTGTCACTTTTGATGGTTAGTCTCTGTGCGAGTCCTGTTGGCCATAATGTCTGCCAGAGCGTTACTTCCCCTTTTGGCAACTGTTTACTTGGAGTCTGGATAGAAGAAAAACAAAACCTAAAACACCTCGAGCGACCCCCTTCACACCACTCTGCTGTCGAACTCATTTTTTTCCCCTGTGCCCCAAGATTTACCCCTCATACACGAGAAAGATATTTGGTAGGAAGTGTTGTATACTGTAAATGTATTTCTTACTATTATACACAGTCGCCCATGAAGTTGGAATAAAATATTTTTACTTCTTCTCACAAAATGATTGTGACAATGTGATTGATTCTTGATAGATAACATGTAACTGGGACTCCGTATGTAATCATTACACCTAGTCAAAGGTTATACTGATGTGTATGAATAGGAATAAAAAGAGGAATATGTCTGAAAACAAAATTATTGCAAATTTATGGGCAACAGTTAAGTAAGACATGGCATGACATCACAAACAGAAAATGCTTTACATGCGATAACAGAAGACTTAAAACCTTTATCAGTGACTCTCTATACTGAAGCACCCAACTGATGCACTTCATATGAAGTTTTCCTCCAGTATAGTCTCGCTGTGCAGATATTATCCTGTTCCAATTAAAGAAAGCCAAAATGCTCACATTATTCACGAGAGGCATTTGAAACAACAAATGTTGCTTCAGTCCTCAAAAATCCTAAAACAATTACACAGTTTTACTTGGATGGCTGTTTCTTTTATTTTGTGTCGTGCACAAACTGCCCAACTCTAATGGGATTACATGACAATAAAAACAGGAATAAATAGTCCCATTTCACTACAAAATTACAGTTTCTTCTAAAGTTCAGTCACAAACAAAACACTCTGTCTTCTCTCCTTAGCTTAGCAAATAAAATCTGCCACAAAAATGGTTCCTTTCCTGATTTTTTTTCCACAATCATCCATGCAGATAATTTACTAACGAGTTCATCCCTTATGTTTCCAGATTGTAAAATAGTCAACCTCATATTCAGTATCATCTAGGCTGTCCTCTGGAGTGGTATTAAAAAGTCAACATGGCAGGTTTTTGTACAGATTTTACTCATTTGTACAAATTCTGGTTTAAAATCCACAAGCAGAACATGCACTTTTTTGGAATCATATCTCAGAATATTAGCAAATTTAATTTATTCACAGACACCACACATTCTCATCTTCAGTGGTTCCTGAATACAACTGTCAGGTTCCTAAGTAAACCTAGTTGTCAATTCCACATCACACCAATTCTCGCCGCCCTTCACTGGCTTCTAATTAAAAACAGAATGGATTACAAAATCTTACTGATTATACAAAAGGCCTTACGTGACCTGGCTCCATATTTTAAAGGGCTCCTGAGACTTTAGTCCAGCTGCTGTACTCTCACATCATCTGATAAAGGTCTTTTAATTATTCCCTGTTCCTGTCTTCCCCATTTCATCTAATACGAAGAAGCAGTTTTGTGTTTTAAATGGACGCAAAATCTCACCTTTACAGGACAACCTCTGTCTGTGTTTTCAGTTTTTAACCTGTTCCTTCCCACTTAATTTGTGTTAATGTTCACTGATTTCCCACACCAAACTCCAAAGCTTATAACTGAAGAATCACAAAGCTAAAATTAAACAATGACACCTCATTGGAAAGGTAATAACTTCTAGTTTCAGAAAATTCCCTTTTAATCTATGTTTGACAGTATGTATTTGTGAATGTAATAATGTATTTTTTACCGTATTTGTGATGTTTACAAAGTGATAAATAAAATTATTCTCCTAATTACATTATTAACGTTATGGGTGGACTGTCATCTTAATTGACATGATGAGGGGTAAGAGAGCGGTGAGTAGAAGGGGAGGTGTTGTGCTCATTTGTGTGTCTGTGTGTGACGATGGCGGGATGGTGGCCGCCCTCTGGTCTGGTCTATGCTGTGCGTCGGGGCCATCAGTGCCATCAGCTCTAGGGACAAAAGAAGGGAATCTCTTCTGTCACAATATGGCTCGTGGCCTTTCAACTCCCCATCTGTTTGTGTGACGCTCACTCAGTAGAGCCGACACACAAGTTAGAGTGACATACACACACACACACACACACACACACACAGTGGTGAGATGAAATGTGAACAGAGAGTGTGGCAGAAACTGGCAGCCCGTTGATGGCCGTTTGCAGAGTCAGTGAAGTAGGAATAATGTGGGGAGAAGGCAGGACGATCTCCTCCTGAGCTGCTGGTTAACAGTCTGCTTTGAGAAGTCTGATCCATGCTAGTTATCGCTGTCCTTTTTGTCACCTTGCCGGGCTTTGTATAATCCAACTGTGCTTTTTGTCATACAGCTGCAGCGACTTTCTTTTGCATCTACTATTATGAAGAATTCTCTTTCAAAATCCAGATCTGTGCCGATCTTTTGTCAACAATGAGAAATCGCTGTTGTCTTTCATGTCTGATATGGCTATTAGCATTGATTCCCCAACAACAATCTCTTTTGCAAGTTTTTTCCCCTCATTTCTTTCCATGTGAGAAGTGGCGTTTTATTTTCCTCAGTTAATGGCGCGTGAAGGAAGTTCTGTGGGTCATTGTTGAGCTGCTCTGTGAACTGCAGCCCCTCAGAAAGAGACTGACAAAAGCTCTAGAAACTTCTCTCCTGACAGAGATAAACAGCTCTGCTCTGAAACAAGCCCAAGATGGAAAGAAAGGATAAAACCATTGATGATGACCTTCTTTATAGACTCCAGATACAGTAGATGCTCAGACTCACACTGTCTGGTACATTGTAAAACTGAATCACACCATACAAAGAACTAATCCATAAAATTTTCAGCGATATGGCTTCTGCTATGAAAAGCAACAGTGAAAGCATTTACAACAGAGCAGATGTTTCACCATGACAACCAGTATGATGGTGAAAACATGTCTGTGGGGTTATGGGATGCCATGCACAGGGTCAAGGTTAGATAACAGGGGCTGTTCTGCTCTGTCTTGTTCTGTCACACACTGATGTCTTTTTTTTCAGGATGTATCTAAACAATAGCAGTCTTCTGGTTCACCAGAGTTAATATAGTTAACTAACTTAAGAATAGCAGTAAAAAAAAATACTGTTAACTAAAAAATGTAAGAATACATACATATATGTGAGTCTACAATAACATAAAACTTTGAATTATGCAGGACAAACTAAACGAAATGTAGTGGCTCGTAGCTGGTAGTGTCATGTTCAATTTCCGTCTTGTTCTACACTGTGTAGTGTACAAAAATAAACAGATTTGCACAATATGTAAACTTCAAAAAACAATGATTTTGTAAATCACATTTGATGATATGTGCATTCTATTATATTTTCCTTTTCACCTTCTATAAAATCAAAAAATCCCTCTAATACGTTTAAAAGTAGCACTAAACCTGAATAAAAACTTCACTTAAGTTAATCACTTCAGAAATCAAAAACCAAATAAAAGCTAATGAAACTGCCCAAACTAATCTAAATCTGCATAGGGCTGAATGTACTGAGTTAGTGAATGTGTAGCTAACGCTATGAGAAGACCACATTTTTCTGGGTCTCTCAAAGAAGTACAGTTCATCTTGTATTGGAACAAAGACAGCCTTGATGAAGCGAGTGGTATCGGTTCCTCATTCACTCACTTTGTACGGGTGTGTGTTTGCATGTGTGTAACAAATCAGTGCTAAGTTGCTGTTAAATATTTTGTTGTCCAGTGCTGTTCACTGACACACATTGTCTTAATGCAGCGCAGCAGAAAGAGAGAATGAACACAGATGCTCAGTTATCTGTATAGGAACCCTCTGCACCATCTCACATCATCTTAAAAGGGTTTTAATTGGTGAGTACATCAGCAGAATCCCTCAGAATTGCACATGATCACCGAATTATATTGTTAAATGAGTCCATATGCTTGTCTTTGGTACAACAGGTTTTCCAGTCAGCTCTTTAATGCAGATTAAAATGAAATGTGATTGTATCTACGAGGCAGTCTCACCTCATCTCCAGGAAGTGGTCTCATGAGAGAAACCTGGTCATATCCTCTCCTGAACAAAGCAAACAGAGCGTCCAGCTTCCCCTGGAGGATGAGGAAGAAAGCAGCGACACAATGGATCATAATTATATTTCAAAGCCAAATTCAATACAAATACTAGCGCAAAGAAGAAACCATATGTTGTAGGTCTGGGTTTTTTAAACAAATGATCTCATTTTAACAAAAACAAAATTATAAAAACCATTATGACATCAATATTTAATGTTATTTTTCAGCTCATTTGCTTTTTTCTACACTCAAAGACATTTTACAACATAAAAAATAAAGAACCATGATTTGAAGTTGTCTGCTGATGATATAATTAGTAACAATGTATGAATGTTATTTATGAGAACTATGTGTGCAGTAGTTGACGATATTTACACCTTAGGTTTTGAAATCCCACAACAAAACCTAAAATTTCTATTTGTGTCATGAAAGTCTTAAAGCATGGTACCCAGCCTTAAAATACTTACACTTAGACCTGGGCAATATGATCAAAGAAATCTAAGTTGTTTTTTTTTTTTTTTCAGTATTATGGAGGATTTATGATTTGAATCGAACATTTTCTGGCTATATAAATTGAAGACCTGATTAAAAAAATACTGTTTATTCACTAAAATTCTCTGCCATACATACATGAAGAAACACATTCAGAATCAATATATTCCAAGAAGCAAACAGGTTATATTTTATACACAATAGATTATTAGATGATAGATTATATATCTCTCCAGAGCAATAATCTTGATTTTGGGATTTTATGTTTTTCAGAGCCCAAAGCCTCCATTAAATAAATTAATTCCATATAGTTCTGAGCCCTACTTACATATTTTGCTGAATAATTGCACAAAAACAAACCTTAATGGGTGTGTACCACCTCCTCTGCTGAGGGGGGCGGCGTGGAGATTTTCGAGGCTTCGGCTCATATGGTTCAAATTCCTGTTCTGGCATCTTTACAACTGCATTTTTCGGTTTGTCCAGCTTCGCTCCCTCTTCAGTGGACCCCTTCTCACCCCATCGCACCTAGAAAGAACAACGTACTTAAAAAGACAGTACAAAACATATATCATTTTGAGTGTTGATAATGTGTGTGTTTTTTTGTGTGTACCTCCATGCGTTTGATGCCACCTACTCCTCTTCCACCATAGTAGGATGCATCCACTGTGGGCCACCTCTTTTTGGGCATCCCATCATCTTCATCTGATTCCTTTAAATGAGGTCTCAATTACATGACTTGCTGCATACTCACACTAATACACTGCCATTAACCCTTTAACCCCTGAGACATTATTCCAGGGAAATGTGATGCTTTGAATTTGTGTCTGTTTCAGTGTCATAAAAGCTACTGTGAGTATGTGCTTGTGTTCCTTTTCTTCAGTGGTTTTGCTTTGCTGTGTGTTTTAGGGTCAAAACAGGGTGTAATAACAGAAAAAGACAAAGAGAGGAATTGAAATTTGATAGGTTTTTACTAAATAAGGTACTCAAAATGTACATCAACAAGAGATTTAGGATGTTGAACATAAACTGTGACCTGGAACACACTGAACAACAACAAGTATTTGAATTTTGGCTGAGTAGTTTTTGTTTTAGGGCTCTTTTTTTTCATAAATCAGTTCAGTTGCTTTTTGGTACCTGGTTGAACTCCAAAAAGCAGTTACATGGTCAAAACTTGGTAAAAGCACAGTAAAAAAAAAAAAAAAATCACTACAAAACATCAAACAACAGTAAAAACAAAAACGAAAAGAAAAATGGTTTAACAAAAAAAAAAAAAAAAAAAAAAAAAATATTTTGAGTGAGTTGGTCTCACTCACTGGTCTGTGTTTTATCTCCCATTACACAGGTGGTGGGGGGTGCACTGAGCATGCTCAGATGTCTATGGAAAGCACAAGGTCGATTCTATCAGCACGTTTGTAAATTTTTCCTATTTAGCAAACGGTTAAAATTTTAAGAAAATTTTAAGTAAATCATACAGTCAGAACGCTCACCACAGACACGGAGTTAAAGGGTTAATACCAATAAATTGTGTGTAAAAATGTTTAATACATGCATTTAAGGAAAAAAAAAATCTAATAGGTGGTGACTTACTGGTTCTGGAGGAGGCGGTGGTGGAGGTTCTTTGATCACCTGAGGTTTGAACAAAGAAAATTCATTTTACAATCATAACGTACATAAAGAGTATTTTTAATGCACCATAAACTCATATACTAAATATAATACTTACCACTGTGCAGCAGAGTGGCCAAAACCACCACATCAGCAGCAGAGCCAGCAGCAGAAACACCACCAGCAGTGATATCAACACAATGGTGCCATCAAACTAAAACACACATGCACAGAGATAACAGCATGAAGATTAAACAGAACTACAACACAAAGGATAAGGAAAAAAGGTGAAAATAAACAGTGAAAGTACTCACAGCCTCCTCTGATGACAGACACAACAGAGGAGACCTCAGAGAGGAAGTAGAAAGGAAGAAGACTACAGAAGAACCGAGAGAAAAAAAGAAGGCTGAAGGAAATACTGAAGGTTATTTACAAAAGGCTGCATGCGAAAGAGTTGTACTGTGGTATGGTGCGTAGTTTACACTTACACATTCAGTGGTAGTGATGTGAACAGAGCTGGTGATGTAGGACAGACCCTCATTCATGCTCACCTGCAGATAAATCACCCTGGAAAACACAAACTCATTATTCAGTGAAGTCTGCAAACACTATTTTTTGGGCAAAATTAGAATATTGTTAAGTGTTGTAAAGTCTTTTTTCAGAATTTAGAAGATGTATTTTGTGATGAGATTTGGTCAGTCACAGCCTTTTGGTCAAACATTGACCAGCTGCTCTAAAAAAAAAAAAAAAAAAAGCGCCACATATTAGCTCCCGAAACTGTGATGTTTTGCCTTCGCTTTTCCATCAAACATCATTGCATCATGCATTTTTATAGTCTATACAATCTGGTGTTTAATTTTCCAGATTTCCACTTTGCACAGGTTCAAATGTACTACGTAGTATCTTGCAGTCGCGTTTTCTTGAGTGTGCATAAATCCCTCTTTTTGGCTACTGTACAGGCTTGCCCGAGGTGTCGAATGCATCTAGTATGCAATCTATTCTGCGCATACTTGCTTTCATGCATGCTCAAAAACATGCTGACACAGACAAAACTAAAGCCTTTAAAGAGGTCATTGAGTTCTCCACCCACAGAAAGAATCTCTTGAGTTTGGATCGGACCCAGAAACTCTAATGCGGAAACCACAGACAGCTAAGTGACTTCTTCCTCTGAAGTATTCTGTGCTGTTATCTGCAGATGTGACTGCCCAAAGATAGGCAGCACAGACGAGACATGAATAAACGTTGTAATTTTTGGTCTGGGAGATGAGAGGATAGCGGTATTGGTGGAAGCAAAGACCATTGGACAGAGGGGGATTTTTGTTGACAAGTTATTTAAAAATCACTCAAGAAATATGAATGGATGGAAATGCCAAATAGACAGTAGAGGGTGGAAACTGCAGACAGCTGAATTGTAGTTACAGGTTTGGAAAAGAATGGAGGCTTCTTGTGCTCCGCTTATGGTTCGGGGGGACAGAGACAAGGGGGGCATTGAGCTCTAGGTTTAGACTTGAGAAGGGGGAGACAGGGGGAGGAGAGGAAACAGAGTGGGGGATGGTCAGAGGAGGGCCTTTCCTGTTTTACATCCCTTCAGCGCTGTCCCTCCCCTCTGAGACCCCCCTTAGACCTCCCCCGCCCCTTACTCTTCTCTTCACTTCCTCAATCACTGACACTGTTTTCGCTCCATCTTTACCCTCACCACACCACTGTAGCTCGTCTCATAACTCATGTTGACACTGACTTGGAAGTAGGAGGCTGGTGGTGCAGGTGCCACTCATCTTTTCGCCTTCTTCCCCCCTCCCGCTTCTGTCCCCCCCATCCCCATAATACGGCAAACCCACCTTTCAGGCAGACGGGCAGGCAGGGGATACAGTGCTATCAGCCCCCGTATGACAGAGAGATCTCAGCCCCTATCAATCATCAATCTGCCAAGTACATATGTCTTTCCCCTGTGTGTATATGTGCAGGAGGGGAATCCGCATCCGGAAGGTTCCCAGTCAAACTAGATTTGTGTGACGGCAGCATCAATGACTTCATTATATGAGACAAGGCTTGGGTAAAGCAAGAGGTGAATAAGGGTCACTGGGGGTTTGGGTGATGCTGGAAGCTGAAGTTCCTACGACCTTAGGTGTAAAATAAAACCCAGACAAGAAAGCAGTTCACCTTCTAGGTCGTCTGACAGTGACACTAACCCCCACTGCATGACAGCACTGTGGAGACGACTGTCGGGAACTTTAAGTTATAACTAAGTAGTGAAAAATGTGCACAGTCATTTCAGTTTGATTTTTTTTGGTCAACAGTTCACTTTACAAGATTTTTAAACACACAAATTCTGGTTAAACCTTCACTAGTCGATTGCTTATTAGTTTAGTTAACATTTTAATATCACAATTAATCAAATTTATAGGTCTAAAATCTGAAGGAGATTCTCCAGATTTACCTGGTTTCAGTATAACAGAGATTACAGTTTCATACATAGACCTAGAAAGGACCAAGTTATGTGACATGTTTCTTGTCATCTGAATGAATAAGGGAGTCAGTTTTCTCCAAAATGTTGCATAGAATTCTACAGGAAATCCGTCCATACCCGGGGCTTTCTTAAGTGCCAAAGTTTTAATTGTTCGCACTATTTCCTCTTCAGATATTTCTGATTTTAGTTGTTCTTTTTTATCCTGGGAGAGCTGTTTTAGTTTTACGGTGTAGAAAATGAACTTTGATAGAGTGGACTGTTTTTTCTGATTTATATACATTTTCATAAAAGGATTTAAATGTATTGTTAATAACTTTATTATTCCTGTTTAATGCAGTTGATTTTGTGATTGTTGTTTTGGTTTGTTTGTACTCATTAAGAGTATATGTCCTGGTTTTGTGGATTGAAAAAGTTTAAATAAAATCATACATAAAAAAAAAAAAAAAAAGCAAAACACAAATTCTAAGTAATTCCTACATTTCAGACACTTATACTTGTGAAACTGTGACATTTATAAAGACTTCATTATATGCTTAAACAAGAAGGAGCTGGCCCGTCTACAGTTTGTCCAGAACTCTGCTGCCAGGCTCCTGACCCGCACAAACAGGAGAACCCACATCACTCCCATCCTTAAATCTCTCCACTGGCTCCCTGTTCTATATCGTCTTCATTTCAAAATTCTTGTGCTAACTTTCCGGGCCCTACATGGCCAGGCCCCTGCATACATTGCTTCCCTGATCCAGCCCTACAGCTCGACTCGTAGCTTGAGGTCTTCAGGACAGTACCTGCTGATGGTTCCACGGACCTGTTTTAGCACACGCGGTGACAGGTCTTTTAAAACTGTGGCACCACGTCTATGGAATGACCTGCCTCTACACCTACGGTCCATGGACTCTGTAGAGAGCTTTAAGAAACACCTCAAAACCCTCCTGTTCAAAAAGGCTTTTTAGTCTCCCACCTGACCCAGGACCACCACAGACTGATTACACTCTATGTATTCATCATAACGTACTCCATGTGTCATCCCCCCCCCCAGTCTCTCTATATCTCTATCGCTCTCTCTTTTCTCCTCCTTTACTCTCTCTCTCTCTCTTTAACCCCAACTGGTCAAGGCAGACAGCCATCCTTCAGGAGTCTGGGTCTGCTCGAGGTTTCTGCCCGTTAAAGGGAAGTTTTTCCTCGCCACTGTCACCAATCACAAGTGTTTGCCCCTGAAGGATTCTGTTGGGTCTCTGTAAACTTAATTTGATTCTGATTTGAATTGATAAAGCACTTTGTGACTCTGTCTGTGAAAAGTGCTCTATAAATAAAATTTACTTTACTTACTTACTTACTTATATCTCATTTAAGTGAGTTATTGTGTTTTTTTTGTACTTGTAAATATAGTTCAATAATGGTGTTTTAATTGTCAGAGTTCCCAAACAAATGCTCTTTTGCTTATTGACTTATGCATGGCAATATTAGCATAAAATTACTACTTAAGTTTACTAAAAGCAGGATTAGTTTGATTCCCAATGACAACTCCCAACCTTTGCAAAGTGAATTTTAGCTTATGTTTTCATAGCAACATGACATAATAGTTGTTTGGTTCCAGGAGCCAACACTTGGAAGAACAAGTGATTGGAAACAGTGGTTCTTTATTTAATGCATTATCTAGGTTGTTGTTATTTGCAGTGTCATTTTGTCTAATTACTGTAAATACTGAGCTGAACCTTGGGTATTTTACTTTCTAATGTTTGGCTGCTGTGTTGCTTGTACAATGTCTCAGTATAGATGCCTAGTTTTAACTGTAAAGTTTAACTTCAAGTAGAGGTACAGATACCTTACAGTAGCAGTATTTACTGTACTTACTGCAGTAAAAGTGAAAAAATAGCCCTACGAAGGAAATTCCTATTGGCTTTTCCTGTGCAAAGCAAACTGAACTTCATGTAATATTAATACAACCAAAATAATGAACTAAAAATGTGCAAGTGAGTTTCAATATCATAACAAAGCTTGGAAAACTAGGATTACAGTCCAGTCTCTCTTCAGTCATGTCATGTCTTTAACATAATTTTTGTCTAACTGAAGAAGTACTGACTTTGCACTTGTTTGTTTTATTTTGATGACTAAAATAAAGTTTTAAAGTCATAAAAATGATCAGAAATGGCACTAAATCACAGTGTTTTTAGAGTGTGTTTTCCTCTTGTTATGTCTTTTATGCTATTTTAATCTTGTTATACTGCATATAATATGCACCACCAGTGTTTCATATGCGATATTGTTCCATTTATTTATACTGAAATCAGTTTTGATGTTAAGAAGGTCTGCAAACATGTAAAATAAAAACAATCAATAATTCCTCTCAAATGCCTTAATACTAACTAGCATGTTGACCTCTGGGGATCCCCAGGTTCTAGACGTGATAGTTTTTTTATGCTATTGTGTATTCATGCCTGCTGTACCGCATTTGTCCAGCTGTCACCGCCAAAGGGTTCTGGCCATAGCAATGTGATTGTAAAGCTATTACTAATATCCAAAAATATTGGTCCTATCAACCTGCCATTTTCGCTACTGTCTTCCTTGACCAAAAATACATAAGTATGCTGAACTGCAGCAGTCAGCTCTTTCTGGATTTTGTGTGAATCCCCGGACACACACACACACACACACACACACACACAGAGGCCACTTGGCTTTTATAATAGAAGATACAAGTTTGCTTTGAAAATGTAAGGAGGAGAAAACATTGGTATTACTAAAATACAGGAAGTAAAAGAAAAATACACATTCCTGAAAACTCTCCTCAAGTACATTAGCAAATGATCTGTGCTTAGTTACTTCCCACCTCTGAATTCTACCTCTGGGTACAAACAAAGTGAGCAGACCAGACCTGAGTGAAAAGGACTATCATGCTACTTCTGCACTCAGAGGGGTGCAAACAGAGGTCTTAAACTACAAACACCTGTCCAGTCTGTCCAGTGAATCTCTGGCCTCACTACATATTCTGCACATTACTGCTCTCCAGCCCAGAACTCATCAGCCAGCTGTTGGCCTCCTCTCTGGGCCCTTTAGCCATTCACAGCTGACTTCATCTTTAGCAGCATTCAGGGTGTTAGGGAGTGCTGAGTCTGCTCTAATGGGCTAATGTTATATGGAAGGACGCCTCCTTCAGGCACCATTGCAGTGTGTAATGATGCTCCCTGTTCTGATCTGTTCTCAGGAGGAAGAGCCCATGATGACAAAAACAGACAGAAACAAAGCAGACACTAAGCCATATAGATGCAGAGTGGTGAGGCGAGTCGATATAGTTTTATCGGTTCTTGTTTACATCGTTGGAATGCTGAACCTTCCCTCAGCACAGCATGAAAACAGAATTCCTCTACTTCCTATTTCTGAGCACTACTTCCTCATCAAAGAAGTACTTTTCACTTGCAGACAGGACAATCTCAAATCACGCTACAAATCTAAGTGACAGCAACAAGACAGATGATGTCTGGGAGGTGTCTGAGGCCGCGGGCTGGAGTGTATAATTATGCACAAGGCTGCAGGCAGTGTGGACGGGGAGGCTGCCGGGCCACGGACCTCTCAGTGGTCAGCCGACAGCATCTCTCTGTCTGCCCTGCAAGAAACTTCAGCTCTGAACCACCAAGAGCAAAGCTGCAAGCCCTTAAAGGAAACTTTACACTGCCCTGCCGAGTTCACTCACACTCGCTCCCTCCCAAAGTGCCAAACAGAGATTGGGATACATCACCCATACAGATACAAACACAAACACAAACACACATTCACACACAAACGCAGGCGGTTGCAGAGGTCTTCTCCAGGAGGCTCTCATTAAGTCGTGTTCCTGGGCTCTACTCCTGTTGTCCCCTTGTGATTGGTGTCTGGCTTCGTTAGCTGTGACAAACACTGATTGATCACAGACACTTAATGACTTTGCCGCTAATTTGTTCAAGGGCGGCAGTCCTCTGTGTTCACCAAACTTGTGTGCGGCTGGCAAAGATCTAAGCTTAGAGTGTTACAAATGTAAATGGGTGGTTTGGCAACTGGAGAAATAGGTGAGTGATAGTGTGGGGTTACAACCTGGTATGAGCCAAAAGGAGAAACTATGTGCAGCTTACCTTCCCACTTCACTGACAACAGGAGCAGGACACAGAAGGAATGTGTCTTCTATTCCAGCTGGTCTCTCATCTGTACAGGAAAACAATCCACAGTTTGACATGAAAAATGTAACAGAAAAGCCACAAACCTAATGAAAAATGACACTGATATTTAATTGACCACAAAAACCATTATGTTTTGTCTATTTTAGGTCATATCTTTGTTACAATTACAAAACATCACCTGGTTTTGTGTCTGAGTGCATCTGCAAAACTTACCAACAGTATAGGTGTCATTTAGTTTGAAGCTGCAGAGAACCTGGTCGATGTTTCTGGCATGGAGAAACCCATTGCCTCTTACCACCACCTGGAAATTCTCTGAGACAGAAAAACATCAGGAAAAAGATCAAAACACATTCATGCTCAACAATGTTATGACATATACTCAGTTTTATTTCAGAGAATTCTCCTCTTATTTTGATTTGATAGAAGACAGCTAGTCTAGACAGACAGACAGCAGTAGAAACTTCACCATGCCTCATTCCTGCTTGTTTATATCAGTGTGCTTTTGTGTGGAAAGGCCATAATATGGTCCAATGGTGATACTGCTAAAAGTGCTTCTATTCTGTGCTGTAGCCAGAAGGTGTGTGCATGTGTGTGTATCTGCGTGTGTTTGTGTCTTTGACCTTTAGTTTCCCCCGGGCGCCGTTAAAGCACACTGACAGAGACTTGCCAGCATATGCTGAAGTGTCTATGTGGATGCTAAGCAGCATATGCTAGAGAGCAGGAAAAACACTTGCTTAAAAACATGCCTGTGGGGCTGACAACAGCACAGCACTGTCAAAGCAGGTCTGACCTTACTTTCAGCATTAGCACATAATGTGTATATGAAGATGAATATGAAACTGCTACACATTGTATACGTTCTTCATAGCAATGTTTAAGCACTTGCATGTCTTTGTGTGCATTGGTGAGTGCGTGCAGACGTGTGTTTGCGTGGTGTCTGCTTGTGCACTGAGGCTTCCTCTAGCATTATACTGGCTAACAGAAGTGAACAGTTGCCACACCTTTAACATTTAAGCCGCAGCGTGAAGATCACTGGATAAAAACATTAGTGTGTGGGTGTATATGTGATAGTATTTGCTAAAAGGTCAGACCAGCCTCTATTGAAGTCATAAATACAGATACACAGGCAGACTCCTAGCAGAGAGGAGAAAAAAAAGCAGTGTGTTCAACATCTATGTTTTTACAGATGCTGTAAATATGAAAAGGTCTGCAGATATACTGTTGGTGGAAATCTGAGGACAGTGGTGATGCACATAGTAAAGGGATAAGACATCTCTGAAAATAAGAACAAGTTGGCACAAGTGGTATAAAAACAATTTAATTGAGGTATTATGTAAAACATTCCACCAAACACAGATGGGATTTGTTTGTATGACATTGCAGATATAAAACCTCATAAGAGTAAAAGCCTCTTCATGTCAAACACTCTTACTCATGTTTATGATTCTAATTACGAGCTGTAAGTGCGCGCACTGCCAACCTCACACAACTACTAATATACCGTATGTGTGCATACTTATTCACACTTGCTCCGTGACTTACAGCTTGCCAGTACTGTGCTTGTAATTTCCCCATCAGACCCAGACATATGTACAGCATACACACACATATGCAACAACACCACAGCCTCATTACAGACATTTACTGTTAACCAAGCCCTTTGTTTCCTCCTGCTTCGAATTTTACTGCAAAACACAACCACAGGAATCATAGCCACAAATTACAGCAATGTAATTTAATAACAGATAACTTGGATTTTACATAAAAAAACAAAACAAAACAAAAAAACCCTCACTATTTATGTGGTTTGCAATTGTTTGCAGCCACAATTTTATTAGAGGTCTTCATGCTAATTCTTTCTAATGCTCAGTGCGCTGTCTGCATTAACAGTCACCCTCCTTTTACATGTTGCCATTCAATAGTGTGGTCTGCGCTGTGACAAGGAGCATGCACACATAACTTATAGTTCTGGATGGCACGACTAAAAATTTATATCACACTAGTTTTAACATTATGGACCTTGAATTTCTGATTTTGGTATTGCAAGGACTTTCTATAGGTTACTGTAATGAGGACTTGGCCTCCCAAAACAGTACAGTAAATGAGCAGTATGTATGAAACTGCTGCAGGATGTGAACAATTTTAAGTGTAAAAACTCAACTGCAGTATAGCACAAAAAAAAACCCTAAAAAATATATATATAGACAAGTCAACAATATTAGCATTACTTCATTTTCAAATAAAAGTTTGACTTCCTTTAGTAGGACCATGCCATGGGTGGATTACTGCATCTGTTAAGTCACATTTTTGGCACATTTTTGGTAAATAATTGATGTTTGCTAAAGTTTAACTCATTAGTACAATGGGTACACACAGTTTTAGGTGTTCTCAAAGAACTCTGCACTACACTCCATAAGTATTTTCACACTGTTGGGGAAAAATACTATATCATTTGCTGCCTGTTGACGTGTTATAGGTGCTGTTTCTGCTATTCTACCGTTTGTTGGTAAAAGACAAATTCATATGGGGCAGCAAATTATAAACAGTATACTGGTTCATCTGGTATAATGTTAAGTTCAAAAACACTTAAGTAAAAAAAATAAATATGGGAGTTGGGATTTGTAATTGTTTCACATTTACTGTTTTGCATTGTACGAATGAAAATGTCCATTAAAGCAAGATCTTAACTTATTAGCTAACTGGATTCTACTGATCTATTAAATTAGCGGTAATTATTAGGTGGAAAAAATCTCAGTCTGAGTATGTTCTACACACTCCCCGACACTAAAAACAAGGCTTGATGGGCTAAAAGGTCAGTGCTGTCAGACACATGGTGGAAATGGACTGGTGGGGCCCTGCTGACATGTACAACACATATGCTGCTGCCTCTGTGTCCGCATGTCCATTTACATCTACACCTGAACGTTTGACAAGGACTGCATTTGTGCGAATGTGTTTATGTGTGAAAAATACACGTGTACATGCATGCGTGGAGGGTTTGGGGTATGCCTTGTCCGAACAGCGGGTCTTCAATCACATTAGTGTGATGGGACATTGAAGGACAGGGAGGGGCAAAGGAGGAAGGGACAACGGGGAGGAAAGGGTCAGACGTTAATGAAAGCAGCAATCTTTGCTGTCATGTCAGATCTAAGACCCAACTCTCATTGTCTAGTTTGTGTGTGTGCGTGTGGTGTGTGTGTGTGTGTGTGTGTGTGTGTGTGTGTGTGCGTGTGCGTGTGTACGTGTGGAATCAGTGCTGTCATGTCTGATAGTGCGGCCCAACATTCGCTGTCCAGTCTGATGGCCTGTTTGCAGGCAGCTCGGTCTGGTCACTTCACATCAATGTAAGAGATGTGTGTACACGTGCTCTTAGGAGTGTACATATGTGTGTGCACACACTGGTGTGGTGGTGTAAAGCATGAAGGGAACATGAACACAGCCAACCAAGACAAAGACAAAGTGAGACTGTCACAATACCTATGCAAAATGTCAGTATATATACATATACATATACACCAATGGAGATGGATGTTTGTTAATGTTTTTCTGAATGTTGTTGTCATCTCCTGTATAGACTTCACAGTTTAATATAAAAGTACATTCACACACACACACACACACACACACACACACACACACACACACACACACACACACACACACACACACACACACACACATATATATTCTTAATCTGTCTGTACTTGCTGTTTGTAATGGGAAAACCTGCCTATTGCTCCATAAAATTAACAAATATGCATAGGCAGTCTGAGATAAAATTTAGGAATGGTTGATGTTCACATAGTATAAGACAAGACAAAGGTGATTTCAGGATACTGTAATGATGTCTCCACATTTCAACCTTTGCCCTTCATTAATTAGTCCAAAAACTAGGCTTGGTTAGAGTCGGTGCATGGTTTCTTAGTTCACTGACCATTAGGCTGCTCATCAATCGAATAATAAATGAGGCTGTTGTTGGATATTTGGGCACATGTCGAGTGACACACTGTGGGTCTAGTAATTTACCACAGAATTATTATTAAATACAGACAAAAGTGATTCTTGCTCTATTTTTGTCCTTATTTGTCATGAGGGAACAATAACCATACTTTTTTTTTTTTTTGACAGGCCTGACTTTTACCACTTTGTCACAGTCTAAAGAACTTCTTTTGCTTACCATTGAGGTTTGGAAAGCAGCACTGAGAGCACTACTTCAATAATAATAATAATAATAATCGTAATACTACTACAACCACTAATAATAATAACAACAATAATAAAATTTTCAGAGGTTACAGGGAAAATGAAACATGTTATAAATGTTGTATATGTTGTATCCAACTAGTAAATGAAAAGATTTGATAGATTTTGACATTGAAATCAATTGTTGTGTTTTAAATCAAAATGTTGTCAAAAACACTACTTAAACAGAACATGATTGCAATTTAATTCATTAATAATGGCCTGATTTTACGGATGATCCAAGATGAAGACACAAGACATTCTCAATATTTTAGCACCCTGCCAAAATATCACAAATCATGTTTTATTAAAAGGAGTACAGCTCCCCTGTAGTTTGCACTCTGCTTTTAGGGCAACACTTTCATTAGTCTTAAAATTCACCTCCTCTCCTCTTATCCTTCCCCGTCCTCTATATCCCATAATGGATGCCCATCTCCACTGGTTGTCCTGGTAGCAGGGCTGCAAATGCACTCACTTAAGTGAGTCTTAATAAGGTCATGTCAAAGCTCATCCATCCTGCTGGCTACACATAAAGGCTCTCCTGCTTCCTCTCTTAGCTCTTACTTCCATAAACTGCTGTCCAAAAGCCGGAGAGCTGGACATGGGAGAAGAGGTGAGGGGTGAAACAATCAGAATGGTTACTTAGCATATAGGATGTGGCAAACTAGGCCAGAGAAGCAGCCATGCTTAAAGATTCATTGCTAATTTTTCTGACCAACACCCCCCTGCACACACCCCCCCACCTCTTTTTTTTTTTTTGCACACATGCTGGGTTGAAGCGGCTATGCTAATTTCCCCCGGCCGTGAATGACAATACGCTCTCTGTCACTCTGCGGTCATAAGCGTCCAAGCGATTACTCAGCCCCATGTTCCACTCCAGAGGCTTTAGGTGACTGTCATCTGACACAATCCCACACTGTGTGACTGCCCACTGTCTTAATGTGGAGGGGAAACCCTTGTTCCTTACACCTCTTACCTCCTGCACACACACTGGACGGTTCTGCCGCTAGGATTTCAATACAGGACTTCTTAATGATCTGGAATATCAGATAAAAAGAAAAGAGAAAAATGCTTTTCAGTAACCAGATACTTGAATAACATGAATATGCTTCTTTCAGTATGAGTTTTCATGTTTCTGTGAGTGGTATTAATGTGTCATACCGAGTCAATAATTCCCCTAAGGGCTTGGAAACCTCCCCACACAGGAAACACATGCTCCACAGTGTCTGCTATAGTTGCAAGCTAGAAAAACAACATATAGATGAACACAGAAACATCACTATTTGTTTGCTACACCTTCACAATATGTCAAATATCCCTCCATGAACCCTACCTGGGTCTGGTTAAATTCTTTGACGCCTACACAATAAACAATGGCTCCCATTGACCTAGCCCGTTGTGCCTGGAAAAAAGAACAAAAAAAACAGAACACAATAAAATTTATGGACCCCTGTCCTCTAGTAGAGGCATACGACCCCTCAAAATGTTAAGCTCTGTTAGTGTAGAATTATTATAGTTTTGAGGCAACTACTAGTCATTTAATTTGTTTTTTGATTTCTAGTTTTTTTTAGTACATTTTAGTTCGAATGGTTTTGTTTGCATTTAATCTTAGTGTTTAGTTAATTAGAACTTTAATTCTAGTAAACCACAAATATTAACACTGGTGAAAATACTAACTGAATTAATATATGTTGCATTGTTTCACTGTCATTTTTAATTTCATTTTTATCATTCTTATTTCTGTTTCAGTAAACTCAATTAGTTTTTCCATTACTACTTTAAATTAAAATGTAGCTTATTATAAGAAAGTTAAATAAGAGGTAGACAAAGAGACATTTCAGTGGCATAGAAATAGATGCAGAACCTGGTTAAAACAAGTCCCACACTAATATTTAATTTCATTCTCTTTACTGCACGCATTCACCATAGCACCATTTCAATAAGCTTTTGCAAAGTCACAACATTTATTTGTTGTTTTTAGACACATAACATTGCTAAACCTAGATCTGACCAACTGAAGCAACCCCAGGTCATAACACAGCCCCCAGAGGCTTATACTATAGACACTAGGCATGATGGGTAATCATTTCATCTGCCTCTCTTCTGACCTTGATGTGTCCATCACTCAACAGGGGCCAGTCTGGACTCAATAGACCTAATGACCATTTTCTATTGAAACACAGTTCAGTTTTCATGCACTCTATCAAACAGACAGTTGTTAAAGAAATGAGAAGTTAAACAGGGTTCGTACAGGTTTCAAGTTAAATTTAAGAATTTTTTTAGACCTTTTTAAGACTACTTAGAACAGAATTTAATGCCTATTTCACGACCATACTGACAAAAATTCATGACTCCTAGAATTTAGGAAATTGTATTTATTTACTCCAGTGCCTTGATTCCCACTGCTCCAAGTCATTTCTCACTGGGGGCTGAAAAGTTAGTGATAATTAGTTCCTAATTTCAATATAAACTATCGGGTCGGAACAGGTGGAACTGAGTCAACTAACATTAGTTTCTTTACCACTTGGACATTTAACAGACACATTTACACACAATACTTCCAACATAACTTAAGACCTACCATATCAAATTTAATACCTTTTAAAGACTTTTTAAGGTATTAAATGCAGATTTGTAAATTAGAGGTTGACTGATATAGGTTTTTCTAAGGCTGATGCCGATTTTTCAAAAATTTGGTCAGCCGATGGCGATATCTACAGCCAATTTTTGAGGCTGATATTTAAGGCTGATTTTTTTTTTTGTTTGTTTTTAAGCACATTGACTGTAAAATACAACTGAAACACTCAGATATAACTCAGAATTACTTAAGGTATTAAATGCAGATTTGTTTCTTTAAGACTTTTTAAGACCCCGCGGGAACCCTGGTTAAAGAACTTATTCCAGATGAAACATAATCACTGCAGTAATTATCCAACAGAAGGATCTTATCTATTTACTTGCTTATATCCAGATGGGGACTTTTTTGGCTGTGTAAATATACTCTCTATAAAAAGTTGTCATCATATTGTTTAAATATCAAATAAAATCAATAATCAGTATAAAATCTAGGATATGAAAATATGCATTACACAGACAGACAGCATCACTAGACATAGAGGTGAATGTACTGAGCAGGAAAAATGGACTGAATGAACACAAAAGTCCGATGATGAGCACGTAACTGATAAAACCCCAACACATTCTTAGTTTGCTTTCAATTCTTAAGTCTTTTTCCATCTTACCTCTCTCTGAGCCGTGTCAAATTGCCACTCATTCAACTCTCCATCAGTCAGAGCAATGATAACACTGGCCGTTCCTGTAAAACACCAAACATTCATATCCTCTCAAACACATACAGGACGTGCTATGGTGAGCGGTACATGATGGATATAACTTACCATGCTTTTCTTGATAGATCTGTGCATTGGCCTGCAAATGTAAAGACAAAGGGTCAAGATTCGTATAAAATACAAGAAAATACCAGACAGTAGAATCAGCGGACTGGTATCATAAATTTAACACTGTTGATTTCCATGAATTCTGAGCATTTTACATGTTTATAATGACTTTTTTTTGGGATATGAACATATCACCATAGTATCATGGTACTACACTTTATGACATGGTACTGATTCTCCCAAAAAAAAAAAAAGTTTCAGTTTTTTACTCTATGGTTCACATGCAATGATTCATGACAGAATGTATGTCTTTGTGAGTTATATTTAAAACCCAATCCACCAGACTAATAGAGACACTTGCCACTATTCTTACAATTTAAAAACTAACATGCAGTACTGTGCAATTGGTTTGATTAGGTTTGTTGGTTTAGTAAAGTTATTATGACCCCAAATATGCATTTCTCAGTCTCTGTATTAAGATCCAATTCCAATCTTGATATATGGAAAGTATACACAGCAGTAAAAACAAAAAATTCATGAAAAAAAAAAAAAAAAGTTATACTTAACGTGACATCCCTTTGCAGTTAACACATCTTTATTTCTTTGTTAAGTCAATATGAGATTTATTGCATTAATTTTCTGTTTTGTACCAGTTTTCATTCAACACATGTCAAATGTTTCTAACTGTTTGTGCTGCTTCTTGTCATGGGGTCAGAGGTCACACTAAATAGTGACTTTAACCTTTACAACCTATTTAGTTCAGGTTTTTGTGTCTTTTAAAGCTGTGAACATATTTCTTGTATTTTCTTGTTACATCTGAAGAAAAGAGAATGACAAATAAATATGTATGCTCATTTCAACCCTGCAAAAACAACAAAGCTTTGCACAATATTTTACCCACATTGTATGCCTATGGTCATGTGTTGTTTAAGCAGCGATAGGTTTACTTTTGTACAAATACTGCAACAGTTTTTGCTATATATCACCTTAGTTACTATATGACAATATATTGTAATGCCCTGAAATTTAACTCTTGAATAATGATCAGACTGTGTCTCCAGATTCTTGCCAAGTTTTGAAACCTCATGGTGCTTTACTGGTTGTTCCCTTTTCTACAAATATTAGCAAAACTTAACCACCAAAAAGTATTTAATTTAATAATCCAGCAATGCGTTTTTTTTTTTAATCTACAATGCAGACTAAAATACTATGTGCATTTTCAAGGGTTTTATAAAACTTGGTGCAAATTAGTACTCAAGACTTAACATATGAGGCTAGTTTTACGGAGCATTGGCCTCAGCCTTACCATCTCCAAGCCTAGGTTCATAAAAGTGTCTCCTCCAGGAATTACTCTTCTCAGAGCCATTAAGCCTCCATTGATGGCTTCCCTGTGAGGTAAACAGACAAACAGGCTGGTAATGTACAGTGGAAGAATAATGAGAAACTGCCTGCTCCTTAAGTGGTTGATTAAAAATTATTCCATGTACAGTAGATACAAAGAAAGGCAAATGAAGCAGCTTGAGGAGAAGCAATTTTGTGGCTCAAATATCCGAGGTTAGCAATGTGTTGTGGCCAAAGCTGCTCTCAGTGGACTAAATGGACCGCTTTGTCAACAGTCTCCCTCGAGTGGATGAAATTTATATTAAATTAAATTCATAACTGCAAGAAGCCAGACCCAGGAAATTTAGGGATTTAGCAGACGACCTGTCTATGTTGCAAAAAGACCAAGAGAATGGAGTATAAAATCATCTGTATAGTGGTCAGATGTGCCTCTTACCTGTTCTCTGTCAATTTCATGATGATGTTTCCCCGTGTAGAGAACACTATGAAGGACATTCGCAGCATGGGGCTACAAAACACACATTTGATTCACATTAATACAGATGAAAAACAGACAACATCCAAACTCTCCAATGACTGATCTGTATGTACCTGATAAACTTTTCTGCCAGCTGCTCCACAAAGGAGTAAATCTCTATCCAGTGATTTTTCACACTTCCAGATCTGCGAAAAACAACAAAAAAACACAACCATATAAGGGGAAATATGCTGTTGCTGCAGATGTCTAATTATTATCAGTGAATGCCAATACAATCTTATTAAAATAAATAGACCATTACTAGAAAACACAGCCAGATCTCACAGGAAGTTTGGGATTATTCAGAAAATATTTGTCTGATAAGTTACAGCGGATTTGGAGAAACCAGGGCATGTGAGTAAACCTGTGATTAAAAACTCATGTGACCTCCTTTTATATATACATACAGTTTGGTTCTATTAAGTGTTATAGAAAAGTAAAATACAACGACATAAAAGAAAATAAAAAATGAAAAGAGAAACAATAAAAGAAACTAGCTATGTACACTCACATTTACGTAAGACAAACTGTTATTCATTATTACCTGTATATACTTCGCTCTGTTATATTTATTTTTTGTGCTTATTTATTGTTACCATTTTTACTAAGTATTGAATCTTATATTATCTTGGCTTTAATAATAAAATGGGCATTAGTTGATCTCAGCAGTTACACATATACTGTATACCATCATAATCTTGTCTGAATTACATAGTACCTTCTGGATAGAAACCCACACATGCTCTAATCAGTCCTTAAACATCTCTTTTCAACAGCTCAGTCTTATAACTTTGTTTTCATATGTGACATTTTCCATGATTTGCCCCCCACCCCTCCACATTTTTTGTATTTGATTTTTAGGTTCTTTGCACCATCAAGACACTTTCAGATTTAAGTTACTAAACCAGTTTTAATATTCTATAGATGTTGATGAAAAATGTTTTTTTTTTTTTTATGGGATGATATGTTGACAATAGTTTTATACATATGATAAAGCATGAATGTCTAAAGCTATTTTTGACTTTGTAACATCTTTTGAAATTTAGTGGACATTACATAAATGTGATAAGTCTGAGACAAGACTCCCAGTAAGTCATAATTAATCAATTAATATGGAACTGAACACCAAACTAACCATAAAAAACCCACCTAGGGATTATTTTATTATACTGTGAGCTAGTGTTTTACCTTGATGCTACTGACCACTGTAGTTTTTAATAGATTAATCCAGCCAAACCAATTAATCAGTTTATCTCTAATATTCAATCAGTCTATCTCTAATACTCTGTATTCAACTTTATTTAACTATACTCTATATTTTTGACCATTTGCCTGTATAAACCTACAACATCCCCAAATAGAAGACATAATGGGGCATTCCCATACTGTATGTACCTTATTCTCTCTTACATTTCCAACATAAATAATACTTAATTTAGCCCATTTTGGTGAGTCATGTGGTGTAATAGCACATGTAAATCTTAAACAAGTGATATAACTTAACGTTTACTTCACAAAATGGTGCAAAAACTAAAAACAATTTCACTCCTATTTCTGCTAATACTGAACAAAAATACAAATTTATAGGACTATTGTAAATAACAGACATTACATTTGGTTGGTCATATTGCTGGTAATGCTTTTCTACTGTATGTACAAGCTTGGGTTTGTCGCTCTAAGAAGATGCTTCAGGAGCAGCATTAACAGTCACATTACTTCCCCACATTCCTCTGTTTCCTCAGCCAAATTCCATTACAACAGACAGTAACCTGTCAGTGGTGAGGGCTGCTGGTTAGCCTGTTACATGCTGCTGTGTACATGACAGTGTCCTTAATGAAGCCCAGTCCCAGGGGGCTGCTAATGGGAGCTAATTGCTGCTGGGCCAGAGGGTTAAGGTTAGAGAGGGACAGATGCAGCAGTCTGCCTCTAGCAGGGACCATGTAGCAGGCAGCTGGCCTGTATTTCTCAGTGCGTGTGTGTCTGTTATCTGTGTTTGTGTGAGTGGGCATGTGCGTGTGTGACTGTGAGGGGGAACAGATGGTCCCAGTGAGCACAGCCAGTCTAACAACAGGTTGGAGGTCCGCAGAGTGAAAAGACTGTGACATGAACAACAGAGGGACACAGAAGTAGCACCCAGCGGGGGGGAAATGTGAGTGGGAGTTTCTATTGAAGGATGCTGAGACATCAAACAGCAGAGTTACACCAAACTCTGCAAAGGCAGGGCTTTGTAAGTGTGTAACAGGGTCATAAACTGAAAGAAAGTAAGAGCTGGTTGAAATGAGGATGGTTCCTTTGTAGTTAACACTTAAACAGCTGCAATTAGAGATGTGCTTCCTGTTTCACTTTTACATTTTTATGGAAGTGACTGCATGATAAAAAGCCTTATCCAGCAGAAGTCTCCTGGATAAATAAGTTTCCCAACAATCAGCCAGTGCTTAAATATACAGCTTGTAGAGAAAATCTGTTCCAACCCACTACACGGAACAGAAAATATTTACAAAACAAGTATAATCAATAAGGGTGTAAGAAAATATCAGTTCTGCAATATATCACAATATTTCATTTCACAATACTGTATCGATATTAAAAAGTACTGTATCGATATTTTTAGGTATTTATTCAAATGCAGATATTGTGGAGGTTCATTTTTGCTTTTTTGTTTTTCTTTTTTGTATACACTACCAGGCAAAAGTTTGGACTCACCTTCTTATTTAAATGACATAAGATGGACCACAGATGGCCAACAAGTGCTCAGCATCATTTGGAACTCCTTCCAAACTTTTGGAAAACATTTCAGGTGACTACCTCATGAAGCTCATCGACAGAATGCCAAGAATGCACAAAGCAGTAATAAAAGCAAAATGTGGCTATTTTGAAGAATCTAAAATATAAAACATGCTTTGAGTTTTGTCACATCTTTTTAAACTACATAATTCCATGTGTTCATTCATAGTTTTGATGTCTTCAGTGACAATCTACAGTGGAAATAGTCATAAAAATAAAGAAAAACAAGGTGAGTCCAAACTTTTGCCTGGTAGTGTATATTTTGTTTATTATTATTTAACACTCTTTTATTAAGTAATGTTAGTTCCTTTGTTGGGATTGCACAAAAATAATGTTCTGATGTTAGTTCTGAACTAATAGAATATGAACATTTGAGCAGGATCTTAAACTGTAATGTCTGTAAAACATAATTTAAGTTTTAACACAGGAAAATTTTGTGATATAGCATTAGATCCTGTTGTGATCAAATAAAAATGTGTTTAGTATTTGTGCATATTTCTGGTGGAATTCAATTCTTCAAGGAAATCATAATTTTAAAAAAGAAACAAACAAAAAAATTGCCTTTTTAACAGTATCATGATATATCGTGATATATCGTATCGTGATCCCAGTACTGTGATTTGCATTGTATTGCCAGATTCTTGCCAATACACACCCCTAATAATCAACCCTATCAGTATAAACAGACTAATTTTAATAAAGGCTGTTGTTGCAGAAATTATTTGTCATTTAAAATATCAAGATGGGAGAAATTTGTTGTTAGTATACATTATATTAACTCTCAATCAGCCCTGAGCATCATAAAGAGAAGTTAATAATATTACTTATTTGTTTTGTTAGTTTTTTTTGCATGATTTTGCCTTGCTTTCTTTTGTTTAATAGGCTTGTTGGTTTGTTGTGTAATTTGGTTTTTTGTATTGTTTTGTGTGAGTTTTTATGTCTAAGTACATGTTTATGTAAAAGTACAAATAAATTTAAAAAAATATATCAAGATGAAAATTAAGGTAATCAGTGGTCAGTTATCTTTAAAAAATACCAACTATCTACTGCTTCAGCTTCATAAATGTGAACATGTTTTGGGTACTTCATTCAGTTCACTGCCTTGGGTAAATGGTATATAATGTATATCTTTATTTTATTGCACTTTATGGATTGAAGCAAAATTAAAATGAAAGACAAACTGAGGAGAGTAATATTTATCTGCGGCTATAAATATAAGTCAGTGCATATGATGTAGACAGTATTAAACATGTGTCTACCATTTAAACTGACGTTTTCATGCATCACATTTATAATGTAAACAATATCTTCACCACTTGCTTTTTTAGACGCAGGGCAATCCTGCAATTTTCTTTTCCCTTCTCTTATATATTACAGTGGCATCTAGTTTTCTGTGCAATATTCGCTCTCTGAAGTACTAACTTCAGAGAAAAATATCTGCTCAGAACACATTAAACATAACACCTATTATTCTATTTGTGGGCTACCAAAAAGAGGGGGAAAAATGCAGACTGGAATTTGGTCTAGGTCAGACACTGAGTGAAGGAATGCAGGGAGCTGATGGTGCTTTCGTTTTTCTAATTTTCATACATGTACAGAGATGCTTCCAGTAGGAAACGCACACATTCTTCACTCAATATGCCGCAGAAAACTCTGGACAGCCAAATAAACTAATACGTAATGACCAGTGTTTGAGACATTCAGCCTCTCATTCAGGACTTTACACTCTTCTCTATCACTGAAGCATAAGATCAGGTCATTGTCTGACATTTAAGAGCTGAAGAGAAGCCAGCAAATCTGTGCCATCTCTGGAGAAAGAGCAGTAGCTTCCTGAAGGCCTGTTGAAGCATGCAGGTCCAGACAGGCAAATAAACAGAAGCGTACCAGAGGCCTGGCCATGTGTGCTACACTCCCCAGGCTCCTACTAAACTTTTTCAAACAAAGGGTAAAGACTGAAGAACGGGTGACAGATGCTGCCGTGGACGACCAAAATCAAGTGTGTGGAAATGTCACTCAACACGTTTACCTTGCAGTCTGTAGTGAGCACAGGGTAACCAAGGACATGACTTTATAAAATACTTCACACACAGATTCAACTGTTTTGCTGCTTCACCACATGAGAAACAAAGTCGCTTGTGCCTTTAAAACTCATTACCCTTTCTTCATGTTATGGTTCTTCCCAAATATGGGCAAGAAATTCAACCATACCTTATGTTTTGTCAGTCTTTTTCTCTCTCTCTCAAGTGCTCACTTGGCATGTTTTGACATGACTGATTGTTTTGTGTCCACGTGCATAATCTCACCTTGCAACAGGAGCCAAGATATGACAAAAATGCCAATTATGATGTCTGAGCAGCTGTGAACACTGCGCTGTCTGTGACCACTCGTCCAACATGCAGGTCCAGACTCATACATGATGTTTTCCAAAAAGTGAAAAACCCTTAACATCCTACTATGATGAGATTTACAAGCATACTGGTGGGTCAAGGAGAGACATGACAGAGATACTATAAAGCTGAAAGAAAAACTAAAAGGAATTTCCAAAAACCTGGCAAATGAAATTTTGCTCTTATGGAAGGCTTTGATACATTATTATAAGTACATTTATATAAATCATTGATGATAATATTCATTACCAACAAGTAACAAAGTATTATTTTGTGTATGCTCCTATAATCTATAAGGTGATATGTTTTTTTTTTTTCCCTAAACCCACCACCACCACCACCACCACCACCACCCTTCTTCGGAGGACTATTTTATTTTTAATTACAGCTTGTGTTTTAAGTAACAATCTCCAACTTCATACTCACATGTTCATTCATTTCTTGCTTGTAAACATATACATAGAGGGAGGGCTCATATAGCCCAAAGTGTACAGAGACAGGACAAGACAAGACAGTGGTACAAGCCAGACAAGACAAAAAGAGATACCGATTACATATTCATCATCATCATAAGTAGGGGTGTAAGAAAATATTGTTTCTGCAATATATCGCAATCTTTCATTTCACAATACTGTATCGATATTAAAAAGTACTGTATCGATATTTTTAGGTATTTTTTCAAATGCAGATATTGTGGAGGTTCATTTTTATTTTTTAGTTCTTCTTTTTTGTTTATATTTTATTTATTATTATTTAACACTCTTTTATTAAATAATGTTAGTTCCTTTGTTGGGGTAGCACAAAAATAATGTTCTGATGTTAGTTCTGAACTAATAGAATATGAACATTTGAACAGGATCTTAAACTGTAATGTCTGTAAAACATAATTTAAGTTTTAACACAGGAACATTTTGAGATATAGCATTAGATCCTGTTCCGATCAAATAAAAATGTGTTTAGTATTTGTACATATTTCTGGTGTAATTCAATTCATCAAGGAAATAATCATTAAAAAAAAGAAACAAACAAAAAATTGCCTTTTTAACAGTATCATGATATATCGTGATATATCGTATCATGACCCTATTGTGATTTGTATCGTATCGCCAGATTCTTGCCAATACACACCCCTAATCATAAGGTGATATGTTGTTGTCACATGCAAATTGACAGTTTTTGATTTAACATGCATAAAATAACTCTAGGAAGTGCCATTAAATTATATCATTGGACATTATTTCAGTTTCTAATAAGTTTCATTGTTTTACTTATGTTGTGATTGCATGTAGAGTTAGAAATCCAATATATATACATAGTTTATAATAAATACACTGTTGTTAAAGTTGGAATAATTTTGTTTTCAGACACATTACTCTTTTTACATACCGAGTCCTAGTTACAGCTTATTTATCAAGAATAAATCACAGTCACAATCATGAAAACAGGTAACAAATATTTGATTCTAGCTTTATGAAGAACAAATCTTTAATCTTAAAATACACATCTAGTGTCACTGCCCCTGTGATGGTTTTTTTTTTTCTTTCATCTCATCGGATTGATCTAGTTTTATGTTAAGATGTCCAACTTCCTACAGAACAATACAGAGCCTGCCTCCAGTGTCTGGTTTGCCCGGTCAGGATGCAGTCAGCCCACAGCAGATGCAGAGCACAGGCTGCAGACTGTGGGGCAGCTGCTGCAGCTGTGTCCGCAGGCGTCATCAGCCTGAAACTCTATCCATCCTACTCGCCCTGCCCACATCCCGTGGGTAAGGCTCTGTTTGCTTCTCCACCATGAACCGGACCAAATATTATACTTTATATTATTTCTTATATTTATCTTCTGATTCAGTAACAGTGTTGCATTGTTTACCTTTACTTAAAGACACATGAACATTAGTGGATGGAAAAGTGATTTTGGATTTGCATAAGCTCCAAAACTAAACAAAACCTTTTCTGTCTTATTTAAATGGGCTTTGTTAAACATCAAGTTACAGAAGCTGGGTGATGGAAGTCAGACTTGTACATGCTCATGCAGGGTTAGGACACCTTTTCTACAACCATTTTAACACTGATTTTGACTGATGCGCTCCGCGTTTCCAAACAACTGGGCGGTTGCATGGCAATGCGCAGCGACGAGAAAGTAACAAAGCCATAAATAATATCGGACACTCACTTGTCCAGAACAAAATAGAGGTCGAAGGCTCCCTGACAGGATCTCTCCTCCTCCTCCTCCTGTTGCTCTCCCTGCAGCTCTCCTTTCACCGACGCATCAACAATGAAAAGTCCCAGCAAAGCCAAGGCGAGGAACATGCGAGTGTGTTTCCTCGCCATCTTTCCCGGTTACTGCTCACTTCACCAACACTGTGACAACACTGAAGATCCTCACATTTTCACTATTCTCGGTTTCTAAATCGACCACATACGTAAAGGGCTTTGTTTCTCGACGTTTGGTCTTGTCAAGTTGTTTGCATTCAGGCTGCAGGAGGGTTGTTCAGTGTCGTTCAGTTAAGCCGGGCTCTCCAAGTCTCCCCTTTCAGCTGGGAAAAAAAATGCACTGAAGCAGAGCAGGATGGAGGAGAGGAGCGACACCCAAGGAGAGACACAAAACTCCACTTTTCCACCAAAAAAAAAGAAAAAAAGAAAGAAAAAAAAAAAGCCCCTAAATAGTGGAGAATAATGTGCACATGGCTATAGGATAGATAATGTAAAAATAAATAAATAAATAAAAAACTCAACAAAACTCAAATCTTTGCATGTCTTAAATTACACACTTTTGACTTAAAATACAACAGCAACATGTACAGAGAAATAACTGAGTCTATTGTTAGATTTGTTTAAGTTATAAATATGAAAATGGTAATATCTATGTAATATGAAAAGATCTGCTGGTTTACTGTAATGAATACCATATTTCCAACCAACCATTGGGATAAAGACGCTTTGAGTAATTACTTGGTAATTTGATATAGTTCAGAGTTGTTGCCGTTTGAAATAAGGGCCACAGAGGACGGTTCAGGCATTCACCCCAAATGAAAAACAGAGGAACTGCAGAACCGCAATCTAATCATGGCTTTTGATTTATATCGATCCCTCAGAGGATGAGATAGTAATTTTTTAGCCTCTTGATTGTCATCAAACTTGCCAACATGTGATGTGATAATCTCCTCAAATCCGAGGAAATCCAAAACAGGATACAATATATTTTTATTCTGTAATTGACTCGTTTTACTTTAACCACAGTGAGTGCACATTTAATGTCCCCAGCAAAGCTTTTATGTTCCCACTTTCTCATTATAGAAAGTTGGCTCGGTACCCACCCAAACCAAGGCTTTGATGCAGAATAATCCATTAAATGCTCATTAGACAAAAAACATTTAGTTTATGAATAATGCATTTGCCCGATGGGCAAACCTAGACCACCCCGCATCATGTCATGCAACCTGATAGTGGCCAATTTTGCAATTTCCCATTATCCACATTTGCCACTACAATTTCAAGTACTTGATTAACTCTTATGGCTGGAGATATTGTTTCCAGTAACGTGACCAAAACTGCATTTAAATGCCACATTACTTATAGACTGGATATCCTGGGCACAGTATGGATATCGCAATTAGTGCAGAGGATTTCCCTTGAAACCATTATGCTGACAGACAAAAGGATGTTGGGATAGTGGCTGAAGCGCGTCTATAAAGACTAATCTAACTAATTGCAAGCAGGAAAAAAGACTTACTCCAATCTAATGTATTTGTTAAATTCACTGTAAGCTACAGTCCTGATTCAGGACTTAAACTGGGATCAAACAGCGGATGTTTACGTCGTAAACGTTTGTCTCATTATGATGCACAATAGACTGTTATGAGCAGCTTCAAACAAACCCAGGCCACAGACCCGCACAACGCATTACTGGTCAAATTAACAATGTTTTCTGCCAGGCACTGATCCTAAAGGTCTAGCTCTTTTTCACTGAACAGACTGAAAGGACTGTAACTCAGACGAGAGAGAATTTGACAAGGAGCTTAATTCAACGCGCTTGTGTGCGTGTGTGCGCGTGTGCGAGGGCGCGCGCGTTTATATCAATGCGCCACGCTTCAATGCGCTCTCTGAAGGGAATAAGTGGGAGTGGGTGCGGAGAGGGGACGCCAGTACGGAGGATTCAGTCGGATAAGTAACTCGTCCTGCAGTCACCGAGAAACGAAAGCGCATCCTTCCAGAGGTCCGCTGCACCTGCTCCAACTTACTGCCACTCGGCACAACCTCCTCCTCCATGTCCAGCGGGTAAGTCATCATTCAGCACGACTAACAGCTTCATTCTGCATCCATCACGTCAATGCATTTCTCTTTAAATCTCGCTTAAGTGTTATTTTGGTTTGGAAATTTTACATTTTCAGATTGGCATCATTCTAATTTTATTAGGCCTCTTATGATGCACGGTCAACAGCTAAACATATTCTTTAAAATAACCCCTACAACAATACTCTTATTAAGAATTAAACTGTCAAAATATGTGCGTGTCAATATTGTTCATGAATTAGAATAACCGTACTGAACTTATTCTGCACAGAGCAGGCTGTTGGACTCCACAGCAGATGGGGAGACAAAAGGAGAATCCAACTGAAAAACTGAGACAAAGGATGTTAGAAATCATTTTGCTTTGGCACCGACTGTGCTCACTTCACAGTTAAGACTCTAAATTTGCAGAGGAAACGTGTAAAATACTGTTGCTCAAATAATTGTTTTCAATATTGCATGTAAGATTATTCAGTGGGTTTTACAGCATCTGATTCCTGATGAACCTACAGCTGATATCAGATATCATTAAACCGATATTTCATTTCAGTAGCTTGATTATTTGCTCGGTTTTCCCTAGAAATATATATTTTTAAAAAATATGTTTCCTATATTAGATGAAATCTTCGTTGCTATAATGGTATCAGTGCTGGCGTCGGGCCTCCTGGCTTTACCTTTAATTTCACACAGTAATTCTAAAACAATGAAAATCAAAATTATTTCCCTGATATTTAATTAATAATGACCTGTGTGTCTTATTATAGCCCAACGATGGAACACTCTCTTCTGCCTCGGTCCATGTGGACTGGTGACAGTAAATTCCTCCAGCATCCAGCGGATCTCTACACCAGTGTGGTCGTTACGCGCAGCATCCCTGCAGGCACGTGCTTTGGTCCATGCGTGCTCCAAAACACTTTCTATGACACCATCGCCTTCATAGCGCAGAAATCCTGCGACAAGAGAACTAAATCCTATGTGTTTCGGGTGAGTTCCATGGCCATTTATATTCTACGAGAAAAGTATCATGAAACAGGTTTGCTTTAGTTATTGTGTGATTTGAGGACAACTGTCATTTGTGTGTGTTTTTATTTATTTATTAAAATAAGCACTCATGTAATTTACCTTTTATACTTAATTTTGTGTTCTTGAATTCTATGTTAAAGTGGGCAATATTTTAAAACATAGGTGAAAAAATAAGTGATTTATGATGGTTTTACTATTTACTATTACCACCTACTTTTACTATTTTAAGGATTTCAGGCTTTCAAAAAAATAAATAAATAAATAAATAAAATAAAATAAAATATAAATAAAAATAAATAAAGTGAAAATGAGGAAAGGTTCGAATGTGACTTGACTTGTGTATTAAGTAAAAATGGGGCTGTTTACCGTCAACAGGTGGACCCTGAGGCCATGCGTAATTCTGCACTGCTGATGTCGTGGTTGCGGCTAGTGCAGGCTGCGCGAAATGAAGAGGAGCAGAACACTGAGGCCTTTCTGAAAGCGGGTCAGCTGTATGTACGGACCACCAGGGTCATCCGGCAGGAGGAAGAGCTGCTGGTGTGGTATGACCAGGAACTGTCTCACCTGCTGGGCTTCACAGACATGAGCAGAGGATCAAGTGAAGGTAAAGGCGCAATGATCAGAATATACCACGACCTCTGAGATTCAACCAGGGTGGTGAAATTAAATACAAATATAAGAAAAATATGGTCTATTAATTGCAATATCATTAAGATTGATGTGATGTCTCTTGCAGACTTCAAATGTGGAAGATGTAACCAGTTGTTCAAGAATGAATACCCTTTCCTGGCTCACTGCCGATTCCTGTGTACCCAAGTCAAAAATGACACCTGGAACCGTGAGGTCTACGAGTATAAACCCATGGAAACTAAAAGGCAACACCGTGTAACAGATTTCCACAACATAGCCAGAGATTTGGAGCACAAAAAATCTGGCAGCAGCGAGGATGCAGAAATTTCCCCAAAGAAAAGGAAATACGAGGAAACATTTTGTCCCAAAGCTCGGAAAACAGTGTTGTTAGAAAAAACTAATATTTCAAATGATGCCAACATTACTCAGCTGATTAAGGGCTACGAACAAACAGCAGCAGACGCATCTGGCTCTACTTTAAAAGTCAAGACAGATAAGACCAAGCCGGATAATATGGGATGTAAAGCAGATGTTATTCCTGAAGCTGATGAAGCCAAAGGACTTTTTACGCACGGCAGAAAGATGGACACACTGTCGGAGACGGGGGAGAGCTCTGGTGTGCACTCTAGCAGCAGCAGTGCGTTTTCTCTGGTCATGTCTAACAGTCAGCCTGAAATGAAAAGTGCTTTTTGTAAACCGAGCAGAAGAACTTCTCCCAGTGAGGCCACAGCGCACCTCACTAGCGCTACAACAGCCCCCTCTAGCTGCCTCGAGGAAATAACCGATGGCTTCACCTCCAGGACTATTATGGGATACAACAACCTGATGGCATCCAATATCCTGAGCGGTGATTTACAGACTGTGCCCTCAACCGTTACCTTGAATGGCGCTTTCCATTACGCACCGGAGCACTGGTCCAGGAACATCGGCGCGCAGCTCCAAACCACATCCTCCCTCACCATCCTTCCTCCGACTTTCACCTCCTTCGGCGTTTCCGTGCAGAACTGGTGCGCTAAATGCAACCTGTCCTTCCGCATGACCTCTGACCTCGTGTTCCACATGCGCTCCCATCACAAAAAGGAGTTCGCCGCCGAGTCTCAGGTGAGAAGAAGAAGGGAGGAGAAACTCACCTGTCCGATCTGCCATGAGTACTTCCGGGAGCGGCATCACCTGTCCAGACACATGACCTCCCATAACTGATGAGGAACCAAACGGACAAAACTGTATTTATTCCACACATGACGCTATATTTAACAAGATTAGACGTAAAATTCACGACAGGACATTGGTGTGTAACAGTGAATGTAGGTAGATGTAAAGAAAAATGTAAAACGGACAAACACGGACATCACAGCTTGTCCACTAGATGACGATAGAGGTACGTGTAAGCTTATCTTAACTGCAGTTGTCTGTCATTTAGTCCAGTATGTTCGGCTGATGATTATTTGTGCCTTACGGAACTCAGGATGGACCAGGACTGAGTGATCTTGAGGACAGCTCATGATTGTCGTAAATATCTTGACGCGATCTTATTTAACAGCTTATCCCTTATATGCTTTGTACAGGCGATGGTTGAGTGTGTTTGCGCACTCGTGTTCCAAACTAAAATAATGAAAATGAAAACAATGTGTCGGGTTTTTTTTCACCCTCATCTTCGATGAAGTCAGGTAATTGTGTCAGGTTTTTTTTTTTTTTTTTTTTTTTTTTTAATGTCAATAGGAGGCTACTGAGACTTTAGAGTCTTTATCATTAACCCATAAACACCCAGTACTACTTTTCTGGCAGTTCCCAAAATAATTTTTGCCTCTATTCAACCTGTCCTAAGTGAATTATCACCATTTATTGTAATATTTTCACTGTAAATCGTCTTTTTTCCCATATTTAATTTAGATATTCATGAAAAGTCACAATGAATTCAAAGTTATTTGTATCAAAACAGAGAAAACTAAATAAAAAGTGGCTTTTTCAGCTAATATATTCTTAATTGAGCATAAAACAAGTGTCTCCATCTACTGTCATTGATCAAACTCTTTACTGGTGAATCAATGTTGTAGAAGATGACGGCGTTTCCACTTTCACTACAGAGTCTCTGAACATTTGATGACCATGAAAAGATGACAAACTGCATTTTGCACCAATTATTCACATGTATTAACAGGATTAGTGGATCAACATGTATTAAACATTTTAGATCAGTAGATGCTTTTGGTTGCCAGTGGATGTTTGGGTCTTTATGGGTTAAAAATACCCCCTGCAGACTTCAGATACTAGAAAATAGAAGAAACATATTTTCTTTTGCCTTCCCTTATGCATCAGACAGAATAAGAGGTTAAGTTTTTATATAAATGGTGCAACAGTTGACTCACTTTAAGAAAATGTGCTCACAGGCTGTGGAAAACAATGACAGCCTTTTAGTTTCAGACTCAAAGAGATCACATTCCAGTTTAAGACATTTCTTGGTTATCATTCATCTTCCAACCTGCATGGGGTCCGCGCAAGCCTGCTGCTTATTTTTTGTGATTTTATGTCTCTCCACCAAAACAATGGACTTGCGGTCCAGCCAGGTCAGACTAAGGACAGATGGACATAAATAGCCCTCTCTGTTGCAGGTAAATGAGGCAGGAGAAAGCATGAAGTTCATGGGAAAGTCAAGTCTGAACCCGGTTCAGTCTGTCTGTAATGTAAGCACAGATGCAAACTCACTCATACGACTGTCATCTACTTTTATTAGTTCATTTTACTGATTCTCCACATGTCAACTCATTAAGCTTTCAACACATTCACTTAATGGATATTTTGCTTTTTGGAATCACTTGTTTCAGTATTATCCCTACACCACAATGAATAATATGGACAAAAACAGCTATATAATTTATCATTTGGTTATACATCAATCTATGTTTAGCACAAATAATACATTTTCTATGGTCTAAATTGAGTGAGAATCTATAATTCCTGTTTCTTAATTTTAGTTTTGATCTTTAACAGTTCTTCCACTTTCTAAAAGGAAAAAAAGATATTTTCAATAAAATACCCAGTGGCCCTTAACATTAAATGGGTGATTATGAGTCACTATATTGTAGCTTTGTACTGACGAACAGAGCTATTAGTTCTATGAGCGCGGTAATCGTGAGGAAAAAGGCATTTCAGCCTGGACACAGAAAATCCTCTGTTGTCCAATAATGGCTGTATTGCTCGCCTTTAATTGAACAGTCATCATGTGGAAAAACAAATATTGTTCTTGGTTCCCTACTTGCCTCGTTTCGTTCTGGCTTTTAGGCATACTGGGGTCTGAAAGCGAGCCTAGACTACTGTGGTTTGCTCGACTGGAATTGACCATTGTAAGTACTCTCCTGTGACTATGATTGCGGTTGACATCAGGTTCACTTTGCAACAGCAGACTGTGGGTCAGACTGTAAAGGGATCAGCCGGGAAATGAGGAAAAAAAAAAAAAAAAGAACCTGGATGTGTCATTACTGTTGAGCCAGCCTGCATTTGAGAATAAAACATCTATTAATGTAAACATGATTTATAATAGCCCTAATTACAGTCATCATTATAATTTACATGGAGGTTAAACCCAGAGAACGTGCCTTGGTAAAAAGGTTTGTAGCTGAACGTTTCCGTCTTCAAACTGGGAACAAACCAAATCATACATCTTGTATTTTAGACACCGTTCTCTCCCTCCCTTTTTATCTTGGACATCTGCAACTATGGATTAAAGATAATCTTTTTGAGGTCATGATAATCCTCATCATTGCATGTTACAGCACATATTTAACAGCATCACTCTCTAGTGTTACTTGTATGCAGGCGACGCACTCTCCTTTTCACATAAAATAAACACATTTAACTTTTTGTGATTACCAAAATAATAAAAATGACCTCACACATTTTCTTTTCTTTTTACTCTTATAATGTATGCAATGCAGAAGGTAGAGACTTGCAGTCTACGTTATACATCTGCATCCATATAAGCTGACAGCATTATCCAGCATTATACTGTAACTACAACAGACACATTTTTGTTCCTTTATACTCCGTGGTTACCAAAGATCTTTGTCACTGAGGCAAATTTGCTGTCCAGTGTTTGCTACTTCAAAGCATACTGTTGTTGCAAACAGATGTGGTGCTCTGTGCCAACTTCTATAGACTTGAGGCAAACAACCACAGACTAATGGGTTAATAATCAAAAGGTGTGCCATCATTTCACCATCAGTTTGACACACTATTTAGGCAGTGCCTGGGTTTGTCTCCTCCTACTTGGAATAAAAGTGACAAGTGGCTGAGATCATCTTCCTTTAAACATCTGTGTAAAAAAAGGGGCTATTGAGGAGAACATCCTGCACTTGAGTTGTTTTTCTTTAGAACGTGAGGACAGATGGGTAGAAAAGAGGAAGTGCATCATGTTTTGAAGTTCAAGTGCCTGTCGTCCTAATTGGCGCATGCCTGCTTCCTTCATCAGCCATTACTCCACAATGGCCGCATCAGCCACATCATTTTCTGGACAGCATCAACAGCAGCCTTTGGTGTGGGGTAATAATGGCTTCAAGGAGCTTTAGGGGAATGTTAGCTATCTTTGAGTCAAACCTTCCTGCCTTTGTACTGAGTTATTTTGGAACAGCAGTGCCCTTTCAGATTTGTTTAGACAAAAAAGCTCCAAAGAATCAAACACGATAGCCAGTAAAGACCAAGAATAATACACACTTTATCAAAAAATGTTCCAACAAGAGTATTTTTTTGATTAAATTACTTTTTATTCTAACATATAAATGCCTACTTTTTCATAATTTAAACAAGACACATGTACAAAACACAATTTCAACTAAAATAGAGTAATACACAATCTTGTAACCTTGACAAAGTAATGTCAACAAAGTTTCACATTCAAAAATAGAAAAATATTTCTGGTTTCATTCCTGAAGTGTTATGGGGGGAGGGGTGTATGTAAATGAATTCCAGATGCTCTCTGCAACTCATTGGACACTTCCTTTTTAAGATATACAGAGCAAGACATCTTGCCCCATCTTGCAAACACATTAAAATTGCATGTATGTACAATGTGGGATATAATTAGCTTAAAATTAAAAACAGATGTACACAGTATATCAAAATGTTTCATAATCTGTCATCTGTATGTGACTTTGTAAACTGCCTGACGACACATTGATAAGTCTTTCATTTATAGCCTTTATGTCTCCAGACAGTATGAACATAAACCCACTGTGAGCTGGTACAAGTACTGAACATTCTGAGATAAAAGGGAAATGTTCCTTAAAAGCTGCTGTCCATGAAATCCTCAATATTACATCAAACACAGAATCAAAACAACTGGGCTTCTGACACATGTGGAGCCCCGACTTTACATGTGTGACTCTGTTCCTCTTTGTAAGGCAGACGCCAGACAATGTGGTTCTTCAAGTCTGCTGCCGCAGGACAAAAGAGATGGAAGTGATTTCTCTACAGCCTATGTTCCTTAAGGAATAACGACGGCCAAAGTGACTTTGTTTCTCCCAGTATTAAGAAACCACTGAACAAACAGAGGTTCAGTTCAATCTCTGTTAGTCCTGTTGTTTGCGTCCCTCCACATCCACCCTGCTTTGTCCTTTTCCCTCCCTTCCTATCTGCAGGAGCAGGACTGGACGGACATATTGGGGTAAACTTTCAGCACTGGGTTGCTGGATTCATCCTGGTAGAGCACAGCCAGAGGACTCATCTTCTCTGGGACACAACAGGGCTCTGGAACCCCAGGGATGATCCCAACAGCTCGAACTATGCTCTGGATGGTGGCATGGTTAGACGGCCTCACAACCTGGAAGAGTTTGAGCATAAAAAGTTAAAACATGAAAAGGAGAAGGTACTGTATTTAAGAAATAGCTCTGATCTACCCATTTGTACCCATGTGAGATGCTGTGCTCCTACCTACCTTGGGCATGGGAAATCCGCATGTGCCAGCACAGTAGTAGGCATCAAACGCCTTGGGTGCAATGACCCATTCACTCCAGCCAATATCTGCAAAATCCACTCGGAGGTTCCTTCTGGAGCAACTTCTGTGCTGGGTTTCACCCCACTGCCTCCGTCTGGCCTTTCGCATTGTTTTTTCATCAAAATTCAGAACAGGTGATTGAGGGTTTGCACTGGCCTTGTGCTTTTTCCCATCACTTCTCTGCTCGTCCTTTCGCTCATGGCCTATAGATGGAGTGGGAATGTCTTTGTTGCTAGGCTTTTTCGCACTTGATTCATCGAGGTGATGCCCCTGTGATGTTCTCTCTGCTTCTCTGTGAGCCTCAGATTCTTTTCTGTGATGTGTTCCTTTTCCTTTCTCCATACCTTCTTCCTCATGGCTCTTTCTTTTCTTTTCTTTCCTTCCTGATTTCAGCTTTGGTTTGAATGCCAGGTACCAAGTGCTTTCCCAAAGGTCATCCTTCCTGTATCCATCAGGCTTGTACTCAACCTCAGGCAGCTCATTGTTCTGAATGGGGTCAGGGAGCAGAATGGCTTCTCTTCTCACACGTCCTTTCGACTCTGGTGAGGAATTAGGCTTGTGCAGGAGGTGAGAGGACGGTGAGGAATGTGAGGGCTCTCCTCCCTCAGGGGATGGGTCATATCTCTGAAGGCTTGCAGCCACGCTGTTGGGCTCCATCAAAGCTTGGTCATTGGCATAAAGTAAAAGGTAGGGCAGATTGCCGACAGACAGCACCTCCTCTGGTTTCCTTTGGTACTGCTGCCCAAAGTCCAACTCCACTGATATTAGAAGATGACCCTTGTCCTGTGCCTCTTTTATGACCTGGGTCACATCTTTCATCTGCCACACCCCTCTCCTGTGGGGGTGGAAGGTTACATTGCCTAGAAAAGACCCCTTTGACCTAGAGCTGATCTCTGACCCTGAGGAGACAGAGCGAAGGAGCAGGCTGATGGACGGAGAAGGGTGGATGTCTGAAGAATGGCAAGACGGGCCCTTAAAGCGTTTACAGAACCACGGTTTTTGAGGAGGACGTCGCTCATGCAGGAAGTGAAATGTAGCAGACAGGATGACCTCTGAGTCCTGAAGGGTTGTAAGGTTTAGCCAGTACACTGTCCTGTGATCAGAAGAATCTGCAAAGACAATAAATCAGTCAGTCAGCTGGTCCACTAAGAAACACGACAATGAAATATGCTCTCTTATACTAATTGAATAAGGTGTAATCAACATTAATTGTTATATTTCTTCAAGCCTTTTTTTTAAACTGACTTCTGCACATAGGTGTTTGTGTAATTTTCTTTGTATGTTAGCAAATTAATGAGACTTTGTTGTATATCCATGGCTCTTTGGTTGTTGTGCAGGCTCACACTGATAAAATATGAAGATGATGCAAGTATTTAACAATAGAATCATATGAACCATCTTTAAAGTCACTGTTTTGAACCATCCCAAAGTAGTTGTCAATGGTTTTAAAACTTGATTATATATTATTTTACTATTTAGCAAAAAATATATTTTTTTAAAGGACCGACATCATGATCAAGTCTTACAATAATGATTTAGGAAGAGGTATCATATGTTCAATACCAGTCCTTGTTGAATGACTGCATCAGTGCTTGTAGAGTATTGGAACTCTGGAGGATTTCAGAAGGAGGACCCAGACTCTGGGGATCTGACTGGTAGAGGTGGAGGGGTCGAGCAGAGAGGTACATATTCACGATGAACATTAATTTCAACAGCAGAGTTATTGTTCATTGTATAAGAGTTCAGCGGAAGCAAGGACTGACTCAAGAGATATACTTTACCTCGGATCCAGCCTGCATATGGAAATGCTTACCTCAGTTACTCTTAAAGCTTCCCCTAAGTCTAATACAGCCAGCACTGTCTGCCCAGACACCAAGACATAATCAACTGTTTTAACAGATCTTACATTGTTGTGAAAACTCTCTTACATCTCTTCTTGAATTACACTCAGCCTCTGCAGTAAAAATACACACGTGTTATGATATGCCATTTGAGAACTATGTAGGATATAAATGTCTATGAGTTGTGTTTTTAAAAACAGCATCAGACAGAGGAGAACGGCTGTGCTGTAAGCCTCTAGACTCCAGGACGTGGAGGCACACATGTCCTGTAGCCACAACAGGAACATAGAAGCCACGACAATGACCCTCTGCAGCGCGTAAAAGCTCCTGCGGTTTTACTGTACTGAAGTTGGGCATTGCTCGCAGGGCATCCGCAGCATTCTTGCGCATATTCCGCGTCTGTCTGCGGTAATTGATCGGACACCAGGCAGGCGAGGCACAGCTGTAGCTACAAACACAATGTGCCATGGGGCGTCCTAAAATCATTTAAATACATTCTCAGACTGTTCCAAAACAATCCAACCTATTTAGGGTTGTGCCATACTGAACCAATGAGTGATTGTACTTTTAATAACCATCCAGAGAGAATCAGTGGAGCTGGCATTTATTTTGCGCTTTTGTATCGGATTATTGTTAAAATAATGGCACAAAAGACCACATTGTTTGCGTTTTGCTATAAAATACAATTTAGTCGATAATGCGTAAACACACCTGGGATGGCTCTGAAACTTCTGACAGTGTTTCCTTCCCTGAGGCGATTTTCTCTGTTGTACTTCTCGTACAGTTTAAACATGTGTTTGGAGAGCATGTCCTGATCCAAGTCATCTGAAAACGGATCCAACAAGGACTGGAGGACGCTCCTGTCTTGCGCGCCCCCAGAACTACCTTTCACGGTCCAAACCGATGCGACACCCAGGAAACAATTTACAATCAGGAACAGGTGCGTAGAGAACATCTTCACAGCTGCAATTTACGCTGAAATAGATGGAAATTGAAAATCCCAAAGAGTGCAGCAAAATGTTCAAAACTATCCAAGGTCGACTCTAAAGATGTGCCAAATATCCGGACTGAAAACCTGGTGCGTAAACGTTTCACCTCTTCGCTCACTTTCCGCTTTGAGCCCGGTGAGCAGCAGTCTGTGTCAGAGTGTGACAGACGTGGATGCAGAGTGGGTTAGTCCGGGCAACAGTTGGAGCTGCTACTTTTACATTTGCGTCTGTGTGACCGCCAGAGGCTTGAGGGGGTTATAGTGGAGCGGTGAGAGGCGCTGACGTATACTCCTGTCAGCCAACGAGGTCTCTGCAGAGCACACAGCCAGAAGTGGAGGTCAAGATGCCGAACCCCCCCTCCTTCTCTTCCTGGTGATGATAATATTAATGATGATGACTTCCTAATGATATTTTACTTTATAATTTTGCTATAATGGCAACATGTATCTGCTGGCTTGGCACAGTTTAAAAACAGATCTTTTTACTAATCTTGGTCAAACAAAGCTTCTCTTCAGACACTGATTTTATTTGCAGGCATAGTCACTCCACCTCACAATTTCCAGCTCACCACATTACTTCCAGTAAGTGCTTTTGACATGGTCTCAGTCACACATAATTAGCATAGAAACACCTACAATAATAGTCTGACCAACCACCCAAGGGCTATTGTTAGTGACAGTGATCCCCATTTTGGACATTTGTGTGTATTGTGTAAGAGAGAGTGAGGTTTGCTGTGAGGGTTTGTGGTGTAACTGTGAGATGAGACTTTTTATTCATTGCAAACAGAACATGACATCTGAGGGAGTTGCTGGTTTCAAACTCACTGTTGTGTTTAGTCTCTGGTGTGTATGTATTTTATATGTGCATGTGTGCATATGAGTTGTTTCCAGTGTGTGTCTCTGATGTCTGGAGCTCTGTACCAACAATGCTTGTTTTGTGGAAGTGGTGGTCTCCAGCAGAGAGGCTGTAACTAGCTGGGCCTCTCGGGTCACTCTGCCGCTATACACACAACCTCACACACACACAGACATACACACACTTGTATGCACGAGCATACATACAGAGCTACTAAGTACTTTTCTGGCCCACAAGGGCCCCACTGGATACTCCTTTTCACTATGTTCCACACCAGCGACAGGTCTTAAATCTGGACTATTCTCAGGATGTGTTTCACTGTGTGTGTGTGTGTGTGTGTGTGTGTGTGAGTGTGTGAGTGTGTGTCAGTGCAGCCGTGATTTCTATAGATTTGGGAATGTAAATCTGCTTATATACAGTCACTTGCAGGGACGCAGCTCCCTTATGGGAACAAAAAGTAAGTCCCCATGACAAAAATCTTTAAATTATGATTAGTTTTAATGTCTGGGTTATGTTAGGGGAACAAATGGAAACACAACATCTGTGTGTATTTGTGTGTGCATGTGTGATAGTGTTATAAGGGCGCTGCTGAGTGGCATTCTTCATGGTTTTATTGCACACAAACACATTTTACTTCAGCCTTTAATACTGTGCCATATAATACTCTTTTGGAAAAACACATCATGATTAATTACTGTGGTTGTTTACATGAATACATGCCATATCCTCTGTCTTGGTTATTGTCATCTTTAAAACATTTCATGAGGGAAATCCAGTGGCATCTAAATATGACCCCTCTGCAAAATTTCACCACTGGCTTCACAATCTCATACTGAACAATTTATAGTTGTTTTTTAATGTAATAATTCTTGAAACCAGATAATAATTGCCTGGTTGTGAACTGACACCCTTTGTTATTAACATGCCATTTACCCCTATGACAGTATGGCAGTGTCACCCTGCTGTTCTCTTAAATACCACATGAAAATGAACACATACTTGCTCATTTTACACATTTCACCCAGCTCCGGTGGTTTTAATGGTAGTCTTTTTAAAATGCATGAATGTACATTGAAATATTTTATAATTTTAAACAGTCCAACATTTGTAGATGCAGATAGAAACAGAGAAAGAGCTGGAGTTTATGTGATATTTGAAACCAGGCATTAGTATCATGATAAACGGTGTTCCAGAGGATTACAATATGAAATGTTTGAGATAAATGTTAGCCTCTGTGTGCAAAAATGCTCCTCTTTATGTTATTAATTTATGGAAAACAGCATCACAATGAGTAGGTATAATAAAATGAGCTAAAAAGCAAAATAAAAAAACACAGCATGATACAGAAATCAGTTGGAATTGTTTTTCCCAGCATGATCCAAGACGTGCTCAATGGGATAGGTATAGAATCGGAGGCTCTAGTTACATGATATGGTCATTTCAGTGCAACTTTCATCATTCAGTCTGAAGAAGGGGTGTATTAAGTGACAGGTCGTCGTGCACAAAAATTAGATTTACTCACATTGCTATTGGATCTTCAAAGCAACATGTGGAAGTATTCAAGGTTGCACTGAGATGAGAATCAGAATAAGAGAATACAGTAACGCCACATCACATGCACAACAGTCATTTACAGGCCACATGTGGACATTCAGTAATATGATCCGATCGGCACAATCACACATCACAAATCACATTAAAAGGACAGATGAAAGTGCAGCCACTATGACACATAACATGCACCAGTGGACACATGAAACAGTAATAGCTACAGATACGCACTGCGGATCATTGCATAACGCACACTTTCATATTTGAAGTAGAGTAAAGCTTGAAGGATAGATAGATTTTGTCATTTCAGGGGATTGTTCTTTCAAGATGTGAGTCGCTACTGCGCGTTATCACTGCAGGGTGCATTGAACCGTGGAGCCTGTTGTATCAGAATACTCAGACAGTGTTACGGGGCAGCAGTGTATTATAGTTTGTTCAACATGGAGGTCCTCTTGTAGGGCCGTCCAAACCAAACAGGAGTTCTGTTCTGCTCTCGGTGGGGGTATGGAGGAGCGTGAGGAATTAACATGCCCTCGTGTGTGCCTGTGTGTGGTGCAAAGTCTGCGGGTTGGTTCTGGAAATGCTCCGAGTTTAACACCTTTGCATGGTACTTGGTCAGGGTTTCTGGTGCCAGAGCTCCACAGTGGGGGTCTGATGGATATTTGTGTGTGGGCACAGGGGATTTGGTATAGATCGACTATTGGCCAATCATTTTGTTGTGACCGGTGTTGTCACGCTCTGTCCAAAAAGAACAGTGCTGCTCACGAATGAGGGACTGACTGACTGGAAATGTTTTGTGCTCATAAAAATACAGAGAGGGTTGTTTGAGCTAAGTGTTGGCATGTTGCGTATTCTCCAGGATGTTTACAGCTGCTGTAAGTAACTTTTACTGTGTAGCTCAGAAATATTTTATGGGTAGGCAAAACAACACATTCTAACATACAATTAAGCTCAGAGTGTAGTAAATGCAAAGGCTGTTAGGATCCTGTTAACCAGACAAAAACATCCATGTAAGAAGATTCTAGCAGACAATACCTCAGTGTGACATCTTCTCTGAATCCCTGTTATGAAAGAGCATCCACAAGACCAATCGGGGGAGCTCAGCTGTTTACTTTCACACCACTTTAAACAAATCAATTCCCCTTTTCAGTAATAATTTAAGAATTTTGTGGTAGAGGAGACGGAGAGGTTAAAAATCTATTTGGCTCCTCTCAGTACAGTTGCAGAAAAAATGATTAGACCATCAAAAGTCATCAAAATCAGTAGTTATGCTATCAAGTACTAACTCCTATGTGTATCATGTGACTAAAATAGACAGAAAAGAAAACATGGAATGCTTAAAAGCAATGTTTTTGGCAGTACAATGCCATAGTTATTGATGTAAGAACTAAAGTGATTTTGGTTATTATCAAGAAAACCATGGAAAATGGCTAGATATCAGCTCTGAAATTAAACTCTTATGAGCTGTTTTTGTTTTTATCATTATATTTGTCCAAACAAATGTACCTTCAGTTGTGCCAGGCATTAAAAGGAACAAGAAACTGAAGAAAACAAGGCTGCTCTGTCCCATTCAGCCACTTGTGTTCATTAATACAACCAACAACTGAACATTTTAGGTAATCGACTCGAAGTTTGGACGTATTTTCAGTTTTTACTACAACTGCTGCTGACAAACAGTTATGTCGTACTCTGAGAAATGTTCGTCAGAAGTCTTGACCTTATATGTGCAAATGTTGTGACGTAACTCGTTATAAAACGTAACAAATTAAGCAGGAATTAAAACGGGTTGTAGAAATCCACTCGATTTTTGCCAAAATGAATATAAAGATAGCTTTGCAACACCTGGAGGGTTCAAATTCAAACTTCATGAACTTTTAGGGTCCCCAAATACACAAATAGATGTACCAAGGACTAATAAAAGTGGGTTTAGCAAAATATAACCCCTTTAAACAAAAATAGGGGAGCTTCTTTGGCAAATCTTTAAAGGGTCACATCATTTAAATTATAACGAAAAGTATTTTGTATGACATCTCTCTCTGTCAACCGTGTAATACAGCACAAATTGAAGGCTGTTTGTGGTGCTCACAGCAGTGAAAAAACATTTTTAAGACATTCACCAGTCAATATGTCTTTCCACGGAGGATGTCATTGTGTTTTTTTGGATAATTGACAGTGCATGTTGCATGATTTTCAATGTGGCAACAATCATCAGAAATGATTAATGGGGTGCTGCTAAATTTTTCATAACATGATTTCTAAGCAACACAAAAGCTATCACACCAAAACTATTTGCATGGATAGAAAAGTGGTAAGAAAATATGTTTTTCTTAAATGGGATTTAATCTTTCTTGTGGCAAAGAATGTCCTGATTCTGCAGTTAGATTTTCACTGAAGGATAAAATGATCCAGATATTACAGGCTGTTTGCAGTGAGGTATTCATTGGCTGTTTTAATGCAGTGAAACCCAACAAGGAGACCCAGGTTAGACGAAAATGAAGGCTCAGGCATCCCACCATTTATATGTCATCCACTCCGACGGGTAGGTGTGTGAGTGTGAGAAAGAACAGGAGTGTGTTTATATGTGTGAGTGACTATGGAGACTATAGTTATGCTTAGGGGGTGTAACTCTGTGACCCATTCACATGGTTAATAAAACATTCATGGAAGCAGAGGAATGTTATGGTTTTTGTGTGAGGGTGCGTGCATTCCCTGGTAACCTGTGTGTGTGTGAGTGCATGTGTGAGAGTAGGAGAATTAGTGTGTGTCCTTGTGTCTCTGATGTCGGGCCTCCTGCAATGACCCCACGGAGTGCACCATTTTGTTCGCAAACAAAGGGTCGGCTGTTCCCCCCCAACATCAACCGTGGACTGCTCCAACACCGCTGAACGTTTGCCACCGAGCTAACTAAATATTTCCCTTCCTGTACAGAATTTGTCTCAATAAATAGTTTTGTGTTTGGGGATTTTCTTTCTCCTCTGGTTCTTTGCTTTACATAGAGGTCTCCAGAACACTCAGGTAATCTTGGTCTTCAGAAGCAGAATGGGATGTTTTGTTTTGAACCATGTTTGAAAACTGGAGGCAGAGCTTGACATCTCATAACTGCACCTCATGTGACATCTTGACTTTTGTGTAGAAAAACATCCCACATTACACCAGGTCTCCGAGGGAGTATTATTTCATTTTTAATTCACATCTGACGGACTCAGATTCATTTTGGTTCACCTCTGTCTTCACAGCCTGTGGCCAAGTATAGAAAGAAGTATTGTGCTTAACATCTCACAGACTTACAGAAGTGTTTTCTCTGAGCGCGACTCAAACCACTTGACAGGAGGGTTGATTGGTGATTAAGGAAAATAAATAATACATATATATACGTGTGTGTGTCCATGTGTGGTTCAAACACTCAGGATTGATGTTCTTTCACAGGTCTGACATACAGCCTTTGTTCCATCTCTCAATAGCGCCATTATTAACCCACAGAAACATCAATGTTATACTGTGTGCTTCCACTAATAGCTAATAGATTATTATTTTTTGTGGCTTACATCGATGTTGTTCGAATGCGTGCAAATATCAGCTCACATACTCAAATTTCCCTCATGAATGGTTTTGTTTATGATCCAGTAAAATTGCTATTTGTTCATCTATGTATCTATACAGTGTTGTTTGCAGTTAGACTTTAATATACTGCAGCGGCATTACAAACATGACTTATTTTTTTGAAACTGAATATAACTTTGCCTTAATAAGATATTCCAAGATATTACAGAGCTAGACTTAAACAGTAACTAACAGCAAAAATGATGGTTTATGTAATAACCTAGTGCAGGATCTGAATTGTGAGATTGCTTGTACCAGTTCTCAATTTCCAAATAATAAGTAAATCATGAAGCTTAAATTACTGAACTAGTTTTATGGTGACTTCCAAATGGATTTCTCTCTACATTGAACCTTCCCAAGTGATTTATTGCTATTTATTATAGTATTATAGTCTTGAATTTATGTATTTTTCGATTAAAATCAAGTAATTTCCTATACTGAATTTATTGATCGTGTAGATGCTCATAAAAGGTCAGAGTAAATTCAACGATTATATTATCAAAACAGAGAAAAGAGAAGAAAAAGACAATTTTTCAGCAAATATATTATTGACTGAACATAAAACAAATGTCTGTCATTTTTGGGTTTTGCTGGTGAATCAATGCTTTAGAAGATAATGGTGTTTCCACATTCACTATGGAGCTTCTGAAAATCCAAATGGGTCATATCTGATGTCGGTGAAAAGCTGTGAAATTGCGTTTTACCTGAATTATTCAAATGTATTGATAGGATTCATAGTTCAAAAGTTATTAAATATTTTAGATCAGTATGTTCTTGGTGGCAGCTTTGAGGGTTAAACAGTCTGTTGTAAGAAATGTATCCAAGCAAAATTTTCTTACTCAATTGTCAGTTATTTTTCTTAAGACAAGACAATTTGTTTATCTATTTAAGAATATTTGGCTTTTGCAGGTCGGGCTGTTTCTGCAGTGCAGCCCTAAATGAACACCTCTGTATTCAGATGCTGAAGTGTCCACTGTTCAGAGGGAATGCAGAATATTCTAGAAAGAGTGTGATTTGAGCTGTGACTGGTGGTGTTGTGTTTACTCTGACGCCCGTGATATTCATTACAGGCTGAGCTGTGCGCTGCTACTTCCTGAAAATGTCCCGTAGGCCAGTGACCTTCACCTCCACAGGCTGCACTTAAACCCCATTGGGCTCGAGCCAGGATGGAGGAAATTACACCAGGAGATTGATTGGCTAAATCCTTTAATTATTCGGATTTCACAATGGGGCCTGAGCGACTGTGCCTTTGGTAGATGAACGTGTCAAGCAAAGATTTAAACATTGTGCCGTCTTGACGTTTCATTTTCAAGTTCAAGTAAAATTCAAGGTTTTATTAGCGGGATGGGAACCGTAGCCGGGTTTCATAATATTGACAGAAAACAGAGCTGACTCCCTTGGGAATAACCATGTGTGTTTTAACCATGAAACAAATCAAAGGGCACTTATTTGTTACTTCCTCCTCACTTCACATTTCTTGTGTTTTTAAACATGAGTACTGACATGGGAAGAATGGAGGATGTGTATTTCTTCATTGGGATGTGATGATTTTTGCACCCGAACATGGGTGTTTTACCAGAACGTGATATGCCCACACACATTCAGTACAATATCCTGCTGAGATTTACATGGGGTTTGTTTCTGTTGGGCTGACTTTTACCCAATGGCCTCAAGGTTCCCCCAAAAAGGCCTGTTATCCCAGAGCTCCGGCTCTCTAAAGAAAGCAGATATATAATACGTGTTGGGAATATGATGGCAGGGCCTTTTCATAACTTGATGGATCTGTCACATTGACCCGTACTCTAATTTGCTTCTGTCTCTCTCATTTAGCAAGGCAGTATGTGATGTTTCCCTATAAATTTAACCTCCAGCAGAGTAATAACTGCAATATCTATTTCCCATTAGTGGGGGGTTCGACCCTCCTGTCGCTCTCAAGGCTCTAATTGGACATGACCGTTGCTCCGGTGATGTCATGTATATTAGTTTCAGGAAGTTAAAAAACCACTAGTGGCAAGTGACTGATTACTGAAAGTCAGGAAAGTACGCAACCAAAAAAGAAACATGTTGTTATACTTCCAAGTCATGTTAAATCAGCGTGATATGTCCTGATTTTGGCAATTATTGATATGAACATAAACATTTCATCTATGCAGCTCATTACATTGTGTCAGCCAGCAGCCTAAAGCATACTGTACAATATACAATATGAGAAAGTGAGGGTTGTCAGCCTTTGAAAGCCTGCTGTAAGGTCAAGGCCGGAGCAGCCGGAGGTCAATCTCACAGGAACGCAATTTCAATTAATAGCAGTGAAGGCCCTTTGTTGACAACTTCCGAGTCTTAAACAAAATGAACCTTCAGGCTTCACTGTGTTATTGCTTTCATATTGGCATCAGACCGGGATAGACAAGAAGACAGGATGAAAGTTTTTTTTTTTTCTTTTTAATTAATACAAGCCACCAGAACCATAGCATATTAGGTTGTGGGTGGTATTTAGATGTTCAGAGTGAGATGGTGATGGTGATTAGGTGCTGTAAAGATCCTGTTAAACATAAGGAATTATATCCATGAAATAGAAAATAAACTTTATTATGTAATGATGAGAAGATGGGAGTTTAGATATCCCAGTTTCTTTTCTGAAGTGGACAGGCCATTACTGTCATTATTACAGCTGGATGCTAGAGTGATTTTTCCAGTTAAACCTTTGTTTTCTTAGTACCACGGACAATGCTCTGTTGTTGGTGAAGTTATGTGTATTACCATTATAATCAAGTTCATATTACTTGTTGGTTATTTTACAAAATAAGCTGTAATAAAAGCTGCTCATGAAAAGGGCGTTTTTATGAATTCAGTGTGTTTAGATATTAGTCACCACGTTAACATAATTTTACCTCTCTCTTACAACCATTGTCTTCTTTTTCCATTTCTCTGGCCTCCTTATTTTTCTGGCCTTTGTTTTCTCTGACTCATTCTCATTTGATTGTTCGTGAGGCTGATATTTTAGTGGTTTTGCATGTGTGTACAAAAACTTACAGTAAATCTCAGTAATTGATTGCCTCTGGTTCAGGTTTGGTTCAGGAACAGGAAATGCTAAAAGGTTTGGGATAACTGATACGATTGCTTCTGATTGGTGGAGAGTCTGATGATGGAATGCAGGGCATTGTACAGAGTAAGTCATTTGCTACTAAAGTTTCAGGAGTTTGACAACTGAATGGTTAAAATGAACTACATATAATTTCATGTTACCTTTCTTTTATGGTTCCTCGTGGTCTACATTGCTTCATGATCGATGGTCCCAGTCCACCTTATCTTAGGCTTTTCATATAAAATATAAATATTATTTATGAATGGTATCGGATGTGGCAGACACAAGCTGTTAATGTTCAGTCTCAACGTAAACTGAAACCTCATTCTTGGCGCAGAGTCTTTCTGATTCACAAGGCATTTTTCTGAAATGAATGGACTTCCCCTCCTGACACGGCGGGAGCAGCAGGGAAGCGGTGTCAGATGTTACAGCGCATGTGTATGTTCTGAGTGTGTGCGTGTGGTTGTGAATGTGTTTGTGCACATGTGTGTGGTTGTATTGTACCTTTTGACTGATTCCATAGTCATACTCCTGGACCACGGGATCTTCACATTAGCATCTGTTGCCTACAGTAGAAATAGTATCTACAACATTACCACATTGTAAAAACACTATAGAAAAAGCAAATGTTCAGCATCAAAACCATCCTTAGGTAAATATACCAGCAAAATGTGCTTTAAGCATGACAAGTAGTAGTCACTGTTCAGTAAAATGGCCTGATTTACTACACTGTTGCCCATAAAGTTGAAATAATTTTATTTTCAGACACATTCCTGTTTTTATTCCTATTTATACACATTAGTAATTACTTTTGACCCTGAATAATGATTACATACTGAGTCCCACTTACATTTTATTTATTAAGAATAAATTCCACATAGTTTTTCACAATCATTTCAGGGGAAGAAATATAAAATATTTTATTCCAGTGTTATGGACAAAAGTGTATTACAGATGATGATTTTTGATTAATGTTTTTTATGCATTAATGAGTATGTTTAATTTGGATATAAAGTACAGCAATCCATCATATTGTGAGAACCATGTATCAACTAAAAAAGCAACTGTTTTTAGCTTTGTGATATTACATTTTCCAGCTAATTCAAGAGGGGTTTTAAAGACTTTATTTGGTTTAAGAAAGTGTCCTAGGTTCTCTACCCCTTAAATAACCCCAAATCCTTTCTCATTAACATTGAAAAATGTATTTGGAGATATGTGGTTTTCACTGAGCAGGGAGGAGATGAAAAGCTGTTACCTCAGAGCTAAATAATCTCACAAACATAGCGGAGGATAATATTTTCATCTGAAATGGAGTAAAAGCGTGCAGTGCTATAAAATGGAACTATTCAAGTAATTTACTATTTAACTTGAAATCATGCAGTTCATAGGTGTAAGTGAATAAAACTCCCATCAGTCCCAGTGACCTCCAGGCGCTGCTATGAACGACTATATGGCTGAATAACACTCACACTAATGCCCACTGCTTTACCTCAGACATGGGCAGATGATAGATTCGAATAGGAGACGGCTGATGTCATGCTTGGCTGCTGCATAAGGCTGGAGTGAGAACAATCTTTTATCCAGCAAGTCGTTAGCTGTGCGTGATTCTAAGGGAATGGGAAATAAGCTAATTTGTTGGACTTAAAACACTGTGAACCTACACGTTTTACCTCCTGGATGCAGGGAGTTTAATTCGATTCCCTCCAGTTTTACTCTGGAAAACTCATTAAAAATCAATTAAGTCATTGTTAAATCATCATGCGTAAGTGTCAGCAGTAGCTATGATCTAATCAACACATCCCTTTTAATAGAGTCATGGGGCCGTATTAAGGAGATAAAGCTGTAAGGGAGTGCAGAATGGGTCATGACAGTGTCAGGGGTGAGACATGTGGCACACACCACAGTATGTCTGCTCACACCCAGACGTCTGCCGTACCACACAGAGCTGATTGTTCCATAGCTATGGGCCCTTCCATTCAGGATCTAGGCCTTCCATGGTCCATCCTGGGCCCAGAGAGGACTCCCCTAATGCTGAATGACAGGCAGACGCTGATCAAAGCTGCTCCTAGAAGCCCTCCTGTCACAGTTTGGAGGGGGCAGAGCAGAGACGATAAGTGGAGAGACAGGAGCAGTATGCCCGGTCTGGACCTGGGCCAAGGATCAAGGATCAGACATCATGACTGGACTTTATTAGCTTCATTTCAGACAATACACTCTCCACAGTGGACCTCCACCAGTGCCAGATTATCTCATTTCTCTTTATAGCCCAGTGGCTCAGAGCCACACCACAGTGGAGTCCTGGAGCCATAAGGTGATGGTTAATAGAGTTTAAGTCTGGCCTTTACACCTTTATCTTCTATTGTCTTATTACATTATCTCTCACTTTTTAATATAACAGAATTAAAAGCCTCATAGTTTTCTGACGCATTTGTTTAAATCATGCTACAAAAATCTCATTCAAACTAAGGAAGCTCTGTGCGCCTTCCTTTTTATTTATCTTTGTCAGGTCGATTGCACAAAAATGCACTGACTTGCATGAAATTGTCACTCATAGGTTTAGTATGCTTGTGTGCTAAGTATGTGAAGTGTATGTTGGGGTCGGTTTTGTGCTGGAACTGTTTGATAATAGCCTGCACACAGAATTTTGTGTCAAGAAGTTGGGTTGATTTTGCACAAAAAATCTTAATACCTGCCATCTGCCTCAATACGTCTTTTCTGCTCCACCACAGTGGGAAATTCTAGCTATCAATACCTAATGTCGACAAACAACCAACTCTCGTTTGTTAAAATTTTGGAGTATATCTATAAAAAGAAATTATAATTGCACCAACAGACAGAAGAAATAAGAGTTCTGGTGCAATGTTAACTAGTCAACTAAACTATCCAGTGCCAAAAAAAAAGGGAAACAGAAGTTGTAACTAGTAATTCCAAACAAGACAAAAAAGTGGTCAGTTGGAGTTCTGCGATCCCTGAAAGCCCTTCTATGTGCTTTATGTTTTATGAAGTATCTCAAACTGTAGATTCTACTTGAAATGCAGTTCTCAGATTCCCATGAAGGTGTTTATGTTAGTTTGATGAGCTCTGAATGAAGCAAGTGTGAAAGGCTTTCATGCTACATATATTATGATTGAGTGAACATCACTGGCAGTTTGATTAATAATGTGTGTGTGTGTGTGTGTGTGTGTGTGTATGTTTGCTTTTACATTTATGTCTGAGTTTGTGCATCCACATATGTGTTCTAAACCACCTGAAAACACCACATTTGTTATTCTGGCTTTGCTGCACTCTCGTTCCTTCTTTACCTAAAAAAAAAAAAAAAAAATTCAAAACAAATGTGTGAAGTCTTACATATTCAACATATTGCCAGTCACTGGGTGATCTGATTGGCAGCGTAGATGTGGTTAAATTCTTTTCTAAATGTGTTATTTAAATGGATAAAATGGGATTTACCATAAATGCAGAAAATCTTTGGCTGAACCGCTCCTCACCACTGCTGCGACTTTAGAAATTTCTCAGCTGTATGAAGGAAATCATGGCTTTTGTGCAATCAGGAGCATGTTACGAGGAGAAAATCGCTCTGGGGGGTTTATGAAGTTAATAAGCTAGTTTCATCTTGCTTTGACACCGCTTTGATGGCTGTCTGTTGTTTCCACTGCAAGGCTCAGGTTAAGGTAAAGGAAGTGGATTGTGACCTCTACGGTCTGTGCCTCAAGGCAGCTTTTACACTGAGCAGCAGCACCGAGCGCTGGAGCACAGTGGCATGAAACGCTTGTAGCAGCACTGCGATCAGAAAGCCCTTGATGTGATGGATGAAGGAAGGGCACAGAGCTGCACTCTAGGCCTGATTGTGTTTCTTTTCAGTCACCACATTGCCAATACAAACCTGGACAGGAAAAGACAAACAGGAGAAAGGCCAATAACTCACTCTCCGTTAAAAAAAATGAACTGTGGTTGCTAGCAGTTACAGATGGCCTGTTAGGCTGTGAAAAGAGACGCTGCATTCAACAAACTTATAAATAATTCTTCTTTTTATAGTAACAATTAGTAACTAACACTTTCAGGAGTCGTAAATGTGACCATTTACCATCCAGCAGATTTCTATCACCTGGGGTCATAGACTTCAGTGAATCCATTTAGTTTATAAACAGGAAGTAAAACCATCGTCTATTTATCTCATTTACTCGTTTACTTGTAAGTGTGACTCTTTGGCTGACCCTGAGTACACACTGAAGGTAAAAACAAACCAATAATCTGCTTTGCATCACTCATCGCACCTCTATATATCATTAGGATTGTTTATGTTTACGTAGCTATTTTCTTTTTTGAAGCTGAAGGAATAGTTCAGCGTTCTAATATTGCATTTGATCTGGAGATCTTCAAACGTGTTCCCATAAATCCTGAAATGCAAATCACAGACCCGGAGGATTTCTGTGGTGCCTTGTGGTCTGAGTGCAGTTTTGATGGGGTGAAATTCAAAAGAATAATCATGGTTTTGGGAAATGAAAACTGAGACCATAGCCAAGCAGGATCCTCTCTGAAGTGCTTCCGTATGCCTCCTGAGTCAAAAGGCCTGTGATTTCATTGTTCAGTCAGTATGTGTTCTGAATTCATATCGTTCCTATTATTATCCACCCAAATCCACCTCATTAAAGTCAGACTCTCCTTGTCTCACTGAAATTGTTTCAGTGAAGCTCAAAAGTGGCTTTTTAATTTCAAGCTCCATCCACAACACTAAAAGACTGTTATTTTGGCCCCCAGGCCTGCTCCTGAAATAGCACTCTGAGTGTCTGCTTTAATAGCAGAGATCAGTGTGAGCGCTTTGAAAATAGATCTAGTCCATTGCTGTGCAGTTTGGCCAACCACAACAACCAGCTTAGACAGAATGTGTGGGCTAATCCATATGGAAACAAAATGTGTTTGATACATTGGAGCTGTTCGGGTCCAAATCTGGTTCCTCTGATTTGCAAAGATAAGACCTGCAGCAGACATGACACATATTATACATTTTCTGTGCACAGCATATGCAAATTATTACACAAAATTTCTGTTCATGGCTAATATTTTGTAGAAAAAAAATATGTATGCCACTACACAAAAAAATTGTGCTACATGCTAAATGTCACTAAGATAAAAATGTGTGTAGGGATATGTATATATATATATATATATATATATATATATATATATATATATATATATATATACTTCTTATATACATATATATATATTGTATTTGTAGTTATTTAGTTACAGGACAGTGTGTATTGGCATTAGTTGCAAAGAACAAGATGCATGCACCAGATTTAGCAGAAAGCTAATTTACGTCTGTTGTCCTGGATACACGACTAACATAATAAAACATCACATAGATTACAAAGTACTAATACACTGGAAGAATATGGAATATGTATATTTATGTTTTTTTTCTGTTTTTCTTTTTTGTTGTATTAATAATTTCTTTCCTGCTACTTTTTATTATACTTAAATGGAGCAACTGTAACACACAATAATTTCGATCTGATATTAATAAAGTATTCTGATTCTGATAATCGGTCTGTGTAAGAGGCAAACGTAATGGTTTGTAGGTAGTTTTGTTCTGCATGTGTTATGTAACACAGCTACATGTACATGCTGTGACTGTGTTTAAGTAAAGGTCAGAAAGAGTACGGTAAATGTGGAGAAGAGGGTTAGACTGAGTATTAGAGCAGAGGTTGGTGAAGGGCCAGAGGACTGGGGTCCGCTCCCCCTCTGCCCTTTACAAACCCACATGGCACATGACCAGCTGTTTTGACTGCACTGAAAGAATCCTGCTTTTATAAACTGTGTCTTCCCCAAATCTGTCTCTTCTCTTGCTGTCAGTCTGGCTTCTGCCTCAACTCAAGCAGCTCTCGACTCTCCCACTACTATTGTAAATAATCATAGGGGTGTGTGATGAGCACCAGAATGTCTTTCTTCTGAAACCTGGCTGCTACATGTCGCCTGGGAGGAAGGAAGTGAATGTTTTTTTTGTAGGACTTTAAGGAACATGACAGCTGACAGATGCATCGCTCTTTGTGGCCACTGGTGCTGTTTAGGACTTGGATTGGATCAGAGGGCCATGCTTATCAACCACTTGTCATTGTTTCCTTCATGAAGTACAGCTGAGCCAAATCCGGAGGCGATACAGCATGTCGTCTGGCCTCACGAAAATGAAAAACTGTGTCCTTCATTCTATCACTCCAGCAGCTTTTATCTGATTTCTGCTGTTGCTTGAGAACTTATATATTTCTATAAAAGCTTTAATGGTGGACGGGTCAAGGGGACCCTGTGAGTTCCCATGGGAATGGGTGATCTACTCACTGCTCCAGAAAGGCGATGTAGTTCAGCCTCAGCAAGGCTCTCACATGACATGACCCACAGTTAATTTGGATTCCTGAATCCCCAAAGCCTGCACTTCATTCTTGAATTGTATTTTTATGTTCCTGTTTCTTCTGTGGAGCTGCTTTTGAGTGGAGCAGCTTTATCAGCCTGGCTTGCCTGCTGGGGAGAAAAAAAATCCTGCCGTGTTGGGTCTAATGAGTCCAGCTTGTTGATTTATTCCACAGTGAGATCCAAGTCCTTCATATCTCTCTTCAAATTTGCTTCTTTGATTTTTACAAAGAATTTCTGGTAGGGTCAGTGGCACAGGGAGAAGACAAAGGCATTATTTTATTTTATTTTATTATTATTTTTTTTTTTGCACAGACATTTTGCTTCTTCCAATAGAAATACACACTAACACTGGCCACTCTCACCAGCTGGCAGTCTCGGGCTGTGGAAGAAGAGGGCTTTGTGATTGAGGGCGGCCTGCTGGGCATGGTCTAAACACACCCACAGTGCTTCAAGGGAGAGGAGCTGGGAAAGGAGAGGCCTGAGAGAACACAGAGGCCCCAAAACAGCAGCCACTGACCTGGCCCACTGCTAACATTTTACATTATCGGCCCGACACATAACAATACACAAGGGAGGGAAAGATCCCAGTCACTGGGTTGAACACTTCTAAGCAGGACTTACTGTAAGAAATATGAGTTATAAATGCTAAAGGAGGGGTGACCTGGCAGCTGGAGAGATGGGGCCTGCTGTACAAAGTAAACCTCTGAGAACAAGAAAGGTTTGTAAATTGTGTGTGTCATTATTGAGGATGGAAAAAAAACGAGAGTGGGGTTTTTTGAGGCTTGACAGACTCCTATAATGCGTGGGGCACCTTGACAATTTAAAAGCAAAGCCAAATAAACTGAATGGTGATGCCAAATGTACAACTGGATTTCCAAAAGACCTCTTGCATTATTCAAAGATAAAAGAGCATATAACATGTCAGAGGAGAAAGAATAATAAACGCCCTGCAGGAGGAGGCCTGAGCGCTGCCGAGAAAAGCCTGTCAGTGGATTCAAGTGTGTCTGTTTGTTCAAAGACAGCAGAAGATTGATGAGGCTGTCGTCTTTGGTGGTATTGTAGTGTCATGGTAACGGCGTACGAGTGGAGGGAAGAGGAGGTTTAAGGGAAGTAATGGCTGTCAGATGTGAAGGTGGCAACATCCAACAGGTGTGCCTTGCCTATCAGCTCAGGCTCATTTACACCACACACTGTATGTTTTCTCTTTAAAGGTCATTAGAGCAAACTATAGAACTTTATAAAAAGCCAATTAAGGGCTCCAAGCCACTGAATTTTTTTCTTTGACTGATATGTTATAGTTGAGAAAGTGATTTACATAACAGCTTTACCGACAGCAGTGTGTAACACCTGGATATTGTTTAGGAAAGCTGCAGTTCAAGTAAAGCTTGATACAATAATGGTGCAATTGTATGGCTCTAAAACACTGATAAGTTACAAAATGGGAAGTAGTAAAGTACAAATTCAAGCAGAGTTTTCACACATCTCTATTTTATTTGAGTATTTACACAATATGGACAAAAATACTAGGACACATCACACCTACAGCTTATACGACAACCCACTGATTAGAAATATGATTATGATAAAAATGTTCATGTCAGTTGTTCTGAATAATTAGCGTGAGAAATGTCAACTCAATATTTCTTTTATCTTTAAAGGTGTTGTTCCTGAGTGAGAATTGAAAAAACCCCCAAAACAAAACAGTTGATTGCTCATGGTATAAAATGATTTATATTGAGAATATGACAAATATTGTAGAAATCCAGAAATAGAACATTTAAAACATTTCTAATGATTAAAAAACTTTAATTTGTCAACTCTATAACATTTTGCAAGTATAGATGACAAACAGATTTAACCCTGAAGACAAAATAAAAATGCTTATTGCCATGACATATGTTGAAAAATATTAAATTATAAATCTAAAATTGAATTAATCCACCTGTCATTATTGTTTTAATAGCCTAGCCTTGTAAGCAGTAAAAACCTATTATTTTTGTTCATGTAATGTATTTTTGTACAATATTTTTCTTTTTATTACTATTTATGTTTTACTTTCTACTCCTCACATTGCAATTCTTACAGACAAGTAACTTCATTATTAAAATGCAGTTGAGATGAAATTGGTCATCAATAACACAAAGAAAAGACAGTGTCTCCATTGGTGAATGTCATGAGTGAGAAACTAAGCCAAAAATGACATAAAAATCATAACAAATAAAAAAGAAAAGAGTCTGGACTGTGGAGAAAATGTGTCATAATGTTTAAATTGTGTTGCTGACATTGGAAACTGCACTTAGGAGTGTTGGAAGTTAATGTTCATTATTTTCACTATATTGCAGAAATAAATGATGTTTATTCTGGTGACTGGTGTATAATAAACCCTTGTAACTAGTTTCACTGGTCTGTGATATGCATATCTATCTATCTATCTATCTATCTATCTATCTATCTATCTATCTATCTATCTATCTATCTATCTATCTATCTATCTATCTATCTATCTATCTATCTGTCTGTCTGTCTGTCTGTCTGTCTGTCTGTCTGTCTGTCTGTCTGTCTGTCTGTCTGTCAGCCCTTCATTGTTGCTCAAATGAACATTTTGAGGATGAGTTTCTTACTTCTTCAACGACATTTTAAAGTTTTTTTGTTCTTTTCTGTAACTCTTTGTTGGTGTGATGGAACCTCAGAGATCCATCCAAATCATGAGTGAGAAAAAATTAGCTTTTGTCTATTTGCAAGTGACATCAAATGCCAAATGATCCATGATATTCCATGACACAACTATATCCTGTCAGTAGAGATTAGCCAATGTGCTTCCGAGATGTATGACATGGTGGAAACTATTAGCTCTGAGATGTTGCATTTCAGCTTCAATACATTTTGGTCTGCAACTCGTCCTTTTTGAACAGCAAATGCCAACCTCTCTGTTTATCTAAAATCCCATGTTTGAAATGAAAATGCCTCGTTCATCTTTGTCTACTGCCTTTTAAAGCCAGAGGCAGTCGCGTTCCACTACCTCTGGTGGTTTCCATACACTTTTGAGGCCAGCGTCTATTGCCATGATGTGAAATCAAATTGCAAAGGCTTTTTCCCCTCTCTCGTTAAATAGTCGTTTAAGTTTCCAGCCTCTGTTCTCTCTGGGGTTTACCTGGTAAACAGCGAAAACATCTAAAACAGTGGAAAATGTGCCTCACGATGTTAGTTGAGCTCCGGTCTCCTTTGCACAGCAATTCTGCAAAGGTACGAAACATTACAGCCTCCCCAGCGGGAAACCAGACTGAGGAACATTAGCAAATTAAGGAGTAAAATATGGATCTAATGAGAAGTGGGGGAGAGGTTATAAAGGTGAGACAGTGAAGCTTTTTAACATAAAAACGCAGACCACTTGAAAAGCTACAATGTGAGAGGAGAGAATCAGGTTCAGGTGTTTGCTGTGGCTCTCATTTGAAGGTGAAGGATGAAAGAATCACAGGGAAGCCACATTTCTGCGTTCCAGCTATTTGATGTCTTAATAACACAAATGACACCGAACAACCTTCCAACTTCCTTTGCAGTTTTATCTTAGTCCAAGAGAAGCAGAAATTAGCATGTCCCACTCGGTTTGCGTGTATGCATGTCACTGTCTATTAGCATGTATGGGCCAGCGGCTGCGTGGGTGGAGGAGAGGGATGTCGAGGAAAGCCCTGGTGAGGTGTTTTCTCATGGAATCCCCCTCCAAACGCTGCTACCTCGTTAGAATTTCCAGCCACTTAAGAGAAAGGCTGTTATTTTAATACGCACACACATACATTCCTGGTCAGTCACATAACAGCTCACGCGACTACGAATTTGCCAAACCATACACGGACTTTTTGATGAAAATAAGGTATTAATGTTCTCTAATGTTCTTAATTTTGCCTTGGCTTGTAATCGAATTCTGTCTCAATTTATACCAGAAGAGTGTCCACATTGTTTGGTGTCTAAAATAGGTTGGTTAAAGCAGTGGATTAAAAGCCTCTTTATGTGTTTTACAGCCCCTGTTATAAGGTCATAGGCTCAGAGTGGTCACGGCTCAGTAATAGTTGCATGGTTACGGTTGATTTCAAGGGTCTGATTGATGCTCTCCAATAATGATCCCCATGTCCCATGCTGCGAGGTTCACTAATTGTTAAACAGACTAAAATATGGAATTGCACCTTATTAGTGGCATGAGGGGCTTTGGAGTCTAGACCATATGCTAAGTTTCACCAAAAACACAGGATATTTATATTTTTTAATGTCTGTTTTATGCACAGGCTCCTAAACATGTCTGAATGTCTAAGAATCTGAAGCCTTCCTGTCAAAAAAAAAGAGCTCAAAGACTTGCCTCAACTGGCAAATTTGATTGATCGTGTATGTGGGTGGAAAGATGAAGATGATGAATTTATCAAAGTGTTTTTGGCTGTCACTTCAGCTTTTGAACATGTGTGGGAAAATGTCAGAAATTTAGGGAAAGGTCATGCTTGCCTATACCACACACGCTGATATATAAGGAATAAAACATAAAGATGTACACACATTCACTTTTGTACTCAGGATATTTACCTAATACACAGTGATTAATGACCGTTCATGCAGTCCTTATACAGTTCTGATAAATGATGCTTTAAATAGGTTGTAATGATCTTCGCCACTCTTGCATACATGCAACTACATGGCAATTTGCATCCATAATCTCTCTTGTGACAATGAAGATATTTAGCTGTCAACAATCCCCTGGGTATTGGAGGCTTTTGTCTTTCACTGCTCGTGATTTCACTTCACGTCATATTAAAAGACAAAACTAAAACGCGACTTTACCCCAGATATTTGCATGCAGGAACAGTCTCAGAGTAACCATGTTTTCTAATTTTATTGCCATCCAAAGCTGTCAGCGTGTCTCTGTTCACACATCCCAGCAGACATTTACAATAGTACATCTTGTGTGCAGTCACACACTCATTACAATAGTGATCTGAGTCTGTAAATACACACATCTCAATCTTCACCACTCTCTGGCATGGTACTGCTGCCCTCTTTTTGTGCTCTAAACATCTTCACATCCTTAAAGAATGCCTATGATGGGCCCCTTTGACATGCATTGTTTGTGCAGGAGAATTTAGACCCTCAGCCCCTGGCCTTGGCCCTCATCTGCAATCCAACCATAGGCAGGGCTGCCACTGTGACTAATGCCTTATAGACCTTCTTCTTCGTCTGTGTGTGTGTATGAGAGTGTGTGTGCATGTGCATGTTTGTGTGTCAGAGAAAAAGAGAAAGTGTGACTAATGCCTGTAGAATGGTATTTATACATTAGGGGGCCATTAGTAGTTTAGGCTCCTGGGTGGAACAGCAGGGCGGGAGACAGGCATTGTCGCGCCCCCCCGTCACCCCTACCACAGCCAGCCACCGCCACTTCAACAGCACACGTGAGAGAAACAAACAACAGCTGCCTTTAAGGAACATACTACATCACCAACATTTTTTTTTTCTCTTTTTAGAGTCACAAAAAGAGAACTGTGATCCCTAAAGTTCCATTTGTTGGCAGCATTTTTTTTCCCATAAAAATTAGGCGAGGACATTGAGGCAAAAGATACACCTATATGCAGATGACTGTCTATTATAAACATGCTCTCGCCATTGCTTAAGAAGTGCATTTAAGTTATTGCGGGTGGCTTAAAGCTTAAAATGAATTGTATCTTCCCAAAAAACAAAGCTCGTGGTCTTTAATGATTTTAGTTATTTTTCATATATCCCATAGTAAATTACATCTGTCTCTGTATATGGATAAATAAACCATATGCATGTTCACACAGCCTCTATTTTACAGAGCTTTGATTCAGTTTAGCATCCATCTCTTTATTCCATGTTCCATATTTAATGTTTTTTATTTGCCATTTTTTACTATTTGGTGGACTAGATGTCAGTGACACTTCATACGCAGCAGCACTGGTATATTTGTTTTATTTCTAAAATGATACTGGGTAAATTTCTAGCTTACTTTCCTTCCCTAGTCTTTCTGTTCTCATAGTTATCTTTGCTCCTCTTAAAATGTAGCCCAGGTTTGACAGATTAACACATTGTGGATTCAAATAACTGTTAATGTTGGCCAGATTTGAGATCTTGCTGAAAAAATGGAGATATAATGAAAAATAGTGACATGACACGCTGACCTTATGTAATCTCAGTTGCTGTCAGGTTTTCTTACTTACACCAAGGATATGATATTTTTGCATGTCTGTCTGTGTTTTTTTTATCTGTTAGCAGTCTAGCATCCATAATTGTAGATAAATCACCCAGACTACTGATAATTATATTTTAGAAATTCGAGATAAAAGTTGAAGGTTAGGAAAGACTCTCAAAAATGTAAATTTTTCAACATGGCAAAATTTCACAACATACATTTTTAACCTAACAATTTCAGTCAAAACACATCAGTTTTGATTCTAATGTACCACATGCATGTATAGTGTCAACATCTAGTGCTTGAAAAGGTTGACATTTATAGGTCAAAGGTCAAGGTCACAAGAGTAAAAAAGTTACAAACAAATTTTTTTTTCTTTCAGATTTTAAGAGCAAAATGTTTAGACCTTTGTCTTCCAGAATACAAATAAAATTGGGTGGAAATTACATAAATTTCCATAACCGTGATGGAAAACAAATGTTATGTGTATTTTCACTGCTTTGGTGGAGGTTTGGACTTAAAAATGCTTTGGATTATCGACTAACAGCAGAGAAATAACATTTTTCAAATATCCGATTGGGAAAGCTTATCAGTGAAACTTCTGAAACCTGCTATAGAATTGTTTATTTTGTAATATTATAACAACAATTTGGCCTTAATATGTTACTGACTGTAATCTTTTGTAATGTTTTTACGTCTAGACTTAACATCACCTATCAGTGACAGAAAGCCAAACTATTCACAAAATATATGCTGTCTTCCAGGTGTGCATCCAGATAAGGTGTTTTTTTTTTTATAATACACAGGAAGTCTGTGAGTCCTGACTGGAGCTCATTAATGGTATGCACAGAGGAAAGATAACACTTAAACATATTGAACAATGGTATAGAGACCCTAATGGCATGCAAAACAATGTAAAGCCACAAATATTCCCACAGATTTGGGTTTAAAGACTACTATAGAAGAATCAGCCTTAAACTGCCTTTTTGACAGTGGGTTTGTTTCAGCTTTAAAACAACTGGAATCACCAAGCATTTTCTTGTATTTGTCCAGCACTAACTTTTAGTGGATTCGGCTACTTGCATGTCTCAGAGCTTAAATGTTCTGAAGTTTTGGTATTTTAGTGTTATGTAGATTGGGGTATAGCACCAAGACCAAGGTTTGCCCTTCATTGGGTGGGCAATGTTGCAAGTGCGTGTGTGTGTGTGTGTGTGTGTGTGTGTGTGTGAGAGGCAGTAACTAAAGGTGTAAAAATACCAAATCGCTCCAAGATAAACCCTCTCTCCCACGGTCTGACATTTACTGAGGCCTGGAGCGTGGGAGTATATGAGGGGGTTGCCCTGTAAGTGTGTATCCGTGAAAGTTGTGTGTGTGTGTATATGAGGTTTCCCTCCACCTAAGAGAAAAGCTCCATTGATGTAGGCTGGTGCTCCTGTCCCCGTGTCAAGTGCGGACCAGGGTCAGAAGGAAACTCTGGGATTTTCCACTTGTGTATATGTGTGTACACTTGCATGTTTTCCATGTTTGGGTAGAAATGTATGACGTTTTAAAGTGTCTGATTCATGTGTAATTGCGAGGGAAATCTGTTTTCATGCTGCAGAGCTTTAGGAGGGGGGATATAATACCCTTCTGCAGGCCTGGTGTTAGTGGAGGATGTCTGAGTAAGAATGCATCATCATTCATCATCTTCAGGTAGGTCTGAAGATCCACAGTCACACTATGTCTGTTTCATTAGCAACAACTGGCAACATTATTAATTGAAAACTGTATAGCAATTGTGTTAAAGGACAATCTTCTCTATGCAATGTACTAATGACAAAGTTTCTGTGTTAAGTATTAAGAGAAATGGTTTGTATTTATAATAGAAGTACTAAGCCAGTCAAAGAAAATCCATTGTAATATAATGCCTGTGAGGCCTCTTAGCTCCATCTACTGGTATCCTCACCAGCTGAGATAATAAACCGTAGGGATGGCCTGGTAATAAAAGCGGTTAACGGCGCCAACCACAAAATTCAACACCCACATCCTGGTGATAGTGTCATTCCCCATTTTCTCTGCTTCTCTTTTAGCCTATTTTCTCTCCTTTAAAACTTATATAAATCCCTCATAAATATAAGGCATAGAATAAAATAACAGACTTTGCCAACTGCAGGTGGAAACTGAATTTTTTTTACCAACTTAAGACATTTGCATGTGGATTGAATTCATTTAAACTGTTCTTATACAGAAAAAAAAATTAAGGCCAAAAAAGTAACATTTTTTTCTTTCAAAATGTCTTGCTTGACATTTTCATATCCAACACAAACAGCCTTTAACCATCAGCCTCAGCTCCAGCCTTGTCACCCTTTCCAGCGAGGCCCTGCCAAAGACCTGTCAGGTCAATAAAATATGACCTTTGGCAGTGTACATCTGATAAAGTTCCTCACTTTACGCTATGACAGCCTGTATTGGAGTAATTTACCGGGCTTCAATAAAGGAGCACTCAGCTCCTTTGCCTCCTCTGGCTCAGTGGTTTGTGACAGGCGGGCAAGTGGAGAAGCAGCCCAGTCAGTGACCCGCCATGGTTGATGTTCATCATAGTGACACTGACCTACTTAACTGCCATCTCCTCTTGGATGTCAAAGAAATCACAGCTTGACATTTGGAGAAAAGCATGGTCAATATTAGTCAGGCATGACAAACAATAACCTGCATTTGCACTAAGAATAAATAAAAGAGAAAATTACAAGAATGGCAATTTACTGAGTTGCGCTTGTGCGTTATCCTCAGTCAGATTGGTGTTGTCTTTCAGAAGGTAGGTTAATTTACTTGCGGTACGAACAGAGAATACACACAAGCCCAAATAGAGGCCATCAAAGCTAATGTCTCAACTTGAATCAGACACAGATTGATGGTGGTGAAGCAACGAATGCTCCTCTGCCTCATACTTAGAAAGAGGCAAATGTGGGAGGCAGTGACCCGGAGCAAAGGTCTCATCAGCGCCTGTCCCCGTCAGAGGCCCCTCTGCCTGTCAAAGTCACATTTTAATCGCAAACATAATTTGAATTTACACTAATGAATACAAATGACTCCCAGGACTCCACAAGCTGAGAGTAATAAATTATTATCGCTGCTAACAATCGCATTTCTGAAGCCCTTTTTCAATTAGCTACCCCTGTGGAGATGATCATGGAGGGCCTGCTCAAATGAAGATAAACGACGCCTCTCACAACACTGTGCGTCTCCTCCTCTGATTTAATGGCTTTCTAATTCAGGAACATCTTCGACGTGACGAGGCGTGGGCCTTTTTTTATTTCTAACCACGGCTTGATGGGAGAGTCACTTAATTGAAAGCAGGTGTTAATCAACCTTGGTCTGATGTAGCATGTGATTTAGGAGGGAGTTTGACAAAGAGAAGATCGTCCTTGCCACTCAGTGACAATGACCATTCAGTTCACAAAGTAGGAATTTTGCTGCACTTTGCAAATTTTACAGCATTTGCCATTCTGAAAGACTTAGTTAAATATTTTAAATAACATGACAAAATCCCTAAATCTGACCAACTGCACTTAAAGGAAAAATAGTAATAAAGTGAGCATATTTAAGGATCATGACATTTTCTTTTCTTTCTTTTCATTTTTTCTTGGTCTTAATTTATTTTTAATTTCAAACATCATACTCTTGCTCCCTCCTATATGGAGTGTCAGTAAACCCGAAGTTTATGTCCACTGACAGGTGCTCATTTACTCTGGCTGCTTGGAGAGGTCACATGATAATTATGGTGAATTATGGTTGTGGAAAAAAGGCCTTTCCTGAGTTCTATTGATGGATTTAGTCTTCCAGAGGTCCAGAGCACACAAACCGAACACCTAAAATACAATGTTGCTCAATTTCTCCAGCTTTTGAAAAGGAAAAATAAATAACTGCCGCTATTTGCTTTAGTATGTGTGATCAAAATAAATCAGTGGCGAGCTAACGAGAATTTTATAAGGTATATGGTGAAGCTCTGGTTGTGTCATTGTCATATTTTATACAAAACGCTCCAGAATGTCTATGATTCATTCCCTGTATCGTAAAGTTTATAGCACCTGGAGTTAGAGCAGGCTGACTTATATTTTCAACACTGTGTGCATATCTGCAGTATAGTTTGGCCGAACATTTGTGCAGTTTTTTTCAGGATTTCGCTTTGTTAAATAGAGGAGAAGCTGTTGAAGACAGTCTTGTTTGACTTAAGAAGTCCAACCATGTGTCTGTTCTACATGAATAAAAATTTACTGCTTAATATTCAGGACACATGGTTAGGACATATTTCTCCACAACAAAATGATTATAGGACACGTTGTAATGTGTAGTGATGTGGTATGTTGTTTTTCTTTTAGATTTCATGGAGGCACAATGGAACAGACTAGGAAATGACAGAAATTCACTGAATAACTAACAGTCCTAGAAAATAAAATCCACAAATCACCTCTGGATGTAATTCTAGACCCCACTTGTAGCTCACCGCAGTAAAGCCGATGGCGAGCCTAGCTAACCCTTACATAACTGAGTAAAGATAATTACAAGTGAACATACAAGAGGAGGCCCTAATCATAATCAGCTTCCTTTGACAAGTCTGTGGTTTTTAAAAGTCTGGAAGGCCACAAAAGTGACATTCTGTTCAAAGAGAGGATGAATGGCTCTCTGTGTCTCTGTCAGAGGGCTGTCATCGCAGAGGAGCCTATGGGGTCGACTTACAAAAGGGCACAGTCAACAACAACACAGAAAAACACATTAATGCTCATTTATTTTATGGCTTGAAACTCAGTCAAATACTGCATTTTTAGATAGAAATGACAGACACAGTTTAAGAACATTAGTATGCATAAGAACATAAGTATGCATATCGTAATGATACCGGTACCCATAGCAGAGGGAAATTTACGGAGGTGTTTTATCCCCTACATTGTGTTGATGACAGTGAGGTATTTGAACTTAAGAATAATACTTTTTTTCCCCCATTATTTTTCTGACATTCAACATACTTCAGCTTTAAAACTCATTTACTCAAAGTAACTTGATGATTTGACAGTGGCACTGACCCATTAAAACACATACTTTATGTATGTTGGTCTTTTATTGTATATTACTAGATATTGTGTTTTGTAGATGGATGGGTGGATGGATGGATGGATGGATGGATGGATGGATGGATGGATAGATAGATAGATAGATAGATAGATAGATAGATAGATAGATAGATAGATAGATAGATAGATAGATAGATAGATAGATAGATAGATAGATAGATAGATAGATAGATAGATAGATAGATAGATAGATAGATAGATAGATAGATAGATACTCTTGATCGTTTGCAGGAAAATACAGAAGTTACAGCAGCAGCAATCACATTTGGTGGTCTCAATCACTCTATGATGAATCTATTTTTATTAAATAAAATAAATTCTAATAATAAAAACTATAAGATAATAATCATTAATAAATAATAAAGGAATTAGAACATATCCAAGAATATACAGTTGTAAGTGAAAAAAGAACTACATGTGCAGAACTTTAAGTAGGAGACAGGAGATATTTAGTGTGCAAAAATTATAGTGATGTAAAGAAATAATACTGCAGTGGCTGTTATAATTATTTATTTGTAGTGTATGAAAGCTGTTGGTTTGTTGTCTGTACTGCTCTGTTGGCCAGGAAAATAAATTATTATCTCTATTATTCTCTATTTTGTCTATTTATTGCTTCTTCAATGCATTGACTTTCTACTTATTAATGTTTAGGTTATATGGTCTATTAATTTAGATCGCCTTAGAAAGGAAGAAAACAGGTAGAATATCCCCAAACCACTTATATATACAAATTTAAATGATAATGTTACACATTATCCTTATAAAAAATACTTTAAGGAAATTTGTTTAACTGGCATCTTCCATCTTTCATGAAAACGTCCTTGTTTCTGATAGTGTTCCTTTATCAGCTTATGTTTAATCCTACTGGCCGATCAGAAAACACAAGCTGGAATGTATCCCCATGTTTTTGTGAGGATCCAAATGGTCTATGATGGGACCTATTTTGCAAGAATCCTGCAGGGTAATAATTCTCAGTCCTCTTGAGCAGCTGCAGTGGGAGGGTCATACTTAACCTCCTCAACCGTAACAGACCTTTCAGTCAAATCATCATTACAAACACACTGTGAGCATCCAAGACATAGGGCCAGGTTAAATTACAGAAAAATGTGCGCTTAAATTTTCCATTCCAAATACTCATGTTCAGTTATTTGCTTAGCCCTAAAATTCAGGACATCTTGTGGTAGAGGCACTGCTTTTCACACATCTTGCATCCCTGCCTGCAATTGATTAATGGGATGGAGCTGCATCAGTCACAGAACAGAAGTTCAGTGGTCTTTGTGTCTTACAATGTGTTGCAGCTGCTTGTCAGGATTTCAAGGTGAAGTTTGACAGGAAGGGGCAGCAAATCAGCAAAGGAGGATGGGACCAATAATAGTAGGCAGTGGTGGATAAGCGTGTGTGTGTGTGTGTGTGTGTGTGTGTAAAGGGGAATTTGTAGCTGCACATAATTTGCAAGATATTTTTAATCAGCACACAGAAAAAAAGAAAACAGGTCTATGTCTGTGCTGCAGCAGAGCAAAAGAGGATTTACTGAGAGCATGAGTTCATGTTTCTCAGACCTTTAAATCACACTTTCACAGCCTTCTGTTAACAACTTAACCACTTTCTTCCTGGTTCTCTAAATTCTCTCGAACACTATTTACACACTACATAGACATTGTGCAGGAAATGTTCTTTACTATAATCCTCCATTAATAATGTACTCATTATCAGCTGATATTGTGGTTCAGAACATTCCCACTTATCGCCGTACTGACTTTTCAATATCACCTTTGAGTTACTGAAGGAGCCAGTTATCCCTCCCCTCGCCAGTAGTTGGAAATAGAAAGGACAACTGTTTAATAAAATGATACAACCATAAACGGGAATGGGCCTTGAATAAGTGAGTCGCTGTCATTCCTGCCATAACTTACAGCAATAACAAGGTCTGAGTTAGGGAGCAAGGAGAAAGAGGAGGAGGAGGAGGTAGAGGAGGAGGGTAATTGTCCAGGGGTTTGGACTTTATGTGTGTATGTGTGTCTTTGTGAGAACCAGCTAGAATTTTTAACTGCTGAAGTGAGGACCACATTGCAAGTCCTCACATTCAGATATTTGAGGATTAAGATTTTTTTATTTTACTATTTCAAATAGCAAAATATGTTCTTTTACATATCCTTAATGTCCATTTGTGTTTTTACCAAGACATTAAATCAAGTATATGGCTGTGAAATAGTTCCAGGTGCTCTCTGAGTGCAGTTCACCTGCATATTTCTAAAACACAACAAAAAGCTTTCAGTAGGTAAATAAGATTTGATGTGTTCAGCAATGATCTGACTAGTAAACTTGAACTTCAAACCCATGGTCAACCTTTGTTTTTTTCAGTTCTGGCTGTTTTTCCCATTTAAGTCCAGATAGTCTTTGAGTCACTTCTCCAAAGTGAAACACTTGGATTTCTTCACCTTACAGTGGAGAAATACGATACATCCTGATTTTAGGTTTAGGATTAGGGTTATGTGTTCAGGCGTGATGGTTAAGGTTTGGATAAGTGGTCAGTGAATGTAACCTCCAGATGAATGTCCATACAATGCTGTTTGCTAAAAACATGTGGCTGTTAGGAGATAGCACACAAGAGCAGTGGGAGTAGACAGAGTGGAGAAGCTGAGGGAGTAAATCTACTCCTTGCTTCCCCCCTGCGTCAGGTTTATATGTGTGCGGAGTGTGCGGTGTGTTTCCAGGGGTTTCTTTTGCTGTCACAAAGACCCCTCTGAGGCCAGCTTATTTACCCTGCAGTAAAACCCGAGAGGGAGTATACCCTGCAGTAAAAGTAGAGAGGGGGCTCAGTGGAATTAGATTTAGGGCCGCCTCCGGCTCTCTGTTCTGTGTGTGCCATGAGGGAAAACCCACTCCGCTGCTCTTGTTCCGTTGTTCAAGTTGAGTTATGTTACGTCCACACTCAGGGGGTGAAACGTGCTGTATAACACACAAACAAGTTTCAGAAGAGTTTTTAATTAAAGAGAGAGGTATTACATTGTTCTCAGTAATTGGTTACATAGTGGCTGGTACAGTGACAAGATATTAATTCAGCATAAATAAGCAGTTGTGCAATTAAGGATTATTAGATTTCACAATGCTATTGCATAAGCACTTTCTTGACTGTACAAGATGCATTTTCACAGATGAATGCAAAATGTGCTTCAGGTTGTACTTTCAAGAATAATACTTTTCCAACATCTGAGGGAGAAAACATATCAGTTCAACAGGATCTTTTGTGCATGACATTGCTGGAAACCAACCAACCAGCATTATGTGACAAAATGTTGCATACACAGTACAGAAGGTGATGGCTCTGCGTCACCATCCACATGGCAAAAGGTACAGTACTGCATATGTCTCGCAAACATGCTCTACAATTTAGAGAATGTTATTTGTTAAGACTCTGACATTCTGAATCTCCCTCCTTGTGGAGAATATTGCTTTGTTACATTCCACTGTTTGATCAAGTTCAACTCATTCAGACAAATTCCAGGCTCAGACTTCTGGATTTAAAGAGTCTGCATGCAATACGAGAGCTGGTGTGTGTGATAGCAGCTAAAAGAACAAAGCTTACAAGCAGTTACATCCAAAGGTTGAGGTTCAAACCAGCAGCTATAAATCTTTGATCTGTGACTCGGAGATGCAGTTCTGTTGCTTTGTACATCATATACATCTAAAGTGGCAAAAATGGAAAGTTTGTAAACCATTATAATATTTTTTGCATTTTTGGCTGAGTTTGTATTAAAATAGCTATGGAATACAGATAAAGGATGTTTTTACATAACAAATTACAGTTAAAAATTCAGCAACTAATTATTCAAATGACATTTTAATGATGATTGTTCATTTTACTAAAAAGTCAAAATATTTGGTGTTGGTGCCTCATCCAAATTTTAGTAAAAGAGTAAATGGAATTTGAATGTGTTTATTTTGTATTTATTATGCTCATCATTCTTTATCTGTATTAAGATGTGCAAGTTGAGGTTATGTGTAATAAGACTTTCATTGTGATAATGTCTTGTATAAAATGGGCCCACAAACAAACAACAAAAAACTTTACAGGCTTCAGATTGTTACAGTGTGCTATGTTACAATTTAATGTAATGAACTAAAAGGTGAGATGTAATCCTCCTGTAGTTCAAATCAACCAAACGTCCACTTCAGACCATAAACAGACTGAAAGCTGAACATTCAATCCACCCACCATTTGGTGCTCTCTAGGTTTCTTGCTCTCTATTCCCAAACACTTATGATAAGTGGCTTCGGGTCAATATGGAGCAAGCAGCGTCAGAGTCATTCCAAGGCACTTGATTCTTTTCATTTCCTTATGTAATGAACAAAGAAATCAAACCCGTTCTTTAGCTAATGCCCTTTTCTCCAGGGTAAAAATGCACTTAATGAAATGAGAACACAATGCTTTATCAGATGCTACTCATCAAGTTTTCAAACACTAACTTTGGTAGGATGACTTGTGCACTTTGATAACCTTGGTGATGATACTGGCAGAAAAAATGTGGATCTTAGCAGATTTACCTACCATGCAATGTCTGTTCAAAAATAAATGCATTTAGCAAATGAAAGGGCATGGTCATACATTCAAATAGTAATAATATAAAGTTTTGAAAAGATGCTAGACACAGAAGGCAAATCTCTAAGCCTGAAAAGGCCAAAAAAACAA